>NC_056726.1:903231085-903501085 GCF_019279795.1 Protopterus annectens
GATTCAATTTCTTATAATTAAAAGTCATCAATACATGATTAGTAATCACAAACATTTATGAATATGTCACCAACACCAAGATACTATCCCCCTCATTTACTGATCACTATCGTATTACTTTTATACTGAGAAACACCCACCACACATGAAGACCTAGCCTAATCACATTCATATTCAAAACACAAAAAAAGCTTCCAACAACTAAAAAATACTGCCTCAGCCCTAGATTGGTCAAATATATTACACATCCAAGACTCTGAAACAATAGCCATACCCTTTAATAACATTTTACTAATCCTGCTAAACAAATTATTCCCCCTTATTTCTAGATTCAACAAACCAAACCCAAAGAAATGGATTACTAAGGAACTCAAATCCCTCCTCTCTTTCAGAGATGTGGCATGGAACACTTGGAAAACAAACACTCTGCAGATTGTAAAGAAAGATTTATTACTTTATGTAATCTAACTAAAAATATCTCACAAGACATGAAGCCTTAAACCTGTAATAGCAACAAATCTCACTCTTAAATCAACAACAAAATTCTGGCCCCAAGTTAACCAAATAATTGGCTGGGGCCAATATCATAACCATAATAGCAATTTACTTTCCTCTTTAAAAGAAATTTCTCCCCCAAGACTTTTCTGGATGAATTCTCAAGAATACCCATAACTTATCCATTTCAAAAAGACTTCACTATTCTAGACACCATTTCCCCTGAGTTCACATCAATATTTTACTTTAAGAAAACGTTATCCAATGACATAATTGAAATCAACAGATTCCAAATGCAACCCCCCGAGATCACATGTAATGTAGCCTGATTAATTACAGAATGCACTGAATACATATCAATCCACCTTAAGCACACTTACGACCCTTGCTTTTGCCATATCCACTCCCCCTCAATCTGGAAAATGCTATAATAAAACAAATTCCAAAGACAAGTAATCTCCACACTTATTCAGGCTTTTGACCCATCTCAAGACTTGAAATTAAAAAAAAATAGCATACAATCAACTAACCGCTTATGCCAGAGGCTAATGTCCAGGATGGACATGTGCTCCACCCCAGGAGTGAATTTGCAATCACCCATCCATTGATTTAGGGTGCATTTGAAGAGGGTCAGGGAAGGGTTCTGTTTCACATGAATTGGTACTTTTTTCCAGAGAAGTGTCAGTATCCAGGATATGTATCTATCTCTCTAGCATGACCTGCTCATGTCAGAGGCTGGATTAAGATCCCTGGAGTGAGTGACCCTTGTGCAATTTGATTTATGAGTATTTAGCATTTCCATAAGGGCTGGATCAGAGACTGCCCTATAAGCCAGGCACAGGTCACCCCTTAGCAACCTGTAGGAAACAGAATAGAGTAGCAGAGCTTTCAGTTCTTCCATGTAAGACTTGTTTTGCATATCCTGTAATTTCTTCATGAGAAACCTCTGTGGTCTCTCAATGTTGCAGGTGTCTGGTGATGTACATGCAAAAGGGGGTATTGTACTAGATTATTGGTCTGATGAGGGCCAAGTTTAATGGAATTACAAAATCCTTAGATCTAGATGTGATGCCTTTAAGATGTGCCACAAAGAAGGATTTCCTTACTACTGTGGCTATGTGGTGGTCAAAGTTCAGATTGCTATCAACCCAAGTACCCAGATCACGTACCACTGGATCTACACTTTGGGTGGGGGGGGGGGGGCTGTCTATAATGTAGTTAGCAAGGATATCAGCTTTCCCAAAGGGAATAATAATGCATTTTTTGCATTTAGCTTTAATCCATGGCTTTGGACCAATCATTTGTCTGTGTTAATCCCATCTGCAGTATATTAACATCATTGGGGGAATCTGTGATTGCTTCCTATTTGCAATCATCAGCAAACTTGGTCAGCCACAGTCCTTCCAAGTTTGCATGGAAATCTGAGAAATAAATTCCTAAAAGTAACGGGCCCAGCAGAGAACCCTGTGGTACACCACTGCTGACTGTTTTTTTGCTAGAGATGAAGTCACCTTCATTGACAGTATGCATCCTGTCAGTGAGCCATCTGGTAATATAGAGAATAATTCCCATTTGGGAGAGTTTCTCTAATACCTGAATGGGGGAAGATAGGCGGCATGCACTGTCTTTCCCTCATCCAGGAACGTGGTGATTTTCATGAAGAAGTCAACCATATTTAAAAGGCATGATCTACCTGTAAGAAATCCGAACTGGTTTGGGTCCAGAGTTTGGAGATTACCTATGTGCTTGTTAATAAGGTCCATAATGATTCTTTCCATGGCCTTGCAGATGAGCTAGTCAAGCTTATGAGCCTATAATTCCCAGGGTCAGTTGATGGTCCCCCTTTGTACAGATGGATTACTGTTGCTGTCCTCCATGCCAGAACATAGCCAGTTCACAGTCTGTGGTTAAACAGAGATCCAAGTAATTATGCAAGGTCATGTTTTAAGTTGTTTAAAAGGCAACCTGGGATGTTGTTTGGTCCCATTGGTTCCATGTTTTTGGCCTTGGAGAGCACCGAGATGAGTTGCTTTCTTGAGACAATATGCAGAGGAATGGTGGCAGGTATACTTTGGTGGATGGCTGGAGGGGACAGAGGGGTGACGTTTGCTCCAAATCTGTTAGCTTGCAGGTTGCCTATTACCTCCAGCTGTGTATGGGTAGTGCATGCAACCAGTTCAGCACATAGCTGGGTATTCCCTTTTACATTTTGAATGTAGTTAAAAAATGCCTTGTGATAATCCTTGACCAAGGAGGCTATTTTTGCTTCATAATTAGCTTTGGAGGAATTGACAAGATTTCTAACTTGTTGGTTTACGCTAGAGAGGAATTTCTTCCTCTGCTGAGCCAATTTCCTCTTGCGCTTGGACATTAGTTTCTTTCTATTGTTATATAGCCTGTTTATACTCATTTCTCTAACTTATTTCAGTTTAATCATTGTATTTATGCTATTTATTACTTAGTAATTGATACAGAAAAGTTTTAGCCAGTGTGAGGGAAGTCTGAGAGAAAAAGTGGTTGACTATTCAAGTGAGAGATGATACTCAGCCATATTGGATGTAGCCAAAAGCTTTTTAAAATCTGCCTTACATTAGTTTCTTTAAATTCTAAGCTCAGCTATACTGTGCTAAACTGTGCTGCAAGCAGCAGTGCACAACCCTGCATTTGATACACATAGGGTACTTTGAGATTTTTACTTCTAGCAAGCCTAGTCAGAGCTACATGCATTAACAGGCTATGCTAAAAGTGATATCTGTTTAGAACCAAGTTAAATTATTTTAAGCTGTTTCTATCTTTGTAGAGCACCTATGCTATTTTATTATAGTTAACTATTATGCTACAAATATGCAGACAAGTCATATGACTCCAAACTGTTACACTCTAGGTCCATTCAAATAAGTCTTATTTCCCCAAATTTCATCACTCTTGGACTAAATGGAAAGTCAACTAAATTGTCTTTCCTTAGTTGCAGGCCTCATAACACTTGACATATTTAGGCAATATAACAATTGCCTCATGCTCACAGATAGCAAACTGCTACTTATCACATCACAAAATAACTGTGACCGCTGCATATCTATCCACCTACAACCCCTTTTCCCATTTTCCACTCAGGGTCAGGGTGTATATATTTAACTAACATGAAGGCAATATTTTTACAAAAAAATCTGTCTGTGAGCACCCCACCACCACCACACACACAGTACCAGACAGAAAAACATGAGAAATTATCATATGCTGAGGCTGTAAAAAAAAGGCATTGCATAAGCCTCCAAGGTCAAACAAGACCAGGTATAAAGCAGAAATTACATACCCCAAAACACACAGATACATCCACAATGGAGAGTCACAAGGAAAAGAATCACCCCAAACCACATACTGTTAAACTCTCAGATTACAACAACACACTTGTGTTGTGTGACTCTATAGTAAGACACAATGTCACTACCCTCACAAGGCTGGACAAAAACAAGGTGACAATGAGTTGGCTTTCTCATGCTAAAACCTCTGACATTTCAAGAGTCCTCAAGACCCTCAAAATGAACTAATATGATTACAATGCAGTGGTGATCCACTGTGATATAAATGACCTGGCACACGAGAAATGCAGAGTGACATGCCCAAGCTCTCCATGGATGTCACAAATGCAGAAAAGACTCTGATATTGAGCAGAATCCTGTCTTCACAAAGAATTAAGCAAAGGTACAAGGACAACTGATTGATTTCCACAATTGTTAGCATCTAGTGACATTCAAGGGGATCCATTATATATCAGCATGGAATGCACTGCTGCAGAGCCTCACCTGCTTTGCCAAGGACAGCTTGCATCTGATATTCCAAGGCATCTGCATACTGGCTAAAGCTGTTATCCATTGACACTTGTCTACCAGGAAAGTCTGCCTGGGGAGAAAATCTCCACAAATAAAATAACAAAACATTCATATATATATATATATATATATATATATATATATATATATATATATATATATATATATATATATATACAGGTGAAAATTGACATCATGTTACAATATACTGTAAATACATAGATTAATACAAATATTAGTGTACATATCACATGTAGAATAAGACAAATATACCATCATTAAAACAAGATAATTATAAAATGATGTTTATTGATGACTCCATGGTGAATTTTAGGCATAGACCAGCTAATGGAATTTTCAGCCTAAAAACACACACAAAAAACACTGGACTATATCAATATGGTACTAATATTATTACTGAAACTTGGTTTAACAGTACAAAAAGCACCCTCTATATACTAAGGTTTTGCCTCTACCACACCATTAACCCCAATGGAAATTGTGGTGGAGTATCCATATTTGACTACATTACCTCAAGACAGATTCCCAGAGATGGACAAACTGAACTTATGAAGATTCAACTCAGTCTGCATAAAAAACAGTTATCAGATCATCATAACACATTACAGGACCCCTTTGATGACCCCAGAAACCATGTCCAATTCTTAAATAAATTAAGTGAACTTTATATACAAAAAAATTCCATTATCCTGGGAGACTAACTACTTATTGAAAAAATGGGAAATCTATACCGCAAATGTAGACTACACCCCAAAATTTCTCAATTTCATTTACAAGAATTACCTGAACCAAATAGTCAAAGAGTACTTTAGGGGTCAAAATGTTCTTCACTTGGTCCTTAAAATATGGCCACAATATATTTTATCTCATAGTTACACCCTTCCGTAGTCAAGTCTGACCACAAATTGGTAAGTTTTTCTATCAAAATCTTATAATTCTATGATGAACTTTCAAAGTTCAAATATAGCATAATATATCCCTAACAACAGAAAATGCTTCTAAAGTCACATCTATCTAATTCTTGGCTCTGCTTGTGTCTGACTCCTGCCTAACTATTATTTCCTTTTATCTATCTCATAGGTTCATAGGTTCATAGGTTCATACTAGGCTATTTGCCCTAGGGCATTTATAAGACTAGCCAGAATGTGTTTGGCTTTCGCCACCCATTTTAAATTAATTTTGCTATGCCCTTTTTCTGAGGTTAGTATACTGTGCCTCTGTCTAACAGTGACACAGAAGTGATACCCGGGGTAAACCTATGATCTCCCATCCACTCATCAAGATTCCTCTTGAAGAGAGTCAATGAGAGACTCTGCCTAACCTGGACTGGGATTTTATTCCAGAGTGAAGGGAGCCTCTGGGTTATGAATCTGTCCCTCCAGCATGTCCTATTTATTTCAGTGCTGAGGTTCAAGTCTCTCAAGCGTGTAGCTCGATAGGATTTGGATTTTCTGAGGTGCAGCATGTCCATTAATTCCGGGTTGGACATGGCTTTATACGTCAGGCACAGATCACCTCTGAACAGGCGGTATGCCACTGAGTAGAGCTGGAGTTTCTTTAACCGGGCAGCATATGGCATCTGTTTGAGCCCTTTGATCCTCTTGGTAAGGTACTTTTGGGGTCTTTCCAGTTGCTGCAGGTGTCTGGTAAGGTACATCCCAAAAGGGGCATTGTACTCAATTATGGGCCTGATGAGGGATGAGTAAAGAGGCACGATGACCCCCCTGATCTAGATGTGAATCCCTTCATGATTAGGTGGGCTATATAAAATGTTTTTCTAACCACTTTGGCCACGTGGTTGTCAAATGAGAGATTGCTATCAACTTGGGTCCCCAGGTCCCTAATTACTTCTTCTGTACTTAATGGATTACCACCTATGTGGTAATTTGTGGGCACTTTGTTTTTGCCAAAGGGGATGACTATACACTTTTTGGCGTTTAGCTTGAGGCCATGGCTCTGGCACCAGTTGTCTGTTTCTATGAGGCCCTTTTGGAGAATGCTTGTGTCGGCTGGAGAGTCGATTATGGCCCAGTTTGCAGTCATCTGCGAACTTGGTCAGCCACAGTCCTTCCGTGTTGGCCTGTACCTCCGAGAAATATATACTGAACAAGAGAGGTCCCAGGACTGAGCCTTGTGGGATGCCACTTGTAACTGGTTTGGAGTCTGACATGGCTCCAGCAATTCTAACCATGTGGGTTCTGTCCTTGAGCCAGTTTGCAACCCATCTAGTGACATAGGGATTTATATTTAAGCTGGTGAGCTTATCTATAATGCCCGAGTGGGGTATTGTATCGAAGGCTTTTGTGAGGTCCAGGTAGGCTGTGTGGACCACCTTCCCTCACAATGGCCTTGGTGACTGTTTCAAAGAAATCAACCAGGTTTAAGAGGCAGGATCTGCCCTTAACAAAGCCGAACTGGGTAGGATCCGGTGTCTGTAGGTCCCCAATATCTTTATTTATGAGGTCCATGATTATCCTCTCCATAGCTTTGCAGACCAAGCTAGTCAGGCTTATGGGGCGATAGTTTCCAGGATCCGTTGAGGCACCACCTTTGTGGAGAGGGACCACAGTTGCTGTACGCCACTCTTTGGGTACATATCCTGTAGTAAGACTGAGATTGAACAGTAGTTTTATGTTTGGGTTTAGCTCTTCTTAGAGTTCATGTAGGACGCAGCCCGGGACACCGTCTGGTCCCATTGATGCTGTGTTTTTTGCTTTGGAGAGGGCGGCTCTTACCTGAGCATCTGAGATGTCAGGGGCAGCACTCTGCTGGAATAGATATTTGCCCTTTGGTGGGGGTTTGCGCTGAACCTGTCAGCTAGGATGTTGGCAATGTCTGTGGGTTCCGTGTATTTTTGTCATTTTGGACTAATTCTGAGCATATCTGGGAATTACCACCCAGGTTCCTAACATAACTAAAGAAAGCCTTGTGATTATCTTTAGTGTCCTGTGCAATTTTTCTCTCGAAGCTGGCCTTAGACGATTTTATGAGTGCCCGTAGTTTTTTGCTAATACTGATCAGAGATGCCTTCCCTTTTTGTAATTTTGCTCTATCATTTAGTAGCTTCCTCCTTCTATTGTATAGCTTGTTTATGGCTGGGGTCCACCAGACAGGACGTCTGCCTTTGGAGGATTGGGTCTTGGTTTTATTTGGGATTGCATGATCCATGCATTCCTGAAGGTGTTCATAGAATGCGTTTATATAGGATTCTGCGGTCTGGGCCGTATTTTCCACAGGCCCGGGGGCTTTGAAGGATTCCACCTCAGTTTTGAGGAGTGTGAAATTTGCTTTAGAGAAGTTTTTCACTGTGGTTTTCTGGGCAGGGGGTGGTGTCAGGATGTGAACATCCAGTGAGATTAGTTTATGGTCTGATCTTACCAGTGAGGGATACACTTCTGGTCTGGAACATAGAGTCCCCATGTTGGTGATGATCAGGTCCAGTATGTTTTCCCCTCTTGTGGGAGTGGTAACAAGTTGTTCCATAGCATTTGAGTTTATAAATTCTAGGAACCTTTGGGCTAGGGTGTTGGAGCTAGAGTAATGCTCCCAGTCTATGTTTGGGTAGTTGAAGTCGCCCAATATAATGGTGTTTGGAGAGACCTTCATATTTTCCAGTGTTCTCATGAAGGCCGAGTGGGGTTGCTGGGTTAGGGAGGGTGGTCTGTAGCAGGCTATAAACTGGAAGGCAGTTTTACCCACTGTTAGTTGCACATGGATAGTCTCTGATGCTTCGTGCTGTGCCACCAACCTGGAGGTGTGGGTATCCTTGATGAATATTGATACTCCCCCTCCTTTTGTGGGTCGGTCCAAGTTTTGGGGCCAAAAAGCATGGTATGAGGTATAACCTGGTAGTGCTGGGGTGCTCTTGGGAGCCTTGAACCAGGTTTCTGTTACTGCACAGATATCGATTTTCTCCATGCTAAGGAGAGTTTCGAGTGCGTGCATCTTGAGGTTTAGACTTCTGGCGTTGAGTAGCATTACTCTTAGTTTCTTATCCCTTGTGATACCTATGGAGGTGGGTTTGTCTTTTGAGCCTTGCCTAAAAAAGGCACTATGGGGGTAGCAAGAGCCTTTGCCAATATCCAAAAGCCCAGGGGTGACAGGTGCAAGCCGTCCCTAGTGAAGCATCGTGGCTTGTCGAGCATGTCATCCCAGGCTGACAGGCATTGGATCCCCTTTGAATGACACCAATAATTAAGCCAATTGTTGAAATTGATCATCTTGTCTTCATATTGTGGCATCATTCTTGGTGAGGGTAAGATGCTACTCAAGGTCAGGGTCATACCAGCCTGGGCCACATGCTCAGAGAGCTCCTCTATGTCTCTTTTCATGTAGTCCAGGGAGGTACATCTCAGGTCATTCACACCAGCATGGACAATGACTGAGGCATATTTGTACTTGCCTTGGAGTGACCTGAGTGCTTGTGTTATGTGGCGGATCCTAGCGCCCGACAGGCAGCTCACCATGACCTTCTCCTTGTTCAGCCTGGTGAGCGGGACGTCAGTGTGCCTGATGATAGAGTCACCTATTACAAGTGTATCAGGTGTGTTGTTTAGCCTTAAGGGCTGTGACTGTTCGGCACACTGGCTTTGTGAGCTATGTGTTGCACGTGTTTTGTTTTGGGGTAGCGGTTGCTTGGGTGTCTGCTTTGGAGGTCTCTGCTGCTTAGGCAGATTTTTATTTAGAGCCTCCGAGTATGTTTTTGTGTGTTTATGTGTTTGGTCTGCTGTTGTGGTAGGTCTATGTGGTTTACTTTCAGCTGTATTGTATTGCCTTTACATTCTTTATCTTTTTTTTTCTCTACAGATGTTCACTGATGCCTGCTTGATATATGACTAACTTTTTTCACCTATAAACACATGTTAAGTATCACCTTACTTTCTCTAGCCTCTTTTTAATTACTCTAGTTATCTTTGTTTCCAGATTCATCACCTGTACCTTGTGCAGTGTTTTGAATACTATATTTATTTGACATAGTCACATTTAATTCATGTTTCTTACTATTTTTATGTATAAGTTATGTTTCATAATATTTTAATGTATAATATATTATATGTATTATGTATAATTGGTGTTTTTCTGTTTATTCTATTACTGTATAAGTTACAAACTATACCATTTTTGTTATTTGTATCTTAGGTCCGTCACTATCGCACACTCACCTCACCCGCACCCTAACCCTAACTCACCTACGCCGCCCTAACCCTCATGTCCACACAATCGCACACATACCTAACCCGCACCCTAACACTAACTAACTTAACCCGCACTCAATCACACACTTATTTGAACCCGACCCGTAACTTTCCGCCAGAGCTCTCAGAATACCAAAGTAACAGAAATGGACAACCGAATGCTTTCCCTAGGAAAAAATTCAGTTTTCTGCTTCTTCGATTTTTCTCTGAAAATGGGTCGATATTAGAACACTCGACATTTTAAATGTTCGGTGTTCTAATATAGACCCATAATAAAAGGCTGCCATCACACCAACTACCCATTATAAACCATAAGACACTTAAACCACCATCATGGCCGGAAACAGAATGACATCAAAGCACCACCATCATGGCCGGTAGCAGTAAGACTCCAAAAACACCACCAACAATAGACCTAGCCAGGTAAAACTAACCAACCCACTATACTAACAACTAGATAGTGCCCGATGACACCAGGTCACACAATGTCCATGGCACGCTATTACCAACCAGAATATAGTGAAGCAACTCAGCCCAATCGATCCTGAAACTGCATTAACGCGAAGCTAAATCCTCCCATCAAAACCTCCCATCTAGCTCCCAAGCCTAACTTACACAATGCAACCCATTAAACCCCTACCCCTGATGTCTTTAATAATATCTGACCCATTACAAAGAAGACGCTCACTACCCATAAAACAGTGTAAACGTCATCCTTAATGGTCTCCATACAAAATCAAACCAAGACAAGACATCACCTTGTGAGTGGAGGAAGAAAACGCAACAAACCAACAACTCCATATTTAGCTGCACTGCTGGCAACCCATGGCCTCCTTTCATACTGCCCCATCAGCCACAAACCTTCCTCAGCTTCTACTCTCACCTGTCAAGTCCACATACTTCAGTCCCCAAAATGCCAATGCTGGATGTGCCAATCAGCACTCCGAGTGATCTGTAAAAGAAAAGACAGTAAATACTCCACACATGCATAAACCAATTTCTTAATAACCAATATACACCACCAAGGGCATATCTCATTTATCAACTGCATAAAATGCCGAGACTAGCAGATGCAAAACACCTCTGAAAATTAAACGTCCTACCAAATATCCCATAAATTTATCTCTTAACTCGCCTAGCAACAGTACAACAGATACCCCTGCAAAACAAGACAAGGTCTTATTTTATAGCTAAAATTATCACTCTTCTAGCAACGCAGAAGGTCTCAATGAAATTAATGACTAGACAAAGAAAATTAAAACAATCCACAAACCTGCTGTATCAATTGGTGTGCCCTTCCACTGTAGCCCAGACCAAAATGGATCCCCATCATACAAAAACCCTATCCTACAATTAAATAATATCTGAAACCAGCTGCCAACAACAGAAAACCAACAGATTTAAGCTGGAAACTCTACCACAGATGCACAATAAATGAAAACCAAAGTAAAAAAATAATGCGTTCTTTAAATGACCATTGCAGTAATAAAACACAGAGATATTAAGCGCTTTCATCCACGCTAAGGTGGACTTCTTCAGAATATCTAACAAATTGCTCTTTTGGTTAATTTAAAAACTTTTTGGCGCCAAAATCCGCCCACTAATAATTTTAAAGTGACATAGTAAACAAAACATTTCTACAATGTTAAAAACTAATAATATAGCGATCTATTCGATCACTAATACAAAATCTGTTTAACCTAACCTATAATCTATACAATGTTCTCAAAATGAACTATAAAACTTGTACATTACATTATAAAAATTATCTATGATATATAAAAATATACAAAACCATCCTACATCTGTTAAAAACTGTACGATAATAGATACTAATGCAAATATGATGGCTATTAAGTGCTATTGAGTAAATATATACATATTAGATGTCTATTATTTAAAAAATACAATATGAAGTGGATCAATAATATAAATATCAACAAAGATGATATAGTTGATCGAAGGAAGCTTATATAAATACACAGAGTATACTTCTTACTATACATAACTATAATATTTCTCACATATACATTATTCATATATTATATATCACATTATTGGCATTATAACTATGGAAAAGCTTTCATTCTTGTTCTGTCACCATACTAACGCAGTTTTAAAATTGGTTTTATTGTAATATATTCATTTAATCCTGGTTCCCTAGCTGCATCAGTAAATATTTGCTATATTATTTCCATTTTACTTAATTGAGCTTTAATGTTCCCACCTCATGGGTTCACCACAAGTTGATCAATTATACCAAATTTAAAAATGTGTGCTTCATCACAATCAGCTATATGTCTATAAAGTGCGTTGTTCATATCCTTAGTTCTAATACTGTGCATATGATCATATAGTCTCTTTTCAAATTAATGTTGCGTCTTCCCTATATAATAACTGGTACATGACACACATTTAGCTAGGTAAACCACATTTCTAGTGTTACAATTGCCTTGTTTAAATTTAATAACAGTCCTAGTTACATTGTCCAATACTATCCTCTCTGTTTCTAAAATTGCATAACATTGTTTACAATAATCACATTTCCTAGTATGTTTGCCAGATTCATTCTTAATTTTTGTCAATGGTCCAACTTCCAATTTCTTCTTTAAATTGACACCCATTTTTGTATACAAATGTTGGTAACACACCCAATAATTTCTTTATTTCCTCATCCACCACCAACATATTCCAATTTTTTCTCACTATATTTTTAATATGATTTACATAAGGGGAATATTCTAAAATACATGCTCTATTGTATTGCACTATATTGTTTTTCTCCATTGTATCTCTAATTGTAGAAATTTCTTTTCTTAATAAAGGGGGATATTTTTTACCCCATTCACTTATCACATATTTGGTTATGTCATTCAGCATGTGGATAGGGTATCCTCTGGATTTAAACATATTACCTATATATTCAATTTCATCAATCATATCATCATAATTAGATGTCATATGTACTGCCCATATACATTGGCCTTTAAATATGTTCTTCATCATTCCCCTAGGATGGCAACTAGTATATTCTAAATAACTGTTAGAGAATGTACTTTTTCTAAATATATTAGAACTAAAGCCTACGTTGGTCTTAGAAATATGTGTCCAAATATGCAATACTGTTGCTGTTACATGTATGCGTAAATTTTAAAAATGTACTAGAATTATTCAAAAAATCACTAAATGGTATAATACTATCCATATCACCTTCCCATAAAAGGAAGATATTGTCCAAAAACCTGGAATAATACGTTATTTGTTTATAATAACTACTGGTGAATAATGTGGTTGTTTCCCATTCCAACATAACCAGGTTAGCATATATGGGGGCACAAGCTGCCCCCATAGCTACTCCTCTGGTCTGTTTGAAGTTCTCCCCTTCAAAATGTATATAATTGTGTTCCAACACCAGTGACATAAGTTCCATTACTAAATTGATCTTATCCCATTCCAGGTCTGAAAGTTTTAATAAGCTATTACAAAAGTCTTCTAACCCCTGTTCTTTGGGAATACATGAGAGTAAATCAATGGCGTCTATGGTGATAAAAAATAATATTCTCCTTCCATACATTGGTGGTCACTTTAGCAAGAAAAGACCAAGAATCTTTAACTAAATGTGTAATATTGTTGTAAGTAGGTTTGAGCCATCTATCAATAACAACTCCTAAAGGATATATCTTAGATTGTCTCCCTGATACTATGGGGCGAAATGGAGACTGTTTAATATTTTTATGAATTTTAGGTATTCCTACTATGTTGGCTAGCATAGGATATTCTAACTTCATTTAATTATATATGTCTAAAGTAATACGATTGTCTAATATATAATATTTATATATAATATAATGTTAATATATAATATATTAATTGAATCCTGGTTCCCTAGCTGCATCAGTAAATATTTGCCATATTATTTCCTTTTTACTTAATTGAGCTTTAATTTTCCCATCTCGTGGGTTCGCTACAAGTTGGTCAATTATACCAAATTTAAAAATGTGTGCTTCACCACAATCAGCTATATGTCTATATAGTGCGTTGTTCATATCCTTAGTTCTAATACTGTATATATGATCATATATTCTATTCTATTATACCCTTTATTTAATTTTTGAATAATTCTAGTACATTTTTAAAATTTACTCATACATGTAACAGCAATGGTATTGCATATTTGGGCACTTATATTTCAAAGACCAACATAGGCTTTAGTTCTAATATATTTAGAAAAAGTACATTCTCTAACAATTATTGAGAATATACTAGCTGCCATCCTAGGGGAATGATGAAGAACATATCTAAGGGTCAATGTATACGAGCAGCACGTATGACATCTAATTATGATGATATGATTGATGAAATTGAATATATAGGTAATATGTTTAAATCCAGAGGATACCCTATCCACATGCTGAATGACATAACCAAATATGTGATAAGTGAATGGGGTAAAAAATACCCCCCTTCATTAGGAAAAGAAATGTCTACAAATAGAGATACAATGGAGAAAAACAATATAGTGCAATACAATAGAGCATGTATTTTAGAATATTCCCCTTATGTAAACAATATTAAAAATATAGTGAGAAAAAAATGGAATATGTTGGTGGTGGATGAGGAAATAAAGAAATTATTGGGTGTATCACCAACATTTGTACACAAAATGGGTGCCAATTTAAAGAAGAAATTGGAAGTTGGACCATTGACAAGAATTAAGAATGAATCTGGCAAACATACTAGGAAATGTGGTTGTTGTAAACAATGTTATGCAATTTTAGAAACAGAGAGGATAGTATTGGACAATGTAACTAGGACTGTTATTAAATTTAAACAAGGCAATTATAACACTAGAAACGTGGTTTACCTAGCTAAATGTGTGTCATGTACCAGTTATTATATAGGGAAGACGGAACGTCAATTTAAAAAGAGAATATATGATCATATGTACAGTATTAGAACTAAGGATATGAACAACGCACAATATAGACATATAGCTGATTGTGGTGAAGCACACATTTTTAAATTTGGTATAATTGACCAACTTGTAGCAAACCCACGAGGTGGGAACATTAAAGCTCAATTAAGTAAAAAGGAAATAATATGGCAAATATTTACTGATGCAGCTAGGGAACCAGGATTAAATGAATATATTACAATAAAACCAATTTTAAAACTGTGTTAGTATGGTGACAGAACAAGAATGTAAGCTTTTCCATAGTTATAATGCCAATAATGTGATATATAATATATGAATAATGTATATGTGAGAAATATTATAGTTATGTATAGTAAGAAGTATACTTTGTGTAAGTATTTATATAAGCTTCCCTCGATCAACTATGACATCTTTGTTGATATTTATATTATTGATCAACTTCATATTTGATTTTTTAAATAATAGACATCTAATATGTATATGGTTACTCAACAGCACTTAATAGCCATCATATTTGCATTAGTATCTAGTATTGTACAGTTTTTAACAGATGTAGGATGGTTTTGTATATTTTTATATATCATAGATAATTTTTATGATGTAATGTACAAGTTTTATAGTTCATTTTGAGAGCATTATATAGATTATAGGTTATGTTAAACAGATGTTGTATTAGTGATTGAATAGATCGCTATATTATTAGTTTTTAACATTGTAGAAATGTTTTATTTACTATGTCACTTTAAAATTATTAGTGGGTGGATTTTGGCACCAAAAAGTTTTTAAATTAACCAAAAGAGCAATTTGTTAGATATTCTGAAGAAGTCCACCTTAGCGTGGATGAAAGCGCTTAATATCTATGTGTTTTATTACTGCAATGGTCTATTAAAGAACGCATTATTTTTTTTACTTCGGTTTTCATTTATTGTGCATCCGTGGTAGAGTTTCCAGCTTAAATCTGTTGGTGTTCTGTCCTACAATTAAAAAAGACACCAACCGACTAATAATCCAATAATCCTTTCTGCCATCCAACCACCAAACCAACCCCCATACCCCTCCAACCCAACACCCCTCTGCAAATGCAAATCCCAATGAACCCTCTTTACAATGCACTGTCCACCCTTTCCTTAACCATAAAGGGAAATCCAGTTATATGCATACATCTGACCACCAACCCCCAGATGCCACATCCAATCTAATTAACACTGGCAACTGAGAAATTCTTCTGCTTAACCTTTTTACAAAAAGATCAACCCAACTATCATGCCCCCAAAATCCAACCCGTAAACCATACCGTTACTCCACTCCCCTTGTGGACAATTCGAAACTACCCTAAACAACCTCATCTATCCCTTCTAGTCTGCCCCTAACTCACCTTGGCCTCACTTGCCTCCATACTACTCCCTACTGCAACATGTCTAAGATAGTTTAATGAGCACCTAACAGTAATCCACGTGTGCCTTTCTATGTAAAACTGTAGGTCAAACATCCTAAATAAAAAAAAACACTGTACAGTGAAAGTATACGCCTTTCACCCAAGTCCCCCATAAAGTAGGTCCTGTAAATTCACCTCTGATGTGTGGCCAAGAACTCCTCCAATGTATTATCCCTGAAGGGTTAAACTGGATGAGTCACTGTAAATGCACTCCAAGAATTCCACCAATTCTGAGAAGCCTAACTGCATACTTACCAAAGTAGTAGTATCTGAGCCTCATTACTCACCACTCTAGAGGCCAAAAATTCCCTCACACCTGATCTCTGAATTCCAATTTCTCCAGACCAGTGACTGCTGCTTACTAGACAGACCACCATCTGTGACCTCATCATGACCACTCAGGTGACTTCGACGGCACAACCACCATCACCTCTCGCACCTACTTCCTTTGGCCACCAACTGCTGCCCATTCTGCGCTTCACAACCCGCAAAAGAGAGGAAAATGTAAATTCTCAGCAGAAATGTAAGCAACACTTCTCAATGATAACATTACGCACTACCAAGGGTCTACCTTGCTCCTCACTGCACACCAGCTTTGCTAGCCTGCAACCCCCTACCCCAAGAGAGTGCAACCCTGGCAGCTTCACCCCATTCCTTGCTATTTTCAGAATATATAACCTGTAGTTATTCTAACCTACCCAACTTAAGGTGAAACAAACACCTATCTATTCGTGAAACAGTTCTATCCTATTCTACCAAAATGGTGCTGCAACAGAAGTCCTCTGAAGGATAGCCATTCGTAAACCTCTCCAATGATCGCTGCTGTTGATGATAAACACACACCCTTCTCACCCGACTCCTGGATCTTCCCTGTTTGAAATCTCTCTTTATGGGAAGTGGTTCCAACAGGGAAAAATGGGGAAGGGGTTGAAGAAAATGAAGAATTGATGGTCCAGCATCAGCAACCTTCTTGGAATCTGTACTGGTACAAATTCGTTCTGGTTGAGAATCCATAACAACAGCTTTATCAGTAGCAACCATGTCAGAATCATGATTAACAGCCACAGCTGATTGCTCAGCAGAATTGCGTCTCAGCCAGGAGAACACCAAACCTTTCTTAAAATTCATTATGTCATGTTGTAACGTCTTGGATTTCACTGTCTGCAATTTCTTCTCATAAGTGAAAATGTTCTCATACAGTACATCAAGACTGCCTTTAATCACATCATTGGGAAATCTATTCAAAATATCACTGTGCAATACTTGCATTTATTTAAGGAGAGCATTCTCCATAGGAAGAAAAAAGTCAGTCAGTAGATGCATGTACTCAAAGCCCAGCTGTAAATTAAGGGCTTGTCAATGTTTAACTACATCAGGAAATGTATTCCCATATGTTAACATCATGAGGACACATAAACCTCTCAGAATAACTTTATGATGCAGAGCCACTTCCAAATGGAGTCATTGCCATTGTAAGCGCTTGAAACAATATAAGTTATTTTCTAAACCTTTAAAGTACAACAAGAAGGTGGTCTGCATACCAGCATCTATTTCCGGCCAGGTTCCAGCTATATCAGTAAACAAGCACAGAAATGGATTGACTTCCCCTTGCAGAATCCATTCAAAATGATCCCCTTGTTGTTGCCCGGATAACATCAGAACATAATCCAGCTCAATAGCATTCCCTTCAGTCATCTCCCCATAATAATACCACAACACAAAGTTCCAAATCAACCAAAAGGTTAAACTGCCAGATAAAGGTCACTTAAACACAATAACACGTCTCAATAAAAAGTAAAACAAGTTATCACCATGACCGTTCTGAACTTTGATAAAAAATACTTTAATAAATATCATAAATCACAAAAACATAGTTTGTGTTTACTAGGCTAACAACCACAAGGGCCTTTTTAAGCCTAGCCATGCATCCCAAATCTCTGACAAGTTCTGATACCCTTGATAAGTATAAGCAGGGGCTTGGGAGATGAAACATTTACAAACTAGGGCCTGGGAGATGAACCATGTATAGATTGCCTCTGTCCATTAGAGACAGAGGTGCCAAACCAGGGATGAATTTCCTGTTCCCCATCCAATTGCCCAAGTTGCACGTGAATTGTGTAAGGGAGGAACTCTGCTTCAAATGGATGGAGATCCTGTTCCAAAATGGGATAATCTCTGGGATACCCACCTGTCTTTCCAGCAGGTCCTATTTATATCATAGGCAAGGTTTAAGTCCATAGAATGAGTAATTCTGGTGCTGTTTGTTTTGTGGATATGTAGGAACTGCATCACAGTGGGGTCTGACAATGCTCTGTATGTCAGGCATAGATCTCCCCTCAAAAGCCTGTAGGAGACAGAATACAGGTATAAAGCCTTGAGACAGTCTGCATACATAAAACTCTCATTGTTAAAATAATGGTAAGTGCTGTACTTTTATGGTATACAGACCACTGCATCAGACCAAAAAACACTTCAATTAAAACAATTTAAACCCATGGTAACCAATCCAAAGCAACTTAGCAATCAGCATCACATTAACTCATTACAAAACATTCACCTTATCCCTGCTATCAAGTAAAAATATCCATATTAGTAGGAAGACGCAGAGATGCAACATTAAAAACATTAAAATCTATTGCGGCATTGCTTTAATATATAAACTGTAACAGTGCTTACATCAATGGGGGAGTGGTCTTGCTTTCAAGACTGGTTTTAAAGATACATGCACATTAATACCAGGAAGGTTACAGAGGTTAAGGAATTGGAATGGATTCTTGAATTACATGCTGACAATTTTCTCAGTATTAATGATGCATGGGGGTAGATCACTAATCTGTCTGCCCAGCATCCTGGTAGTACACATGATTCCCACATCTGTCACACTTGCTCACTCTACCACCCCTTTCTGCATGGTAGGATGCCCAGTGGCCATCTTGTTAGTAAGTTTTTTATATTTTATGTAATACTAGTTCATGTTAGAATGTATTGGTGAATACTCAGCATTTTTTATGTTTTGTCTCAGGTGTTACTGGATATCCACTGGAGCCATGGCTCATGTCACCAGTGAGAAATCCAATTGGTGCTGCAAAGAAGACATATAACACTTCCCTGTCCCATACACATATTGTCA
Organism: Protopterus annectens; assembly: GCF_019279795.1. Classification (NCBI taxonomy): domain Eukaryota; kingdom Metazoa; phylum Chordata; order Ceratodontiformes; family Protopteridae; genus Protopterus; species Protopterus annectens. The sequence continues at coordinate 903,250,128 of NC_056726.1, forward strand.
TCGATAGGATATGTGTCCTCCTGAAGAGCCATTTCAGTTGCCTGCATGAGTCTGGGGTTGCCCCTCAGTATGACCCAGCTACTGCATCTAACATATTTAATGTCTGCTGCATTCTGCATAACATGATCATGACTGGTCTGGTGGTGACCCATGCTGTCATTACAGCTACCAGTTCCAGCCCCACTACAACTAATAATGACCAGCCAGCAGCAATAGTAAGGGACTCCATAGGACAAGTTCATGTACAGCATATAGATGCACAATTAAGAGGTGGCATCTAGTCCAGAATCATGGACCATGAGCTTCAGATTAGTGTTTCCTTTATTGCAAAACACACATAGAGTATAACTGATGCATGCAGTGATATCTGTGGGGTTTACTGGGTTGTGCATAGTCTGCCCTCACTGCTCATTTGACATTCTCTTTCTCTCATCTTTATTCTTTTTTATTTTAGAAAGGTCACTCATATTATTGTTAGTTAAAGTCACACCTATGTGCTCACAGACACCTGTTAAGTGGTGTTGTAAGGCAACATATAAATAATACATTGTTCTCTCCTTTAATGAATAAATTCTGCTGTAGTACTTTCATTAAATATAGAAGTACTGAATGTCCTCAACATTCCAATATTTCATGTTAATGCATTACAATTGAATAAAATGTATTATACCTTTTATATTTTATTTATGCCATTTCTTCTCAAATCCTGTTTGCTACAGTACTGCACATCAGATTACTTTTATGTTGTCACACTCAATAGGTTCTGACTTCAGAGACAAAAAAAGTATGCAGTGGTGAGAGTGAAGTATCAGCAGTGTAAAATTACATGACAGGATTTTAATCTGTAATTGTTGGATTATCTTTCTCCAGAAAAAGTTTTATGTATTAATACTTTTATGTTGTAGGTACCTATTACCTGTGACAATTGTAATGCATATAGAACTGAATTTTTCCAGCTTTCCTTGATGGTTCATGTAGTATGTTTACAGGGATGCCATGTATGCATTTGCAAAGTTGATTTCACTACCCCTCAACAAATATTTATTTTTACTTTTTTATTATCTTATTTACATTCACGTTAAACATTCTTTGAAGTTGAAAGTATAAAGTTACAGAATTGTTAGACACAGCAGTTCAAGATTAAATGAGTCATACACATCTCCTAAAGGTAGGCTAGGTGATGGTGCAAGTAATTTTAAAGAAAGGCTACCATGAGAAGTGTAAGGTGAGTTAGTTTGTGATTGTGGCCTACTTGATGCAGATGCTCCTGCAGCTACTGTTCTGATTGCTGTGTGGCCAGTTCTGCTAGGTATAAATTAATGCACATGGTCTGTATGAAAGATTGTGTGCTTGTTCACCTTGACTATATATATATTACTTTACAAAGAAATAATGGTATTATCATGTGATGCCTCTCCATGTGTCCAGAGAGTACACCATCCTCTTCCTCCCAAAAAGGCTCCATCTTGACTCTGGTATGTCCTAACTAGTGTACAAATGGAGGCAGCCACTGACACTTGGTGTGCCAAAATACTATACATCAGTGTGATCATGGCATTATCCCTGCTCTGTGCCCTTTCCAAGTCATGCTGGAAATCATCTGCATTCCCTGGAGGACTCTGGCCATTTCCAGCTAACTATCTGTAGCAGTGCTCTGAGCCCTAACAATGTCTCGCTACATTTCTTGTTGAGTCACCAATGCGTTACATGTTTTTTGGGGTAGCTGTAACAAATTGCTGCACCTGCCTCCCCTTTGACAGGGTGTCTCTGTGGAAGATGTTAGCTCTGAATGTCTCCCATCATCCTAAAACATTTCCTCTGGGTTTGCAGATACTGGTGTTGAGGTGCATGGTCATTCCTCCTGCACAAGTCTGAGTCTAAAGTCATCTTATGAGTGACTTTGTAATGCACTGTCACTGACTCAGGAGTTACTAACATGATGTCAGGTCTGACATCCTGCATTAAACTTGGGAACTGTCTGCCACTATTCTCAGGCTGCTTCATAGGTTCATAGGTTCATAGGTAGGCACTAGGCTATCGGCCCTAGGGCCTATATAAGCCTAGCCAAAAAGGTACCCTGGCTTTTGCCACCCAAGAAAATTATTTTCCTGTGCCCCTGTTGAGCAGAGCCACAGAGGTGATCCCTGGGGGGAATTTCCTATTCCCATCCAATCATCAAGATTTTTCTTGAAGACTGCTAATGAGGAGCTTTGTTTGATATAGATAGGTAGTTTGTTGCAGAGTATGGGAAGTCTCTGGGACAGGAATCTATCCCTCCAGCATTTTCTGTTTATTGTGGTGACAAGGTTTAGGTCCCTAGAGCATTTAGCTTGGAAGGATTGGGATTTCTTTAAGTGTAGCATGTCCAACAGCTCTGAGTTTGACATAGCTTTGTATGTTAGGCAGAGATCATCTCTGAGTAGATGATATGCGACAGAGTAAAGCTGGAGTTTTTTGAGATGGTCTGCATAGGGCATCTGTTTGAGGCCGGTAATCCTCTTTGCGAGGTATTTCTGTGGCCTTTCCAGTTGTTGTAGATGTCTTGTAAGGTACATACCAAAAGGGGCATTGTACTCTATAATAGGTCTAATGAGTGACAAGTAGAGCGGAACAATGACCTCTTTTTTCCTGTATGAGAAACCTTTTGTGAGGAAGTGTGCCACATAGAAGGATTTCCTGACTACTGTGGCAATGTGATTATCAAAGGAGAGACTACAGTCTACCTGTGTCCCAAGGTCTCTTATCACACTTTTGGTATTAAGTAGACTACCACCTATGTGGTAGCTCATGGGTACAGAGTTTTTACCAAAGGGGATGACAGTGCACTTTTTGGAATTGAGCTTGAGGCCATGGCTTTGACACCAAGCATCTGTCTCAGTGAGGCCCTTTTGTAGGATGTCCACATCGTTAGGAGTTTCATTTATGGCTCCTAGTTTGTAGTCATCTAAAATCTTCATTAGCCAAAGACCTTCTATGTTAGCCTGTACTTCAGAAAAGTAGATGCCAAACAGGAGAGGACCCAGGACTGAACCCTGTGGTACTCCACTTGTCACTGGCCTGAAGTCGGATTTGGAGCCTGCTACTTTCACAGTGTGGGTTCTGTCAGTGAGCCAGTTGGCAACCCATCTTGTGGCATAGAGATTTATACCTAGTTTAGTGAGTTTATCTATAATTCCAGCGTGGGGGATGGTGTCAAAAGCCTTGGCGAGATCTAGATAGGCTGTGTGAACCACCTTACCCTCATCTATGGCTTTGGTGACTGCTTCAAAAAAGTCAATCGGGTTTAGAAGACCTTTGCAAACCCAAACTGGGTAAGGTTCAAAGTCTGGAGATTACCAATGTCTTTGTTTATAACTTCCATGATGATACCTTTCATGGCCTTATTCTCTGCTTCACTGAATGATGGCTTAAGTGGAGCAGATGGTCTAGGTGCCATAATCCTGTATGACATGAAACAGAAAAAAAATCACAAAACACATTTGTAGCACATAAAGTAATCATTCTCCTCAACAAATAAAATCTCTACACCCATCCTCAATACAAAACAATTGAACACACAATGCTCATTTTGGACTACATCACAAAGTGAGGCAGATCCCCCTCTCAAATAAAAGAAACATTGTAATACATTAGCATTATGCCCATTCTGTTCTGAAATGAGGACAGCAGTCATGTAAATGACTACTGGATGGCAGGTTTATCAATAACTTGGCAAACATTCAAACGCCAGCTGCCCAGATAATTTGCTTTGGTCTTTCCAGTGTTGTGGAGATCACCACAGGACATCTGAGAAGCCTAATACTTCCATTAGCTACACAAGCACAATCCATTGAAGTTGATAATAAACACAGTATAGTTGTCTGCAGTAAGTGGTTAAATTCCAAGAGCAAATGGTAACACAGTACTGTGATCTAACCATGCCATTTATTGACTAACTTGGAAAGTGCAGCAAGAACTGACATATAGGCAGTATGTCAGCAGTGAATTAAATAAAATGCATACATATCAAAATTATTTTTTTCTGTTGCATATTGAAATATATTCCAAATATGAAAATATGTAAGCAGTTTATGAAGAAGACAAACATACTTATAATGCAGTATTTTACAGAACAATCTCCTCCAAGTAACTAGCAGTAATAGTATGTCACTATCTAATCAGTGTCCCCTCCTTCTACTTCCCTAACACACCATTACTTTTGTATAGTGTAGATTGCGCCCTCTGAGTACTGTGAAGAAGCAAATGAGGTGTAAAATCATTACTATTCCTAAATACAAAAAAAATCAGTTGATGTATGGGATGCAAACATCCTGGAAGAAGATAAATTATTGCATGCACTTGCCCTAGGACTGCGGGGAGAAGCAATGACAATTATTAGCTGTAATGGCTTGCAAGTATTAATGATTACTCTGACTGAAAAACAAAAACAATACCAAATGCACTATTCTCTCTGAAGCTATGAGTGCAACCTTAACAACATTGATATTCTTATACTAACAGCACACTGTCCAGCTTCTGCTTAATTTTTTTTCTGAAATGCTGATCAGCTATATTACACATTGAAACAAAGATGTAAAGAAATGCCCATGACACTGCATGGCTGAGAAGAGAGGATGGGAAAATACTCAGAAAATAAAAAGGAGAAATAGCCACCAGTGTTGGCAACCGTACATTAAGATGGTGTGAGCTATTACGAAACTAAGTTAATTGTCAATATCACATTCATCTAGAAATGTTCAAGCAAATAAGAAAGGAATATTTTCTGATCTTTCTGTTGCTAGATCTGTAATTTGATCATTTCCTAAGTCAGATTGGTATGGTATGTGCATTTTCTGATTGCTACTCTAAACATGTGTTGGTGGCAAAGAGAATTAAGAAACACAATTATGTGTGCATTGTTATTGTACTGAATTGAGGGTTCAAATCCAGTGTGCTGTCTGACAGAGTTAATGCATATTTCATAAGCGTATGATCTGGTTGTAACATCTGGCAAAGTTCACATCTTGCATTTTCATTATTATTCACTGATCTTTGTTACTCCTGACATTTTTTATTGTGTTCCTCATTTGTGTGCATTTTGGCAAAGAGCACTTTTGACTGGCAGCATTTTGTAGCAGTGAATGACAGCCCACTGTCCAAGGTACAAACTGAGAAGTTTACTTTGGCATGCGCATTTTATAGTGGCACAGTTGTGCTTTGCTACAGCACTCTGAACAACAGTAAAATAAGAAATGTCACACTTCATCTAAGCATCAGTGTTGCACACAGTGTAAATGAAATGAGTTTACAGAAACAGGAAAGAGGATGCAGAGTTTGAAACCAACTTGAAGCCACATGCTGCTTGTAATGTTTGCAACAGATGGGAAAATGCAGTGTGTATTTTGTTGTGTGGAACATACATTTTTATATATATATTTTTTGTCTGTGTAATTTGTGCACTGCTCACCAGAGTACAAACAGGGCTCAAAGGTGAAGAAAAAAGTGAACAATTTAATTGCTATAATCACTGTTAGTTCAAACATTTATGTCACCACTAAGCAGTATTTCTAATGACTGAGTGATGTGTACATGATGCATACCTCTTTCTGTGGCACAAGTTATAAATGCAGTGACTTTGGACCCATAACAGATTTACTCTGGGGTTCAAGTCTATACTGTGTGAAGGGAATGTGCTAATTAGTACTTATCAGTATTTCATATGCTTTTGTGTGCGCATGTGTATGTGTGTGTGTGTGTGTGTGTGTGTGTGTGTGTGTGTGTGTGTGTGTGTGTGTGTGTGTGTGTGTGTGTGTGTGTGTTTCTTGCCTTCTACACTTGCTCACTGCTAAGAGGAAAAAAGTGAATAATTTTATTTGGGCAGCTTTCTGTAGCACAAACAGGCTTAGCGGCGATGCATGGATGTTAGTACTCTGGACAATACTAAGTGAAGAACATCCACTCACTATATAACTATGTCTGGCACAAGATGTAATTGTACTGACTTTATTAACAGAACATAATACAGGTAACACTTATTTTTATAATAGGTACCAGAATGCAATTTCTACTAACACTTTGGAAGGTAACACTACATAAAAACAGCTATCATAATGAATTTGTTTGAAAGAAATGTCTTGTTAATGCTTTGATATATTTTTTTCTAGATAGCATATCTCATTAATAATGTATTTGTGAAACTCAGTTAAATAGGTATAATTGTTAAGTAGGATAATTATGGTAATTAATGAAAAGTGCATTTGGATATCTATGAAGGGCAGAATACTTAAGATAAAATCATCTTCACTCTTCACATAGCCCACCTCTGTGTTTAGGACAGTATGTGATTTAAAGAATGTATTCATCATATCCCAGTCTGTATTACTTACCTCATGAAACTCTATCCATCTGACATATATTTACAAACAGTAATACTGCTTTTTTCATGGGAACTCTTTTTACAGGGCTTCTTAAAGTCACACAAATACAGGCCTATCAGAAGTATATTTCCATTCATAGTGAGTGCAGTTTATCTGTAATGAACATGGGTGAAAATGAGTTGTCTTGTTATCCTGACAAATTGTCATCTTGTTTGAAATGTATGCATTATTTCTTCCTTAAGTTTGATTCCCACATTGTACAACTAACTTTTTACAGTGGGTAATTCTAGTAAGTTATGTGCCAGTCATCCTATTTAATCTGCAAACCAGCAACACCATTAAGCATATCTGTGTAGATCATCTGAAAAAGTGTGAATAGGTTGAGCATCACACAAGGCAAATCTCACTTTCATGCTTCGCATCTTCATTGTTGTTTCTAAAATAACTTATTTTTTATCTGCCAATGACTGTCTCTGTTTCCATCTTGCAAATGCATTTGGCATGATTGTGCATGTCTGCAAACTAGCTGTTAAATCTGAGATTGGAATTTGATGCCAAATCAGACACAGAGTTGTTGCTTGACTTCTCTGGACAAGGCTTGAGAGGGAGATGATGGTGCTAAATTTAGAGCACAGAGGTGGAGTGTTGAGGAGTCCAGGATTTTTGTGTCACTCTTCATGAAGCACTACAGCCATAGGCTACTGCAGGAGGACTATACTGGGTCTCAGTATAAGACTGAGGCTTGGAACAGATTAGCCAAGGCTCTCCAATGCAACTGACATCCCACTCACCGGAAAGAATTGTTGTCATCATTATAGCAATCTGAAATTGTGCAAGAAAGACATCCTTAGCTGATGGAGGATGAGTTTCAAACTGTTGACACACCTCAGTTGTGTGAGTATACTGACCATCAGCATTAAACTATATAGACTGCAGTAGATAGCCAAGAATGTTATTCATTATGCTTTCATATCACTTCTTCCGTATCGTCCAGCTGTTGAAAACATTGCAGCAACCAAGCTGGTGCACAAAGAGAGGTTAAATCACATCAGAAAGGCACTGGGTATGTATGCATCAGATGTTACTGTAAGCCTAATAAGTACTGTAATTATATGAAATATAGCAATTCTGAACTAAATACTTGTATCTATGATATAATACCAGAGCAGTTGATCAATGGTACAACAGAGTAAGACCTTCCCATCATACCTGGATGTGACAGAGATGCATAAATTAGGTAATCATAAATGTGTATTTTTTGGAATATATAATCATGTGACATGCCATGATACTAATTCTCTCTCTTTTTTGTCTCACCCCACACTTTCTCACTCCATTTTTTGTGAGAGGTGTATTTTATATGGCTTAAAAATGTTCTGCCATCATACATTTCTGCTTACCAAAACTGATATGCAGTGCAGACAGGTAGCCCAACCAGTGCATCTCAACCTGCCATCCCTCAACAGATTACAGCACCAATACCCAGCACTTCAGGATTCCAACTTGCCAGGGTTGTCTCTACAACCCATTCGCCTCAATCTGCCTCAGCTAACTCTGACCCAGCAGCGGGTGCACTGGTAACCTCTGGGAGTAGTAGTTGAGGTAATGATTTTTCCCACCTGGCATGAGCAAACAGTGCTGGTGGAGGGTATCATGGAAACAGGCCTCAGTAACTGAACTGGATGTGTAGAAAAGGTGCTTCCTCATATTACCAAGACAATGCCATGTTGATCACTGACACAAGAAACTGAGACAGAAGACAGTGATGACAGTACTGAGAGTGAGGACTAGATTCTCACTGTTCTCATATTTGCTGTGGGTGCACCTATGATGCCCCCTGCCTATCCCTAATCATGGTTTCCCCACATCTTGTTTCCATCACCATTCCTGTCTGTCTTGTTTGTCCTGTATGTCTGTGCCTGTTTTCTCACCTAGCTTACCTAACTGACCCTCTCTTTCCTAAACCTTTTCTCCAACATTCCTCTCTTTGAAAATAAAAAAAATAAATAAATAAAAAATAGGCATCTGTCCCACAAAAAAATAAAGACTGGTACATAGCTCTTCACTTCATCTATGTGTCTTCTTGATGCACTTGATTTGTATAATTGGCTCTATAGCATTATTCTATTATTGTACCTCCCCTTGGTGTGATGACAATCCAAATTCAGCAAATTCTATATACACTTCCACATTTATATTGTGAAGAAGTGAATAGCTATGGTTCTCTCTCACTACCTTCCTGTAACTTCCTCTATTCCTACCCCTATGTGACCTCCTTTGCTTTCCCCCCATTTCACCACTTTCCTGTCAACCCTTTTTTCACATGTTTAATTTAGTCAAAAAATAGAAGCACACACAACACACATTGCTAGAAATGGCTCATACGAAAGCCTTCACTTTTTTCCCTCAGAATTTGTATGGATGTTGGCATCACACACCAATACCAAATGACAGTAAATGGCTGTTCTTCTCCTAGGGCAAAACCTGATCAGTTGTTGCCATCGCCCACAGTAGTCCAGTTGTTCTTGCACAAAGGTGATTAAACATACTGTGTTAATGGAATACAGAGTAAATGCAGAATAAAGTAAATAATTAGTAAATTAGTATAACAGTTGTTTGACAGTTGTATGCAGTCCAGTGTACCTTCCTCAGTGTATTGTTGACATAAATCAGTAGTCTGATTTCTGAATCAGAGCCTCAAACATAGCATCATGGGTTAGATTCTAGATGTATGTCACATTATTTCCTACTGTGATGTTGTACTTTTATTATATGTTTCAGGACACATATCTTAATTTGTATCCAGTTATGACTTTTAATTAACAAATTTTGAATAATATTGCAAAAAGCATTTGCAAATACATCCATGACCATAAAGAAGATTTACTAAACCAATCTTATTTTACTCAAGTCTTAATCAAATTTGGCCTCTCCTACAGCTTCTTAATCCCCAGAGCCATCAGTTAATGATACAGAACATGACAGATGGCAAACCCTTCACTCAAAGCACCTTAACCTGGTATATGACATCAACAGAACTTGCTGGAAAGAAAGATTTGTCTCACAGAGGTTGCCCCCACCTCTGGAATAAGCTTCCTAGTCATGTTAAAAAAAGTCTATCATTGGCCCTATTTAAGCATAATTTGGATGATTGGATGGGTAACTGGAAGTTCACCATGGGTTTCCACCCGTGTCTTTCTTGGACAGGGGTAATATGTGCTGATTTTAGTATCTGCTTGAACCAGACACCCTTGGGAACATGAGTTGAACTTGGCTGGGCATGTAAGGGCCCTGGGGCCATTTGCCTAGTAACCTCCTATGATCCTATGAATATTGAGGACACACCATAAAGATATGCATTAATGACCCAAAACACCACCATGTCTGTCCACCTGTCTCTGTGTTGCCCCCTTCTCTGTCACCAGTTTGCACTGTTGACTATTCATTATACTTATACATGTAAATGTCATCTTATGATATGTTCATACTGTCATTACTTTGCTGAAGAATAATACCTACATCTTCCATTGCCTGAATAGGTTATCACTGTTCCTTCAAGGGTGTGATTTTGACACAAATGAAATATGATTTTCTTTCTGGTGTATTGAGATAGTGCTCAGGTCTATAAACTTAAGTTTTTATCCTGACAACAGTTAAAATCCAGTATTAGGTGAAACTCCTATTGCCTGTTTTTATAAGTGACTTTGCTATGAATGTGTTGCCTATATCAATCCCCCTTCTATTGTATCAGTTGTTGTCCTCAGCATCTGTGAGAGGTCTGGCAGTGAGCAAGTGTAGAATGTGACGCTAAATGGCATTTAATGTGTTATTGCAGAATGTAGTGAGTTTTTGCCTTACACTGCATTGTACACCCAATTAACATATGATTTCCCTTGAATCATGTCTCATATGTGGTATGTGCAAATTATTATTTTAGTAGCTTTTATCAACATAATTTGGCCATGCAACATATTTATGACAGTCATTCATATGTATTTTTAAAGTCATGACCAAAATTAAATATGATGATCACATTCTGACAGCCTTTGTAAAATGATCTGCATACTGGACATGAATTCTGCTTCAGCTATGCTTATTCATTTAGCTCACTGAGTTTACACCTTGTGCTCCATAGAAAGCTAAGCTGAGAAGTGGATTTTTTCTGCTCAGTACTGTCCAGAGTGCTGATGGCTGTGGATCACCACTAAGCCTGTTTGTGCTATAGAAGACAAACCCATTTAAAATATTAACTTCTTTCCAATATTTGATCCGCACATAATATCACCCAAAGAGTGAAGACAAGCACAGCAATTCATTTTTGAATTAAGCTTTGGCACTAATATGGAAAGGTATAATACAACATGCGAAACATATGTATGCAACATATTTGTGCAAAGGTTGGCAGGGAGCACCACTGAACACTGCTGTTTCACAGTCAGAGGTCAACACTTCAAAGTATAATCACACATGTGCTAACACTTTGCCAACATCCGTGCAAATACATTTCTCAGCATTGCACTTTAGGAAGAGAGTTTGAAAAAATAGTATTGTTACTGGATTATATTACTTCATTATATGTACTCATGTGAAACGCAGAAAATTGTGTGGTTAACTGACCACTTAATTTTGGACAGTTGGGTCTGCACTGCAGCATTGATACAAATGATATACAACCACATAGAGCCTTGGCACACATACATCATCATTACTTAGCTCTACTGCATTGGAACATTAAGAATTGTTTTGTGTTGATAGTGCACATGGACCATGCATGAGCAGATATATTTGCCAATATCAGTAGCATTCATTAAGGTTTACATACCATCATCATAACCTGATGATCCATGACTGCTTCACTGTCCATCACGTGTTTCAAAAAGTGTGTGTGTCTCATGTATACAACACAGGTACTTGTCAGTCTCAGTTCTGAAATATATATATATTAAAGACAGCATAGCTGACCTAAGTCAGCATTATGTATTTATTATTGATTACAAGATTGCACTTACTCCTTCATATCAACAAATATGGCTTTCCACAAAACCTTCAACATCACAATATCTTCTCTGACACAGAATGAGAAGCTACTCCAAGCTACACTGCTCTGTCACACTGCAGATGTCAGACTTCAGTGGTCATGTGTGCATTAAGTACTGTGTCCTTTATATTGTTTTACTATATAGGCAGAGGGTTCTAATCTCACAATAGTCCATTTGTGTGTGCATGTGTATGGACTTGTGTAAATATGACCTTACCTATTGCTGGACTTAATAGAATAGTAGCCTGGAGTTACTTTTACACTGCAGGGTGAGTCTACATCTATGTCAGTCTCTTTCCCTGACATCATCTTCTCTGCAACACAGCACTCATATCATCTTCTATAAAGTGTACTGTCACACTATAAAAGTCAGATTTCTGTGGTGGTGCTTGACATAAGTACTATGTTCTCTAGATTATATAACTAAAGAGGTATGGAGGTTCTAATCTCCCAGCATTTAACTTGCATGTGTGCATGGAGTTTTGTAAATATGACCTTACCTACTGCCTGTCTCAATAAAATAGTAGCCTGGGGTAACTTTTACACTGCAAGGTGATTTCCCATCAATGTCAGACCCTTCTCCCAACATCATCTTTTCTGCAACACAGCACTGGTGTCATACTTTATAAAGTGCATTGTCACAATGCAGAACTCAGACATTTGCAGTGGTGCTTGTGTTAAGTATTGTGTACTCTAAATTGTGTACCTAGATAGGTAGTGAGCTCTAATCTCCCTCAAAATTATAAACCAGAACATACTAAAAACAGTTCCATTAGACAATGCCATCGACTATTTCAACAATTCTTTCATTGACACATCAAACCAACAAGCATCATAGGATCATAGGAGGTTACTAGGCTATTGGCTTTGAGGTCCTTATAAACCTAACCAAGAGTTTAGCAAATGTTTAGACAAATCAGCACCTGATTCCCCTGTCCAGGAGGGAAATGGGGTGGAATCCCAGGGGTATATTTTATGTTTCGTATCCAGTTATCCAGGTTGCACTTAAAAAGGGGTAAAGTGTTACTCTACTTGATGTAGAGAGGGAGTAGAGTCAATAGATGGGGGAGTCTCTGGGACACAAATCTGTCCCACCAAGTTTGTTGACATCACAGACCAGGTTGAGGCTGAGCTTGTGAGTTACTCGAGTGGAGCTTGACTTGCGGATATGCAGCAGTCCCATCAAGTATGGGTCCATGATAGCCTTGTATGCCACACAGAGGTCTTGATATAACTGTAGAAGGCTTTATGATTGCTTTTAGTGTCTGCTGCAATTCTGCCTTCCTAGCTGGCTTTGGAGGATTTGATGAGGGATCTTAACTTTTTGTTGAGGCTAATAAAGGAGTTTTTCCAGTCTTGGGACTTCACCTTTTTCTGCAGCAGTTTCTTCCTTCTGTTGTAGAGTTTATTAATGGTAGGGGACCACCAGATTTGCTTAATTTTTTGGAGGAGAGTGTCTTGGTTCTGTTGGTGGCTAGTTCCATACATTTATGTACATGTTTGTACAGTGCATTGGTGTATGATTCTGAAGTCATGCAGCTATTTTCCATTGGCATGGGTGCCATGAAGTTAGTCACCTTTGTTTTTAGGAGCCCAAAGTCAGCTTTGGAGAAGTATTTGAAGGTGGTTACCTTTGCGGGGGTGTGGGTGAGATGTGGATTTCCATGGTGATTAGTTTATGGTCAGATCTGACTAGGGAGGGATTGACTATTGATGTAGAGCAATGGTCACCCATGCTAGAAATAACCAGGTCAAGGATGTTGCCTCCTCTAGTGGGGGTCAGAATGAGCTGGTCCAGGGCATTGGAATCAATGAATTTCAAGAGGCATTGGGCCAGTATATTGGTGCTTGAGTAGTTTTTGCAGTTGATGGAGGGGTAGTTGAAGTCTCCTAGTATTAGAGTGCTGGGTTGCACCTTGAGAGATTCCAGTGTGCTTAGGAACATGGAGTGAGAGTCTAGGGACATGGGTGGGGTCCTATAGCAGGCTATGATCTGGATCACCGTCTTACACAATGTTAGTTGTACCTGAAGTATCTCAGATGCATTATGCTGGGCTACAAGTTTGGAGGTGTGCATATCTTTATGAATATGGAGACACCACCACCTGTGGAGCTTCAGTCCATTTTTCGGGTCTGAAAAGTGTGGAATGAGTTATATATAGCCTGGTAGCACAGGGTTGCTTTCTTCCACTTTAAACCAAGTCTTCGTTACAGCAGAAATGTCGATGTTCTTCATTTTGAGGAGTGCTTGGCATGTCTGCATCTTCAGATTAAGACTTCTAGCATTGAGCAGCATGACCCTCAGATTACATTTATTTATAGCTGTTATGGTGGTAATTTGGTCTTTGGAACACCGTCTAAAAAGGCACTATAGGGGTGGCAAGAGCCTTAGCCATTACCCAGAAACCCAGGGTGACAGATGCAGGCCATCTCTGGCAAAGCATCGAGGTCTGTCAGTCATGTCATTCCAAGCAGATGGATATGGGATCCCCTTAGAATGACACCAAAAACTTAGCCAATTGCTGAAGTCAATCATTTTTTGTTTGTACTGCAGTATCATTCTGGGTGACGGTAGGATACTGCTCAGGGCTAGGGTCATACCTGTCTAGGCCACATAATCTAAGAGCTCTGCCATGTCTCTTTTCATGTAGTCCAGGGTGGTGCATCTCAGGTCATTCACACCCACATGGACAATGACAGAGTCATACTTGTACTTGTTGTGGAGTGACCTGAGTGCTTGTGTTATATGTCAGATTCTGCCACCTGATAGACAGCTGACTGTGACCTCCTCCTTATTCAACCAAGTAAGTGGGACATCTGTGTGCCTCACTATTGAGTCACCTCTGATTACTGTATTGGGCAAGGTGTTTAGCCTTAGGGGCCTAGGTAGAGGGGCACACTGTGGAGGTGAGCTATGTGTTCTGTGTTTTGTGCTGTGTGTGGTGGTTGAGTTCATTTCTGTCTTGGAGGTCTCTGTTGTTTAGGTAAATTTTTATTGAGAGCCTCCATGAAGGTGGTTGCATGGTTTGTGTTTTTATGTGAGAGTTGTGATGGTGGTTGTTCTGGAGGGCTATGTGCTCCATGTGGTGTGTTGCAGGTGTTGAGAATCTCCTCTTGGCCAGCTAATCCAGTCTTGGGTGGGGAGTGCATAGCTTCCAATTTGGTGATATAAGTGCATCTTGCATAAGTCTGAGTGTTGGGAGGTAAGAGGAGAGGGTTGTCTGTGTACATGAGGTAGCTGCTACACTGTCTCAGAATGCCCAAGTGCACCAGGTTAATAGTGGAAAGCACAGAGAACTCTTTTTTAATCATGCCAGGATGGGTGGTCATTACTGCTAAGTACTGGAGCTATTTCCATGAAGAACGACTAGTGCTGATGGCACTTAGGTGTGCTACAATAATTGCTACAAAAACCTGTTGAAGTGCAAAGAGATTAAGCTATTTGAAGTGCAAGAGAGAGAGAGAAAGAACTAGCAAGATATAAGGGAAAAACTGGAGAGCAGACATTCTGGCACCCGTAATAGTTTACCTCAGCTCAGCGCTGCTGTGCAAAGCTTAAACAAGAGCAATCCTGTGCAAATGTGGGCTTTTAAACCAGAAAGTTGAAAGGGATATAAAAACTGCCCAAACGGCCAATAAACTACAATTTCTGAGCTAGAAACCATTCCTATTGTGGTAGATAGGCAACCTAGTGCTTACCACTCCTGCTGATAAGCTAGAAAACTTTCCTCCAACACAGAAATGCTTGGGTGGGGGGCTCAGAAGCTTACAAACAGTCCTGGATACAGAAAATCTTTATCTGGACTAGACTAGTTACAGGAAATGCAGGTAGAAGGTTTTCCATACAACAGATGCAACATGGTGGGCAAACATCAGGTTGCTATCAACCTGGGTGCCCAAATCCCTCATGACTGATTGCATGCTTAGGACATTATTATTAAAGTGATAATTTGTGGGGAAGTCACTCTCCCCAAAGGGGATGATGATGCATGTTTTGGTATTCAGCTTGAGGGCATGTTTCTGGCGCCAGTCATTTGTCTCAATGAGACCCTCTTGGAGGATGTCCACATCACTAGGGGAACTGATGACAGCACCCAGCTTGCAGTCATCTGCAAACAGTTTGTGTAAAAAGAATAAAAAACAACCCTGCCCCATGGCTAACCACTTCCACTAAGGATGTCATGCACCTCAGAGACAAAACCCTGAAGTCCTACAGAAAAACAAAAATCCCTCTTGCTCTTTAAACAACTCTGCAACCACATAAAGAAACTAGCCCATAAAGATAAAAGAACATACTACACAAAACTTCAATCCAACCACAATCTAAACCCAAAAAAATCTGGAATTCCATCTCCTCCCTCCTTAACCCAGGTACCAAAGAAAACCCATGCCCACATCCTGACAAGACTCCCCTAGAAATAGTGCCTCTTTTTAACTCTTTCTTCATAAACTACATAGCAGACATCACTGCCACCTTTACTAATACTAGCAAAACAAATAACATTCCTTCCCCAACTCACCTTCCCTCCCCCCAATCTTACACTACAACCCATCTCCACCTCAACTATAAAACGATTACTTTTAAAGCTTAAACCCTGCACTAATGCTTCTGACAATCTACCACCCAACTTCCTAATGGTAGCTTCTAATGTCATCACTTACCCCATTAGCATACTGCTTAATAGATCTATTCAGGAATCTTATGTACCCAATTTGTGGAAAAATGCTTACATTCTACCTCTACACAAAGGAGGCAAAAATCATGATGTATTCAACTTCTGCCCTATTGCCATCCTCCCCCAATCTCCAAGATACTAGAAAAATGTATCCACTCCCAGATCATGCCCCATCTTACCATAACCACCTCTTATCTCCATCTCAACATGGCTTTTGACCAGGTCACAGCACTGCCACTGCCCTTATATCATTCCTCGACACAATTAACAAGGCCCGTGACTCAGGAAAAACTGTTGCAACCATACTCCTAAACCTCTAAAAAGCCTCCAATGCTGTCTCCCATCTTCTACTACCATCACAATTCTTTCACTTCTGTCTCTGTCCCACCACTATAAATTGGTTCTCTAGCTATCTTTCTGACAGGCAACAAGCAGTCATATGGCAAAACTCGTTCCCATCCTACCTCAATACCCCTACCAGAGTTCCACAGGGCTCAATACTTGGCCGCCTATTATTCAACATCTTTATCCATAACTTCCACACCTCTATCTCCAACACTGACATAAGTCAGTATGCAGATGACTCTACAGTAATCTGCTCAGCTGACTCTATCTGAAATCTAATACTGAAGACACAATGTGCCTTCTCCATCACCGAAGATTGGATGATAACCAACCACTTAGCTCTGAACCCAAACAAAACTAAAATCATGATTTTCACACCATCAAAATCTACCTTATTACCCAAATAAACCTTCAAAATATATAGCCAAAATCAATCTTTAATTGAAATTGTCCTCCACATAAAACTCCTCGGAGTAGTCATAGAAGAACAACTAAAATTTCATATCCACATACAACAAAATATCAAAAAAAAAAAACATCAAACACTGGAACTTCTCTACAGACACAATCAATACCTAACCCCCTCATCTAGAAAAACACTAGCATCCACCTACCTTCTCCCCTCTCTTATATATGTTTCACCTATACTTGTCAACCTTAATCCTCCCTAAAAGCCAAACTGGAAGCCTGCTTCAACAAGATATCCCAATTCGCAACAAACTCCAAACACTCCCCCCACCAATGTAAGACTCTTCACTCTCTAAATTGGCTAGAACTTCCAAACTATCTTGATTGCTTACAACTTACTACCGCTCACAAACTCATCTTTCAACCCTCTGATTGCCCATCCCTTAATTCCATCTTTACCTCCTACATTCCCAATAGGCCCCTTAGATCCGAGAATATAAATCTACTCCTGGTGCACAAGCCTAAGCATTCACCTGGGCAACTTATCTTCTCTTTCTCTCTTGCCAGAAAGTGGATTGCTCTCCCACTATCCCTTGGAACTATTCACAACCCTGTCACTTTTAAATCTTCTCTACACTCTTACCTCTCCTCTCCTCTACCTGGAAATGCTCTTGCTCCCAATCCACTGCTAACTTCCCCCCATGAAACTTATATTTTCTGACAATAAAAACAATGACAATATTTACAGTTAGCTAATATTTTATCTTTAAATCTTGATGTGTAGAATGTCTATGTATGTTATGAATTTCTGCACGTGTCACATTGCAATTATAAGTGTTAATTTTAATTGTATAAATCTTCTGAATATTATAATATTTCTGTAATGTGCACTCTTTCTATTACTGTGGAGCTTTTCTCCCTGGCCACCACTATAAACGGGCTCAGTATGACCCAGTGGACTACCCCAGTTAACAAACTGCAAATAAATAAATAAATACTCTCACACCTATCAACTTGTTTGTGTGATCATGTGCTCATAGCTTCAATGGAAGATTAATTCAACAGCTGTGCTCATTTGACTCCCACTCATGAAAAGCATTTACATAGATCAATCTCACATACCCTTTTCGCTCTGTTAATAAACACATAGAGTCTTCATGCACACTGATTTGGTCATCATTTCAAAAATGCACTCTGACTTCACTAAAGTCAGACCTTTCCTGTGGTGTATATGTATAATAGACTTGTGTGTAGGTTGTGTCTTTCAATAGCTAGGAAGTTCAAAATACATCTATAAGACTCTCCTGAGTGTGTGTGTGTGTGTGTGTGTGTGTGTGTGTGTGTGTGTGTGTGTGTGTGTGTGTGTGTGTGTGTGTGTGTGTGTGTGTGAGGGAGTGTAAGTGGATATACAAGTGCCTTACACCTCTTAATACTGGCAACATTTAAAGCTCCACATAACTTTAAAAGTAATTTTTGCACACACATCTCCTTTACATGACACAGATGATGTCATCCTTTCAAAGATGCAGTGTGACTCCTTTGAAATCAGGCTTCTCTTGTTGTATGTGCATATAATACACTTATGTGTAGAATGTGTCAGCCAACAGGTCGGGAGTTCACATGCAGCAGTGAGACTATCCTGTGTGTGTGTGAATGTAAATGAATCCAGGAGTGGCTTGCACTTATTAGTAATGGCAACATTTAGAATTCATCTAGCTGTAGAAGTCATTTTTTTTACACACACACACACATCTTCTTTGCACAACACAGCTGATGTCATCCTTTCAAAGATGCATTGTGGCTCACATGTAGTCAGACATCACATGTGGTATGTATATATAAAATACTTGTATGTAGATTGTGCCAGCCAGTATATGTAGAGTTTGAATACAGTAATGACTGTTGCCTCTGAGTGTGTGTTTCTTCCTCTTACTTTGCAGAACAAGCTTCAGACACATATATGAGGTGTATCCATACGATGTGCTGTCCATTCACTTTGTAGGGGAAACATGAAGGTAATACACAAAGGTGATGTCATCCATTGAAATGTGCAGTGTCACAGTTGTCAAACAAATCTGTAGCTGAGCTTGTGTTTCTGCAGAACTTCATTATCCTGTGATGTTAGCTATATAGATAAAATCCTGATGTCACTGCTAACTTCTTTATCCTGTGATGTTAGCTATATAGATAAAATCCTGATGTCACTGCTAAGTCAGTGTACATGTTGTTAACAGTGTTGTCACCCACATGTGCTATGTTCATGTGTAGAGGTTGCTTCCTCTTACAAGAGTTTATTCTACATTTTCTTCGGAAAGGCTGCATTAAAGACTGATGTTCTCATTTGAATAGAATGTTGTTTCATAACAGTTGTAGTGAGACACCTCCTCAGGACTGAGGACATGAGATGATGTAATGTATGCTGTTGCTTAGGTAAGGCATAGATTATAGCCATATTGTACATAATTGCTGCCATCACAGTGACAACACCAGGGGAATACTGGTGTGTTTGGGTATGCCTAGCATCAGGCAGTGTTGTCTGATATACAGCAAGATTCATACACAAGATGTAAAGCTTTCACATAACCACAAATATAACAACTGGTAATTCACTTATACAATGGCACATTCATAGTTACCATTATACAATGGCAGATTCACTGATCCCACTACAGTGTTGATTTTCTTAATACCTCGGCAAGTGTTCCAAACCAGCACTGACCGACTGCAAGCATTTATGTTTTTAACTGTTCTGCAGGAAAAACAACTCTACCTATTATGCTTTGTATGTATAGAGTGGCAGATGGCTCCCACATCCACTTTTGCAGATAAAAATTATGGACAAATAAGGTACAGCTGATTGAATGACTTCACATAGTTGGAAGTCAGCAGCTGTGATAGTTCCACTGCTGTGCATCTGATTAATAGCCATATTGCTAGTTGGAGGAGTTGTACAGCTTGATGTTCACTTCTAGCATAGGCATTCATTTTGTGTGACCATACTGACATCACACAACAACAATTACATTGCATCAGTGTTATCCCTTGATATGTTGCATGAACACATGTGAATGTAGTTTTGAATTTCATGGTGGTAGACATTTATTCTGCCACTGACATGGTAAGAGTGCTTTGCACATGCATTGAGTACTGTGGTGTACACAAGTATGCTCCATTTCTTGGGGTAGTATGTGTACAGACATTCAAAGAAACCTTCCTTGGTCATGGAACATTGACATAAGACTGATCACAGTTATGTGCACGTGAGCATACTCTTTTAATTGCCATCAGTCTGATATGCTGATGTAACAGTCATTATCAGGGATCCTTTCTTAATTCACACATCAATTTCATTTATATATAACAATACCCATTTCCAACTCCTGAGATATATGACAACAGTACCTAGCTCTGGGTTCATAGGTTCATAGGTAGGTACTAGGCGATCAGCCCTGGGGCCTATACAAGCCCAGCCAAAATGGTACCCTGGCTTTTGACACCCAAGAAAATTATTTTCCTGTGCCACTGTCGAGCAGAGCCACAGAGGTGATCCCCGGGGTGAATTTCCTATTTTCCATCCAATCATCAAGATTTTTCTTGAAGACTGCTAATGAGGGGCTTTGTTTGATATAGATAGGTAGTTTATTCCAGAGTATGGGAAGTCTCTGGGACAGGAATTTATCCCTCCGGCAGGTTCTGTTTATTGTGGTGACAAGGTTTAGGTCCCTAGAGCGTGTAGCTCAGAGGGATTGGGATTTCTTTAAGTGGAGCATGTCCATGCCTTGGTTAAGTAGAGAGGTAATGGAACTCCAGAATTTCTAAGGGTTCTGCTGGTGCATAGATTGAAGTTTTAAGTAATATTCTGTTTTATCTTTGTTCACTATTTACCTGGTTGTGAAGTTATCCGAACTTTAGTAGTTTAGGGGTGTTTCTGTTTGACTGCCATAACTTCCATATTCTGTCTCTGGCATGCATGAGAAGTCAATGGGTTTGTATAGCCAAGGGGCATGGTTATGGCAAATGTGGCTCTGAGATGGGAAGAATTTGCTAGATTCATTTATACTTTAAACCAATGGATGACAACATCATCTGGGAGGATTGGGAGGCCAGCACTTCTTGATAAACAGAATCTATGGTATGAATGCCAAGAAATGCTTGGACTCCACAATATGGAATCACATTGGGACTGTCATATGTGGTTGAAATATGAGGCATTTTCTGAACTCAGTGGGAGCAGAGATGCATTGTTTTTGTTTTAGAGATTTGGACTTTGACAGAAACAAGATTAAAGATCTCTGTGTTTTGCAAGACATCAAATGACCAGATAGATTAATGTGGTGGAAATACCTTTAAGTCTATTACATAGGACAAAACAGCAACAAGGGTTTTATGACAGATATGATATTTGTACAACTATACAGAGTATTAAATACATTTCTCAGATATGCAAGGAATGAGACTTACTGATTTCAGTAATGATGAAGCCACAGACTCTGAGATAGTAGATTAATACAAACACAAGCATACACACACAAGTGCTGTCTCTCTCTCTCTCTCTCTCTCTTTCACACACACACACACACACACACACACACACACACACACACACAAACATATATACAAACACACATATAATAACTAAAATGTGATTTCAAATATGGGCTTTATAGCTTTCATCTCTAATGAGCTAACCAGCTAGCTACAGTAAAGTACATGAGCACATATTCCTTCCAGAGAGTTCACTCTGATGAATGACTTCATGGAGGATAAACTGTATCCTCTCTGTTTTGATGTTATTTACTCATAAACATGACAAACATTCAAATATGACAGTGGCTATGAGAGGATGATCTGATCAGAAATCTGTTGTGAGGAAAGAAATATATACATTTTGCTGTATAAAAAATGGAAGCAGCCCCCCCCCCCAAGCCATGAACACTAAAACTCCAAGACTGCACAAACCTGAAGAAGAGGGAGAGACTATAGAAAATGCTAAATTCAACTTATTTCTGTTCTCTGAGTCTTGCCATCATGACAGAATGGCAGGAATCGAACAACTATACTGCAACAAACAGTAGGTTTCTCCTGGCATCCACTGATACAAATAATATGAAGGATATGTGTTAAAACTGTAGCATTTTGGTATATTGCCTTCAATGCAATTATTTTATCCATATATGTAGTTGTTATAGCTATTATTTTTTTTTTTTGTTTGCCTTTCAAGGTTGCATGTATTTGACCCATTTTGATTACTGAACAAACTTTATTTTTGTTTTTTTTATCAAATATTTTTATTAAAGTAAGAAAATGATAATATTAACAATAATATGAACAGCATGGATACAATTTTCGAGCATAAAAGAACAATGAAAAAGACACATTACAACTATATATAGTATTTACAGAGGCCCATAATTGATGAAGTTATAAAACAATAGAAAAAAGTTTTCATAATAAAGATCAGATAATTTAGAAAGAGTTAGGGTCTTTACGAAAAGTTTCAATGAGAAAAGAAACCTTTATCTAAGGATCATTAACAACATTTCTTGGATTTATTCTCACTTCTTTCATTTTGGCTCCTCTGGAAATCACTTCTTCAAGGAGGGTCAGAAAATCTTCCATAGCTGGAGAGGTGGTGACTTCCATTTTCTTGTTATACACTTTCTAGCAATCACTAGTATTG
Source organism: Protopterus annectens (assembly GCF_019279795.1). Lineage (NCBI taxonomy): Eukaryota > Metazoa > Chordata > Ceratodontiformes > Protopteridae > Protopterus > Protopterus annectens. The sequence continues at coordinate 903,272,631 of NC_056726.1, forward strand.
TCCATAAGAGGTGTAAGTTGACATTACTCATTACAAAACCTTCATTTACATTAAAGAATATTATTGATTTACTTAGAGAAAAAAATGTCTGTAAATAATGCTTTAAAAACTTCAATATTATCCCAAAACTGTTTCAAACAGGTACATTCATAAAAATGTGGATTCAATCTGCTTTACATGGTGAACAACATATCCAACAAATAATGCTGTCAGTTTTATTAAATTGTGCAACCCTCTCAGGAATTAAAACGGCTCTATGCAGGAACTTCCACATAAAAATACTCCAATACTGTCCCCAGGATGTTAATTTTATAGAGGATAATAATTTGGATTTCTCAAGTGAAGTGTAATTAAGAGATAAACCCTTAATTACTGAGTTCCAATGTTTATGTCTTAGTATAGTTGTATATGCTATTAGTATACCATACAGTTTGGTGAACAAACTTTCTTGAGATGGTAAAACTAACAGATACTATAACTAGAAATGTAATAAATGTAATAAAACCATATTTTCAAAACATGAAATTATTGATGAGGTAATATTTGAAAGTGTTCTACGGTATGCAATCTTGGAGCTCAAGACATTTTTTTCAGGCAGTGGAAATTTCAATAAATAACTTCTAGTCCTCAGATTAATGAAAAAGGAAACAGAGACTATCATCATCATCAGCCCCTTTTTCCCATGTTTTCTACATCAGGTCGGGGTATTGTGTTAACTGTCGCCAACTCTCTTAATTCAGTGCCACACACCTGACTATATAGACTGTAAATGCATTAACAGTGGCTGTTGATGGAATAGACTAATACTCAATTGGAAATTGTACATTTTTATCCTCTTGCCTATTGATGCATCCTAGTTCAAATAAAAATCCTACAATGTCAAAGAAAGGCTGAAACAAAGGCAGGTTTGACAAAAACATTACAATAATCAAAGGACAAGATGTCTGTCTTCATTGAAAGAGGGCTAGCAATTGAGAAAATAGCAAGATCTCTCAGAAAATATCAGAATGACTGGGTGTGACAGTGAACAAGCAGTTCAGAGCTTCTGTTTGGGGGACAAAGGATAGAACGTTGCTTACAAGAAATCAAATACATTTGTTCAAACAAGTTGTATATTGCATAGTGAGTATGGTGAATGTGGAAACTGTGTTTGTGAAGGTTCAAGAAAAGGTTCAGAGACATATCAGAAGGATATCCAAAGATGTGCCCCAGTAGGCATTTCCAGTGGAAGGTGAGCAGAAAGGTGTTTGTTTGACTGCAAAATATTCTGGGAGGCTGTCTGATAATTTGTTATCTGAAGTAGTTTATAGTGTATTAGCAATGGAAAGCATAGTTCACATTTCCTCAAATATTCTAAACTAAGAAGATTGATTATCTTCTTTTTTTTTTTTTGTGCAACTCCCCACTTTTTTGGAACTTGCCTCGTTTACTAAATGCTGCTGCTGTCAGTGATACTGAGACTTCGAGTTTTACAATGTCACAACTTACTCATTCCACAATTCTTCCTCCAGTCACAAAACAGAAGAAAATTTCCAGCCAGCCTTTGCTCTTTGGCAGGCTACTAATTTGCCTCAGCCACACGTCGATGATTTTGCTATAGTCATTTCTGGCTTCTTAAACCATTCACCTTCTTCCTTAGTTTTCCTTTGAGTAGTCCCTTCAACCACCCTGTCCATGGTGGTGGTAGTCCCTACAACCATCATGGACAGGAGATTAGAAACATCCTCTGTGGCTGTAAGAGTGACCTTAGTGAGCATGGGCGAACCCTTTGTGTTGGTCTCATAGGAAGGAGTGGGAAATTCCTCTTTGCCTAGCCAGACTGGTATGCCTGTTCACAGAACCATAGCTGCTTCAACCAGTGCCCTATGCCAGTTCCACAAACCAGTGCCTAACTCCATCAGCTCTTTAAGTAAAGAGAAAAAAATTAAAAAAACACTTTACTGTAATAGCCATCAGTTTATTACATTCAGATCCATGTCCCCCACCCAGGCTTTTCCATTGAAGAGCAGCAAAAAAAAAAAACATTCAGGTTGCATATCTGTGCTCTGCTCCAGACCCTTAAAAAATAATTTCTTCTTTTAAACTGTAGAAAACTGCATGCTAGAAATGCAATAAACAGTTGCTACAGTTTGTACCCTGCTGACATGGAGTGCTACGGATCTCATGGCTTAGTTAAAGAATTGTTCTTCTTTTAAACTGTAACAAACTGCTTGCTACAATGTAACAATCAGTTGCTGCAGTTTAGACCACACATGGAGTGCTACAGCACTCAGATTTGGCTTTTAAAAACCAGTACTGTATAAACAACAGAGACACAGAATCAATGATTGCTGCCCCCAAACACTTTGCACCCAGGACACTTGACCTTCTCACACCACCCTAGCTATGCTACTGCCTGTTCCCCCAGCACGATGGAAACTCATGTTAAGAAGAAGCAGAAATCTAAATATGTATCTTCCCCTGTCTCAACTACTTTGGACAAGAATGATTTATTGGGCTCAGGGCTTAGTTTAGACTCTTGACCATTCTCATTCTGGTTTTACTGGTCATATAAAATAAAAGGGAATCTTTCATTTTATGAAGATTCCCATAATTTTGTTGGACAGACTTCACATGAGAAAGGTTTGTTGGAGCCTAAAATCTGTATGATCCCATCACCAACATCCCCTGACATTGCAGACTCAAGTTTTTGGATTTGTAAAAATGGAACTGTTTGGTGGAAAGACCAACTTTATCTGAATCCAGGTCTCCTATTTTCCCTCCCACCTCCTGCACAATCAGTATCTATGTGCACCTCAGACTTTGCCTGGGGAGCAGTGACTCTGGGGTACAAGTGCTGGGTCTTTGGAACAAAAAAAGAGAGACCAAACACATAAACATAAAATAGATGTTGGCAGTCATAAATCCTCTGAACTCTCTCAATCATCTGTGGTCCCCAGGGCTATCACAAAGAATCACAGATAACACCACAGTCATTTGGTACATAGATAGTGGGCTTCAGAGTATACCCTTTTTGTAGATTAGCCATGGTAGCCTGGGATATAGCCTTTAAGCACTATACAGGCATCTTACATCCTGTCAAGAAAAATATTGAGCAGACAAGATGAGTAGGAGCAGGACTGAACCTCAAGAAAGGAAATTAAATCAGGGGGCTCTTACAGGATTTGTTCCAGCTGTAGGGAATACCTCATGTAGATCTTTTAACCTCCAAGCACAACTCATAGGTTTATAGGTGTTTACTAGGCTAACAACCACAAGGGCCTTTTTAAGCCTAGCCATGCATCCCAAATCTCCGACAGGTTCTGATACCCTTGATAAGTGTAAGCTTGGGCCTGGGAGATGAACCATTTACAGGTTATCTGTTTGCATGAAAGACATAGGTGCCAAACCAGGGATGAATTTCTGGTTTCCCATCCAATTGCCCAAGTTGCACTTGAATTGGATTAGGGAGGAACTCTGCTTCACATAGATGGGGATCCTGTTCCATAGATGGGGTAGTCTCTGGGATACATGCCTATCTCTCCAGCAGGTCCTATTTATATCACAGGCAAGGTTTAAGTCTTTAGAATGGATAATTCTGGTACTGTTTGTTTTTTGGATATGCAGGATGGAAGTCCATCAGAGAGGGGCCTGACAATGCCCTGTATGCCAGGCATAGATCTCTCCTCAAAAGCCTGTAGGACATTGAATACAGGGATTGGGCCTTGAGGCAGTCTGCATAGGACATATTGCTTACACCCTGTATTCTTTTAGTGAGGAACCTCTGTGGACGTTCCAGTTGCTGGATATGCCTGGTTTAGTACATACCAAAGGGGGCATTCTACTCAATGATAGGTCTGATGAATGCAGAATACAGTGGAACAGTGACTTCCTTGGACTTAGATGCCATACCTTAATTTATTAGTTGTGCAACATAGAATGATCTCCTCACTGCTGTAGATACATGATGATCAAAGGCTAGATTATTATCCATGTATGTCCCTAAGTCCTTGATTACTGGGTCACCTCTAAGGGGTGTGTTGTCAATATGATATTTACCAGGGATGGATGACTTCCCAAAGGATACTATTATACATTTCTTGGCAGTTAGTTTTAGTCCATGACTCTGACACCAGATGTTTGTCTGTGTCAGTGTGAGATTCAATGACTGCTCCTAATTTGCAATTATCTGCAAATTTAGTCAGCCAGAGACCATTGAAATTGGTCTTGTCTTCTGAGAAGTAAATGCCAAAAAGGAACAGTCCAAGGACTGACCCCTGAGGGACTCCACTTGTTACTGGCCTCTTTTTAGAGGTGGACTCCCCAAGTCTAACTTCCTGGGTACTGTCTGTGAGCCAGTTGGCTATCCACTGGGTGACATACGGGTTTGTACCTAACCTCCTAGGTTTGTCAACAATGCCCAAGTGGGATATTGTGCCAAATGCCTTGTCCAGGTCAAGGTAGGCAGTCTGAATGATTTTACTCTCATCCATTGCTTTGGTGACCTTTGCAAAGAAGTCTACCAGGTTGAGTAGGCATGATCCGCCCTTTACAAAACCAAACTGGGTTGGGTCCAGTGGCTGGAGGTTTACTATATCTCTATCGATCATCTCCATGATGATTCTTTCCATGGTTTTACATATAAGACTAGTAAGACTTATGGGTCAGTACTTTCCAGGGTCTGTAGATGGCCCACATTTGTGCAGAGAGATGAGTGTTGCCTTTCTCCATTCGTGAGACATGAATCCTGTTTGGAGGCTACAGTTAAATAGTAATTCCAGAGGCCCTGATAGGTCATGTTTCATGCTATTTAGAAGGCATCCTGGGATATTGTCTGGGCTCATTGCATTGATGCAGTGTTTTTTACAACTGGCAACATTCTGCTGTAGGATTCCTTGCAAGCAGACCTGAAAAGAAAATGCTCCACTATACCTTTCCACCCTTTTATCAGAAGATCGAGTCATTCTGAAGATTCAAAAAGACCCTCCAAAGAACATTGTGGGGACACCCTTATGCACACTCAGCAGTGGTTTTCCCATCTTTAGGAAATAGCCAAGGGGAATTATCATAGGCATTCCCACAGACTGAACCTACTCACACAAGGCAGGGATTATTTGACACACCCCAGCTTGAAACAGCATCAGCAAACTGCCTGCATGAGACAGTTGTAATACATTTTAGGTATCTATTTTCTCAGGATGTGCAGCAGGTATTAATGGAAGAAGCATAGCTTGCTCTACCAGCACCCCCCCCCCTCAGCTCATTAAGCTGATATCCACATTTTAGTGAACAACTTATTACAGTCAGCCCCACCACCACCCCCCAGCTAAAAGCACCAAAAAAAAATTTCTGTATTAAGTGGCTTATTACAGTTAAATACACACTTACACACACACACACACACAGATCCCAGATCTTCCATTCAAGAGCAGAAAAATGCTGTTCCTTCTGCTAGCACACCAACCAGTTGGCCAGATGCATGACATGTCGTGCTTCCTGGTCCGGTAATTCAGGTCCCATTTCTGTGCCCTGCCCCCAATCCTCCTTCCACTCCACACATATGTATAAAAAATTGCTTTCAAACTGTAGAAACTGTAGCATACTTTTTGCTACAAATTGAGCAAAGAGTTGCTACAGTTTAATCCCTGCCTGCATGGAGCGCTACAGCACACATGCATCAGTTAAAAAATTAAGTCTGCTTTTAAACTGTGGCAAACTTAGGGTTGTCACCCCTCCATTTTTTTTCCAGACTATCCAGAAATCAAACTGATTCTCCTGTAGTCCAGAAAACACTGTACAAACTCCGGTATTCTGTTTCAAAAAAGGAAACAGACTATTGGAGTTTGTAAATTGGCTGATTTACTCTGCTTTTTTACAGAAAATAATAGTAAATCAGCCAAAAACAGGCAGCAGGGACAGAAAAAGAGGGTGTTCCTTGTGGTGTGATGTAATCATGATATCACAAAATGTGCAGAATATGGGCGGGGAGGGTGGGGTGTGTGGGGTTACTGGTGATGCGAAGGGTGTGGCTTTACTTTGGTTTTAGCCACAACGAAAGGTGGCAACCCTAAACAAACTGCTTGTTACAAATGTTAAATGTGGCAAACAGATGCTATAATTTATATCCTGCTTGCATCAAGAGCTAAGGCACACATCTTACTTTAAAAAAAAAAAAAAACACTTTCTATAAAACTAAAGCAAACTGTGACAGTTTAGACCATGCATAGAGCACTGCAATGCTCAGGTTTAACCACAAATTCAATACCTTTTTTTAAGCTTGTTTTAAGCTAAAGTGTGATCGGGATTGGCAATCACAACCCCCACCTCTTTGCCTCTCACCCAGCCCTAGCTATCGTTCTGACTAATGGAGGCAAAGAAACCTGCTTCATTGAAATCATATAATACTAAATGGAATAGATTTGGTAGGCAGTGCCATGATAAGAACCAGGACAATTTTTAAGTGAACATTTCTCAGATTCTGCAATATTTGAGTGAGTTATTATCTTCTGGCCTTTATTACTTCTCTATCAATTGTAATTTGTCAGTCATTTCAGCCTGTCTACTCAGGGATCCCACTTTCAAGGTATTCCTATGTTAAAATACTTTCTTTTAAAAGCAGTACTGCATACCCATCCACCTAGAAAACCGCTGGCTCCTCTTCATGACTATAACTTTGTTTTGGAAATGTTAACTCTTGCTCCATGTAAACCAGCTTATTAGGCTGATTTGAGGTTCATGACATGGACAACAGTTTTGGTGATTCCTCTATCTTCTGCAAGTAAAGTTTCTGAGTTGCAAGCTCACATGGTGGGCTAATCTTATCTCATTTTCCACAAAGATAGTGTTTCCTTGAGTACTAATCCTTCATTCACACCTAAGTGGTAACCAAGTTTACTTTGCCTCTAGATATCCAACTCCTTCTCTTCTCTCTAAAACCTAAAACTGAAGTTGAAAAGATCATTCATGGTGTAGATGTCCATAAGTGGTTGTCTCATACTGTCTCCTTCTGTTACTCCCACCATAACAAGTCAATTCCAGAACAGAATCAAGGCCCATTCTTCTAGGGCCTTGATTTCATCTATGGCTTTTTGGAAAGCAGTGGACTCTAGAAGTATTCTAGATGCATAAACGTGTTCCTCCATAAATACTTCAACCAAGCACTGTGAGCTAGATTCCTTCTCCAAGCCTAAAGCAGGCTTTGCTAGGAAAATTCACCAGGAACTGCTGGACCTCATTCTTCTTCCTTCCAGTCCATAAAAGCTATGGTATTCTACCTAGATATCTAATGCTAATGCAGCATTGATCAAGTAATGAACATAGTACAGTTTGTAAGCAAATTTATCATAACAGTAGATGTTCTAATACTCACTGATGCAGTCTCATTCTTTCTTATACTTTTTTCCTGTATATTTTTGTTTTAAACTGTTTAAAGTTGTTTTTGCACCTGCACTTTTAAAGTTTGTCCTGTTTGTTGCATTTACCTGTTGAGGCTACACAGTCAAGGGTGCTAGCCTGTGTTACATATTTACTGCATTTTCCTGCTATTTGTTGAAAAAAAGAAAAAAAAAAAAAAAAACAAATTATCTTTGTTTCCCGTCTTTCCTGACCTAGAGTAGTCCAAATACAGGTTTTGCTGTACTCTGGACTTTTGGAAAGTTCCTGTGTTGCCCATTTCCTTTCTTGGATAGAGGGAGGTTTCTTTGTTCACCAGTGGCAGTGGGGAACTTAGAGCAGCCTATCTATCCCTGGAGGAGTGTTCCCAGCACAAGAATCTGGTAGTCTACTGGCCGTTTTGGGCCAATTTCTACCTCTTTCAAGTCCCCCTGTATAAAACCCACTTTGGCGAGGTTTTTGCACTTGTTACTACTCAGCCAAGCTCCTTTTGGTCCAGCAGAGTGGTGCTAGCAGCAGAGAGGCCAAAAGAGCAACTGTTAACCTGATAAAAGTGTTTTTTTCCCTGCTACTATCTGGGCGACTGTCCGATCTAGCTAAACTGCAAGTATTTCTGTTTCTTGAACTGTTTTAAACTGTTTAAAGTTGTTTTTGCACCTGCACTTTTAAAGTTTGTCCTTTTTGTTGCATTTACCTATTGAGGCTACACACTCAAGTGCGCTAGCCTGTGTTAAATATTTATTGCATTTTCCTGCTGTTTGTTGCAAAAAAAAAAAAAAAACAAATAAATTATACTTGTTTCCCGTCTTTCCTAACCTAGAGTAGTCCAAATACAGGCTTTGCTGTATTCTGGACTTTTGGAAAGTTCTCATGTTGCCATTTCCTTTCTTGGATTAAGGGAGGCTTCTTTGTTCACCAGTGGCAGTGGGGAGCTTAGAGCAGCCTATCTATCCCTCGAGGAGTGTTCCCAGCACAAGAATCTGGTAGTCTATTGGCCATTTTGGGCCAATTTCAAGCTCTTTCAAATCCCCCTGTATAAAACCCGCTTTAGCGAGGTTTTTGCACTTGTTACTACTCAGCCAAGCTCCTCGTGGTCCTGCACAGTGGTGCTAGCAGCAGAGAGGCTAAAAGAGTGACTGCTAACCTGATAAAAGTGTTTTTTCCTGCTACTACCTGGGTGACTGTCCGATCTAGCTAAACTGCAAATATTTCTGCTTCTTGAACTGTTTTATACTGTCTAAAGTTGTTTTTGCACCTGCACTTTTAAAGTTTGTCCTGTTTGTTGCATTTACTTGTTGAGGCTACACACTCAAGTGCGCTAGCCTGTGTTACATATTTATTGCAATTTCCTGCTGTTTGTTGCAAAAAAGAAAAACAAAAAAAAGTTATCCTTGTTTCCCATCTTTCCTGACCTAGAGTAGTCCAAATACAGGCTTTGCTGTATTCTGGACTTTTGGAAAGTTCCTGTGTTGCCATTTCCTTTCTTGGATAGAGGGAGGCTTCTTTGTTCACCAGTGGCAGTGGGGAGCTTGAAGCAGCCTATCTGTCCCTGGAGGAGTGTTCCCAGCGCAGGAATCTGGTAGTCTGTTGGCTGTTTTGGGCCAATTTCTAGCTCTTTCAAGTCCGCCTGTATAAAACCCGCTGTAGCGCGGCTTTGCGTGATTTTGTGCATAGCGCGGCATCGAGCAGTGCCGCTTATTTGGGTTTGAGCCTTGGAACTGATCTAGTTCTCATAATAAACACCCTATTCCTATGCTAAAGCCTAGCACTTACTCACTAAAGCAATTATATAAGTCAGCACTAAAAAATTAAAAGCACTACACCCTCACAAACTCTCCTTGAGTAACTTCTTCCCCATTGGCCCTTTTTTTCAATTATAAAGGAATTCCCAATACTATTCTAGCATGCCCAAAGGTCAGTTGTCAATCTCCTCTCCAGTCCAGCTGGTGAACCTGGGAATCTTGAGGCAATGTTACAATTGCCTAATGTACACAGACAACCCTCTCCTCCTCCCAACAAATTCCAACACATGTGAGAGATGCAACCATATAGCCAAACTGGGGGCTAAGCTCTCTCAACTCAGTACTGGCGTAACCAGTCAGGAGGAGAAGGAAACCACACTCACTACAATTCCAGTCTCAAATAGACCTACCACGACAGCAAACCAAACACATAAACACACAAAAACATACTTGGAGGCTCTAAATAAAAATCTGCCTAAGCAGCAGAGACCTCCAAAGCAGACACCCAAGCAACCGCTACCCCAAAACAAAACATGTGCAACACATAGCTCACAAAGCCAGTGTGCCGAACAGTCACAGCCCTTAAGGCTAAACAACACACCTGATACACTTGTAATAGGTGACTCTATCACCAAGCACACTAACATCCCGCTCACCAGGCTGAACAAGGAGAAGGTCATGGTGAGCTGCCTATCGGGCGCTAAGATCCACCACATAACACAAGCACTCAGGTCACTCCAAGGGAAGTACAAATATGACTCAGTCATTGTCCATGCTGGTGTGAATGACCTGAGACGTACCTCCCTGGACTACATGAAAAGAGACATAGAGGAGCTCTCTGAGCATGTAGCCAAGGCTGGTATGACCCTGACCTTGAGTAGCATCTTACCCTCACCAAGAATGATGCCACAGTATGAAGACAAGATTATCAATTTCAACAATTGGCTTAAGTATTGGTGTCATTCAAAGGGGATCCAATGCCTGTCAGCCTGGGATGACATGCTCGACAAGCCACGATGCTTCGCTAGGGACGGCTTGCACCTGTCACCCCTGGGCTTTCGGATATTGGCAAAGGCTCTTGCTACCCCCATAGTGCCTTTTTTAGGCAAGGCTCAAAAGACAAGCCCACCTCCTTAGGTATCGCAAGGGATAAGAAACTAAGAGCAATGCTACTCAACGCCAGAAGTCTAAACCTCAAGATGCACGCACTTGAAACTCTCCTTAGCATAAAGAACCTCGATATCTGTGCAGTAACAGAAACCTGGTTCAAGGCTCTCGAGAGCACCCCAGCACCACCAGGTTATACCTCATACCATGCTTTTCGGCCCCAAAACTTGGACCGAACCACAAAAGGAGGGGGAGTATCAATATTCGTCAAAGATACCCACACCTCCAGGTTGGTGGCACAGCACGAAGCATCAGAGACTATCCATGTGCAACTAACAGTGGGTAAAACTGCCTTCCAGTTTATAGCCTGCTACAGACCACCCTCCCAAACCCAGGAATCCCACTCAGCCTTCCTGAGAACACTGGAAAATATGAAGGTCTCTCCAAACACCATTATATTGGGTGACTTAAACTACCCAACCATAGACTGGGAGCATTACTCTAGCTCCAACACCCAGGCCCAAAGGTTCCTAGAATTTATAAACTCAAATGCTATGGAACAACTTGTTACCACTCCCACAAGAGGGGAAAACATACTGGATATACAGAACTGGAACACAATCACTGTACGTTTGAAAAGTTCTTTTAATTCTGGTACCTCGGCCTTCGCCTTCTCCTGGAATACAATTTACACTGTCAAACACCACCCTTTTTATATTACATTTAATTGAATTATTGGTGCACCATCCCTTTGTTCCATAATTAAATACCCTTCATTATTAAACACAACTAGATGACTAGCATCAGAAAAAACTTTGTAAAAGCATTTTTTAACTTCACTCATTTAAATTGTTTCTGACTTCATTAAATATATATAAAAATGTATGTAAACACATTTTATGTGAATATGTTCATGAATAAATACTTTTGTATAAATAATGCTAATAAATCATCACATTTGTGAATATTTTCCTAACCGAATATTACTACTATTACATAATACATTCTACATGCATTTTTTTACTTGCATTTTTTTACTAAATTTCTCCAAAAAACATCACTTCTAAGAGATATGTGGAAAATTATGTGGAAAATTATTTGAGAAAATATTTAAATTTCCATATTCATTCCATTTGGAAACAAAGTTTTGAAATTAAAAATGAACCTAGATTCCATTTGTAACAATTTTTCACGAAATACAGCCTCATTTCCAAATACATTGGGCCTGCCCAACACACAAAATACAAATCCCTCTGGAATCCCCCTATGTTCTTCACAAAAATGTTTACCTACCGGACTTTCCATTCTTTTATGTTTTATATCACCAAGATGTTCAAGAATCCTAAGCTTCACCTTTCTTGTTGTTTGTCCTACATACCATTTCGGTTTCACACATCCACATCCTAAGATGTATACTACCCCTGTGGAGTTGCAGTCGTAGTATTCTAGGGCCCTGTATATGACATCATTAATTTTGGTGCCATCCAAACTTTTGACCCGACTACAAACCTTACAATTTCCACATCTAAATGTTCCCTTTCTAATACTCTTTCTAAATGTGCTATTGGTTCTGAAATTCAATTGTGAGTATCTGGTGACAAAAAACATAGGGAGGCATTTTTTGCAAAAAGAGGGCACAGCTATGGGGGCAGCATTTGCACCATCATATGCTATCTTGTTCATGGCCCATTTTGAGAATTGTTTCATTTACCCCTCAGAATTTTATAAGAACAAGGTAGTAAAATATGTGAGATTTATTGATGATCTGTTATTCTTGTGCAAGGGTAATCCAGAAGATTTTGGCAAATTTGTCTTGGAGATCAAGGAAAACTCTTGGGGATTAGATTTCACTTATACTATAGGGGGCAGAAGTATCCAATACTTGGATGTGGAGATTTACTTAAGTTCAGACAATAAAATACAATACAAACCATACCAGAAGAGGACAGCAGCCGAGAATTTTCTTCATGCATCTAGTATGCATAGTGATTCTCTGCTCAAATCTCTACCATTTGGTGAATTCAAATGCATAGGAATGCACACTTCAGAGAGTAATATGATTTCCAGTGAATTTAATAAGGTTGAAAGAAAATTGATAGGGAGGGGATATTCTGAAGCAAACATTAGTGAGGCCAGAGATAAGGTAGAACATGAGTTAGGACTTGGCAAGTCTTCAGAGACTAGGGGCAAATCCTGGTATGGTAGAAATGAGATTTTGGATTTCAGTTTTCGTGACCTTGGGAAAGCTAGGTCTGGTGACAGTATGTTTTTTGTCACCAGATACTCACAATTTTCAGATGCAATAAGGGAGGCAGTGATAAGATTTTGGCCCATCATCAGTGAAGATGACAAAATAGGAAAACTTTTCCCACCAAGGGTTATTTTTTCTTACAGCAGATATTCTAACTTAAAGGAAATACTGAATTTCAGAACCAATAGCACATTTAGAAAGAGTATTAGAAAGGGAACATTTAGATGTGGAAATTGTAAGGTTTGTAGTCGGGTCAAAAGTTTGGATGGCACCAAAATTAATGATGTCATATACAGGGCCCTAGAATACTACGACTGCAACTCCACAGGGGTAGTATACATCTTAGGATGTGGATGTGTGAAACCGAAATGGTATGTAGGACAAACAACAAGAAAGGTGAAGCTTAGGATTCTTGAACATCTTGGTGATATAAAACATAAAAGAATGGAAAGTCCGGTAGGTAAACATTTTTGTGAAGAACATAGGGGGATTCCAGAGGGATTTGTATTTTGTGTGTTGGGCAGGCCCAATGTATTTGGAAATGAGGCTGTATTTCGTGAAAAAATTGTTACAAATGGAATCTAGGTTCATTTTTAATTTCAAAACTTTGTTTCCAAATGGAATGAATATGGAAATTTAAATATTTTCTCAAATAATTTTCCACATAATTTTCCACATATCTCTTAGAAGTGATGTTTTTTGGAGAAATTTAGTAAAAAAATGCAAGTAAAGAAATGCATGTAGAATGTATTATGTAATAGTAGTAATATTCGGTTAGGAAAATGTTCACAAATGTGATGATTTATTAGCATTATTTATACAAAAGTATTTATTCATGAACATATTCACATAAAATGTGTTTATATATATTTTTATATATATTTAATGAAGTCAGAAACAATTTAAATGAGTGAAGTTAAAAAATGCTTTTACAAAGTTTTTTCTGATGCTAGTCATCTGGTTGTGTTTAATAATGAAGGGAATTTAATTATGGAACAAAGGGATGGTGCACCAATAATTCAATTAAATGTAATATAAAAAGGGTGGTGTTTGACAGTGTAAATTGTATTCCAGGAGAAGGCGAAGGCCGAGGTACCAGAATTAAAAGAACTTTTCAAACGTACAGTGATTGTGTTCCAGTTCTGTATATTTAGTGATTTTGGAGCATTGAAGGAGTGGAGGTGTTGTATTTTGTATTGTCATGGGAAAACATACTGGACCTGATCATCACCAACATGGGGACTCTATGCTCCAGACCAGAAGTGTATCCCTCACTGGTAAGATCAGACCATAAACTAATCTCACTGGATATTCACATCCCGACCCCACCCCATGCCCAGAAAACCACAGTGAAAAACTTCTCTAAAGCAAATTTCACACTCCTCAAAACTGAGGTGGAATCCTTCAAAGCCCCTGGGCCTGTGGATAATACAGCCCAGACCACAAAATCCTTTATAAACGCATTCTATGAACACCTTCAGGAATGCATGGATCATGCAATCCCAAATAAAACCAAGACCCAATCCTCCAAAGGCAGACGTCCTGTCTGGTGGACCCCAGCCATAAACAAACTATACAAAAGAAGGAGGAAGCTACTACATGTCAGAGCAAAATCCCAAAAAGGGAAGGCATCTCTGATCAGTATTAGCAAAAAACTATGGGCACTCATAAAATCGTCTAAGGCCAGCTTCGAGAGAAAAATTGCACAGGACACTAAGGATAATCACAAGGCTTTCTTTAGTTATGTTAGGAACCTGGGTGGGAATTCCCAGATATGCTCAGAATTAGTCCAAAATGACAAAAAATACACCGAACCCACAGACATTTCCAACATCCTAGCTGACAGGTTCAGCATAAACTTCTCCCCCCATCCCCACCAAAAGGGCTAATATCTATCCCAGCAGAGTGCTGCCCCCTTGACATCTCAGATGTGCAGGTAAGAGCTGCCCTCTCCAAAGCAAGAAACACAGCATCAATGGGACCAGACAGTGTCCCGGGCTGCGTCCTACATGAACTCCAAGAAGAGCTAAACCCAAACCTAAAACTGCTGTTCAATCTCAGCCTTACTACAGGATATGTACCCAAAGAGTGGAGTACAGCAACAGTGGTCCCTCTCCACAAAGGTGGTGCCTCAACGGATCCTGGAAACTATCGCCCCATAAGTCTCACTAGCTTGGTCTGCAAAGCTATGGAAAGGATCATCATGGACCTTATAAATAAAGATAGTGGGGACCAACAGACACTGGATCCTACCCAGTTCAGCTTTGTTAAGGGTAGAGCCTGCCTCTTAAACCTGGTTGATTTCTTTGAAACAGTCACCAAGGCCATTGACAAGGGGAAGGTGGTCCACACAGCCTACCTGGACCTCGGAAAAGCCTTCGACACAATACCTCACTCGGGCATTATAGATAAGCTCACCAGCTTAAATATAAACCCCTATGTCACTAGATGGGTTGCAAACTGACTCAAGGACAGAACCCACATGGTTAAAATAGCTGGAGCCATGTCAGACTCCAAACCAGTTACAAGCGGCATCCCACAAGGCTCAGTCTTGGGACCTCTCTTGTTCGGTATATATTTCTCGGAGGTACAGGCCAACATGGAAGGACTGTGGCTGACCAAGTTTGCAGATGACTGCAAACTGGGCGCCATAATAGACTCTCCAGCCGACACAAGCATCCTCCAAAAGGGCCTCATAGAAACAGACAACTGGTGTCAGAGCCATGGCCTCAAGCTAAATGCCAAAAAGTGTATAGTCATCCCCTTTGGTAAAAACAAAGTGCCCACAAATTACCACATAGGTGGTAATCCATTAAGTACAGAAGAAGTAATTAGGGACCTGGGGACCCAAGTTGATAGCAATCTCTCATTTGACAACCACGTGGCCAAAGTGGTTAGAAAAACATTTTATATAGCCCACCTAATCATGAAGGGATTCACATCTAGATCAGGGGAGGTCATCGTGCCTCTTTACTCATCCCTCATCAGGCCCATAATTGAGTACAATGCCCTTTTTGGGATGTACCTTACCAGACACCTGCAGCAACTGGAAAGACCCCAAAAGTACCTCACCAAGAGGATCAAGGGGATCAAACAGATGCCGTATGCTGCCCGGTTAAAGAAACTCCAGCTCTGCTCAGTGGCATACCGCCAGCTCAGAGGCGATCTGTGCCTGACGTATAAAGCCATGTCCAACCTGGAATTAATGGACATGCTGCACCTCAGAAAATCCAAATCCCATCGAGCTACGCGCTCGAGGGACTTAAACCTCAGCACTGAAATAAATAGGACATGCTGGAGGGACAGATTCATAACCCAGAGGCTCCCTTCACTCTGGAATAAAATCCCAGTCCAGGTTAGGCAGAGTCCCTCATTGACTCTCTTCAAGAGGAATCTTGATGAGTGGATGGGAGATCGTAGGTTTACCCCGGGTATCACTTCTATGTCACTGTTAGACAGAGGCACAGTATACTAACCTCGAAAAAGGGCATAGCAAAATTAATTTAAAATGGGTGGTGAAAGCCATACACACTCTGGCTAGGCTTATAAATGCCCTAGGGCAGATAGCCTAGTATGAACCTATGAACCTATGAACCTATGAACCAGGGTTGGGCATTGAATTTGATTTATCTGGTAGTATTGTCCTTTTTTAAGATTCTAGCCTCTCTCTTAGATATGGCATGAAACTCTAAAGGTCTTGGCACACAGAAGGCTGATTTTCTACAGTTATGCCAAACTGTAAACAGTCTGGGAGCATGACAGGTACCCTTAAGCTTAGGAGGCTGGCCAGTTATTATATCCTGTGCAGGATATAAACCATATAGCTAGAGCTACAGTTAAACATCTACTGTTATGGTAAGTTTACTTGCACAGCTGCATTCTAAAAGCAGGTAGCAGTAGAATGACAAAGAATAGCAAAGCAGACATTAAAATATGATTCTAAAACAGAAGAAGTGAAAATGTGACACCTGATAAGAAAAAAAGAAGATAACTTTATGTAGAGGAAGTTGACAGCACACTGACAGCCCATTATTATTTATTTTATTTATTTAGCATTTGTTTACCAGGAAAGTCTCATTGAGACAGAGCCCATTTTCAGCAGAGGCCTGGGGAGAAATGCTCCAGATGCATGTTTTTGGAATTAGGTATTAAACATCATGCATGCGGTGTTCTGTGTCTGCCTGCACAGTATAGTTACCATATGGCATGGTTCCACTCATTCTTTGTAACAATTTTTTTTTTTTTTTTTTTTGCATTGTCACTCTATAACACTGCTGCCTTATATGGTAACACATAGGCTGCTGACAGCTTTCACAGTGGGAAATGTGGTGACCAGAAAAACAACCACATAGTGACGACAGTCAAACCCACAGCATGGAAATAAAATAAACAACAAAACCCAAAAGTTTATAGAAAATAATCGTCCCTATCTCAAATATGTGTATTTCAAGAGCAGTTTACAGAGGTCTGCTAGTTAGGATATAATGATTTATTCATACAACTAGAAAATATCAAGAAATAAAATAATGTCAGAAGAAGTGCAGTGCATACATCAATCCTTTTTAATGTATCGACAATTTCTGTGCTATAAAATTTAATGATATATATGTGTGTATGTGTGTGTGTACACACACAAACACACACACACACACACACACACACACACACATATATATATATATATATATATATATATATATATATATATATATATATATATATATATATATGCATACATCGGGGTTCATCTTTTCATTCACCTTGAAAAGCACAGAATGTGGCAACAGCAGCAGGGTGCAAGCAATAAGGACACTTTACTATGTAGTCTGATAGATTCAGCAGGAAGCCACACAACCTCACACCATATTATCTGAAACCTCAGACAGAAGCAGTATGCGTCAGTAAAATATGGGCAAAGCAGGTTGGAATGAAATTATGTTACAGTATCAAACAGCTCAAGCATTTGAAATAAAACCATAGAAAAATATTTGCAGTACTGCTTGTTAAAATGGAACCTATAAAGATGGGAACTGTGGAATATAATAGAACGTATAGTCATTAACAGCAGAACAAGAGGACTTGTATCTGTTCTGTGTAAGAAAAGCACCATGTGATATCAGGAGGTACTCGTTTTCTTTAAATGAAAAGCAGAAGTTTTAAAGGACATAAAATATCACAATAACTAATTCTTAGAAATTACACACAAGTCACGACAAATGACTAACCTTTCTGATATGGTTTGAGTAGACTTTTCAAACATTTATACTTTCAATTCTTTTAGTATCATTCTTGGTAAACTTTCAAAGGATTGACAATGTGAGACATTAACAAATGCATGCTTAGCTTAATTCTGTGAGAAATTAACCAAGTACAATTTTTAATATATTTCTAAGAATATTATTAATGCTGTAAAGGAGTCCAAATAGAGCACTGAATGTAACAGTATTTGCAATTTTTTTTATTAATTTTGTTAACCAGGTAAGCCCACTGGACACAATTGTCCCTTTTCTGGAGGAGACACATAAGCAAATACATAAGCTGTAACAACACAGTTAGAGCAGTGACCATTCCTAGGGTAGGGAGCAAGCATGCATATTTTCTGCTGCAGTTGAGACACAAAGTATTAATAGTATAATATGAATAAGGTTAGCACCCCTGCACCTCTAAATGAGGACTGGAATAAAGGCAGGCAGCAGACACAGCAATGCAGATGCACTCGCCTGTAAGACACAAAAACTGTGGCAGACCACACAATAACCAGACATAAACACAGACATTCAGATAGGTATAAGGAAACATTGCTCCAGCTCCCACTGTCGACATTATGTTTAGAAACCACTTTAGAGTCCAGTATGAATTTATAGACAAGACAGGACATTTATTTAACTTTATTTAACATTTGTTGACCGAGAAAGACCGACTAGGACGGAACCTATTTTCAGTGGAGGCCTGAGGAGAAACACTCCAGATGCATGTCTTTGGACATCTAGGCATTATGAGTATTTTATTCCTGATGTCATTCACCGGGCATATATGCAAACAAGTCCCCATGGGAGAGTAATGTTTTAAATCCAAACAATACATTCTAATCCTACATGTCATTCTCTGGTAGCCCCTGCCTTTCTCATCATTCTGAACTGGACATTATTGCTAATATTTTCCATTACCAAAAAATCTATCTCACAATGATTGCTGGGTTTGACATATTAACAACTTCCAAATTATAACTTTGTGTTTTCCTGGATTTAACTAATATCCCCATACATCTCTTGTTTTGTGATTGATTGCCTAATTAAATGTCAGATCAGTCTCTCTGAGTGCTATATTCTCTGCCAATGTAAGATGCCTAACTTTGATTTTTATGCTAGGGCATGATCCTGTCTTTTACAGTTTCAGTCTCTCACACACACACACACACACACACACACACACACACACACACACACACACACACACACACACACACACACACACGCACAGTGTCTGTCTGAGGTGTACTCTGTGCTGCATATTTTGCACACTAGCATTTTTGAAGTTTTCTTTTTTAGCAATTTGGAAATACATTATGCAGCTACCTTTCAGTTACTTAATAACTCCAGACAAAGAGCTCATGCCAGCTCAAAAGTTCAAGTAATTGCAAAACTTGTGTTGGAACAATAAAAGGTATTACACCATGTGCCAAATTCATGAATATCTACATGATAGCATGTTATTTGGTATTCATTAAGCAGCTCTACACAGTATAGAACAATGAGAAACAGCATAACACGATAATAAATATAAAGCTGAAGTACATGCTAATTAACCAATCCAACATGGAGGATATATGCAGGAAGCTATAAGGCAATTGTGTATACTCAGTGTAGGCTTTTGCCTTGTACACAAAAACTCTTTGGAATACAGCACTATAACACTTAGAAAAAAATGTTAGGGGGTTGCTGCTGCTATCATTAAGCTGTATGTCCAACAAGCTTTAAATCAGGGTGCTGCTGCTACTGTTGCCAAACTTTGGGCAAGAAGAAGAATGGTGTTTACACCCCATGTGACTTCTCCTGGACTGCATGAAACAGAAATTGTTGAGAGATACAGGGTGGACAGGGAAACACTGGAGGAAATATGCAGTTTGTGCTGCCCCCACCTCAGGCCCCAGGGAAATTTTGGAGAACCCATCCCAATGGAATCAAATGTATGTTTAGCATTACATTAGCTACTGGTACTTTCCAGAGACCCACATGGGGATATATTAGGAGTGTTACAGGCATCAGTCTCTGGAATATTACATCAGTTTTTTAAATGCAATGCTATTACATAGGTAGGTACTAGACTTTTGGCCCTAGGGCCTATACAAGCCTAGCCAAAAAGGTACCCTGGCTTTCGCCACCCAAGTGCAAGGCAGCATACCTCTTCCACCATCTCCACAGGAGAGAACATGAACCATGCAGGAATTCCATGTAGTAGCACTCTTGCCTGAAGTGCTGGTGCCCATAAATTGAAAATAAATAGAAATAAAAGTCCCACCTGGAGAACAGGGAAGGAATTACATCAACAGAAAAGGTTTCCATTCTATAAACTGTCAGGTTGGCTGTAATGCTGAACAGAGCATCTATAAGTCTATGCAAGTAACCCAGACAGTTTCCATGACTCACACATATGGCACACCGTGAGCTGTACATCAGGTTTCTAGGAGTGACATTCCTCAAGGGCATCTAGTGGTGGAATCAAATCATTCACTGGAGACCAGACTCATGACATCCATGAGAAACCCACACAACCCCACTGAGCAATGATACAACAATGACCATGCTCAAACTAGGAATATCATAGAACATGTATTTGGATTGTTGAAATCAAGGTTTCATTGGCTAGACAAATCAGGAGGTACACTGCAGTAAGACTCAGACACCTCTGCCGAAATATTTACAGTTTGTGCCATGTTACATAACATAATACACAGGAAACAACTTTAACAAGCACGGCAAGAGGCTGGACCACAGTTTGAAGGACTAGAGGTAAAGCCATCAGCAAGTACAGATGAAGAGACTGAAAGAGAACCACCAGCTGAACATGATGCTAGCAGACTGAGACATGCACAGTATGCTCTGGTTCTGGCTAAGAGGCAAAGCATAGCACACACTCACTATCTGGCTCAAAGCCTAAGATCCCACCCTCATAAAAAGAGGAAAGTTGATGCTTTGCAAATAGGGCAACATTTACTTAACCATGTAATGGCTGTGTTCTGATAGCATCAAACAGGGGCAACCCCAAGGACACAATGTACACCTGCAGTAATGACAAGGTAAGTATGGAACCTATAATGAAAAAAAAAAGTTACAAAAATAATTTTCCCTCTTATGTAAATATGTATATGGCCAAAAGCAGAGCCCAGACCTTTTTGTTTTGGAGGGAAGCCTTCTAGCTTATCAGTGAGAGTGGTAAGGTAGCCTATCTAATACAAGAGGAGTGGTTTCTGGTCCAGAAATTGCAGTTTATTGGCCATTTGGGCAGTTTTCAATCCCTTTCAACTTTCTGGTTTAAAAGTCTGTGTTTGCATTGGTTTGCCCTTGTTTGAGCTCTGCAAATCCTTTTTGGTGTCCTGCAGACTACAAGAGCAACTAGAAGGAGAAAGAGAGACTTTAAGTTCTTTTTTATTTTTTTTTTTCAGAATTTACTTCTTTCTGCATTTGTTTTAAGTCATTTTTAATGTAACTACATTTATTTAAACTGTATTTGCCTTAATATTGCTACACACTCAAGTGTGCTAGCTTGCACTGCATTTAAAGTGTTTTTTATTACTATTTAACTGCTTTTCTGAAAAAATGAAGTTCTAAGCTTGTTTCCTGCCTTTTCTGTAACTAGCCTAGTCCAGATACAGATTTCTTGCATCCAGGACTGTTTTGTAAGTTTCTGACTCCCTCAGACCTTTCTGTGTTGGGGGAAGCCTTCCAGCTTATCAGTGGGAGTGGTAGGCACTAGGTATCCTATCTACCACAAGAGGAGTGGTTTCAGGCCCAGAAATTGTAGTTTATTTGCGGTATGGCAGGTTTCAATCCCTTTCAACTTTCTGGATTAAAAGCCCGTATTTGTGTGGGTTTTCGAGCCGCTCAGCACCGCTAAGCTGTGGTAAACTATACCAGTGCCAGAAAGTCTGCTCTTCAATTTTTTCTTTAGATCTTGCTAGATCTCTTCTTTTGCACTTTAATTAGCTTAATTACCTAGCACTTCATCAGTCTTTCTTTAGCAATTATTGTAGCACACATAAGTGTTATCAGCACTAGACGTCTTATAAGAAAAGAGCTCCAGTACTTAGTAATGATGACCATCCCTCCTAGCATGTCTGAAGAACTGTACCCTGTGCCTTCTCCTATTAACCTAGTGAACTCGGGAATTCTGAGGCAGTGTAGAAACTGCCATATGTACACAGACAACCCTGTCATCTTACCTCCCAACACTCAGACTTGTGAGAGATGCACTTATATCTCCAAACTGGAATTCACACACTCTCCAGCCAAGACTGGAAAAGCTGGTCAAGAGGAGAAGGTCAACACCTGCACCACACCACATGGAACACATAGCCCTCCAGAATATCCACCATCACAGCTCTCACATTAAAACACAAACCACACACCCACCTTTGCGGAGGCTCTCAAGAAAAATCTACCTGAACAGCAGAGACCTCCAAGGCAGAAATGCACTAGACTACCACAACACAGCACAAACCACAAGACACATAGCTCACCTACACAGTGTGCCCCTCAAACTAAGCCCCTAAGGCAAAACAACTTGCCCAATACATTAATCATAGGTATCTTAATAGTGAGGCACACAGATGTCCCACTCACTAGGCTGATTAAGGAGAAGGTAACAGTCAGCTGTCGATCAGGTGCCAGAATCAGCCACATAACACATGCACTCAGGTCACTCCACAACAAATACAAGTATGACTCTGTCATTGTCCATGTGGGTGTGAATGAACTGAGATGCACCTCCTTGAACTACATGAAAAGAGACATGGTGGAGCTCTCTGATTATGTGGCCCAGGCAGCTATGACCCTAGCCCTGAGCAGTATCCTACATTGCCCAGAATGATGCCGCAGTACTAGCAGAAAACTATGAACTTAAACAATTGGCTATGTTTCTGGAGTCATTGTAAGGGGATTATGTATCTGTCTGCTTGAGATGACATGATTGACAGACATTGATGCTTTGCCAGAGATGGCCTGCATCTGTTACCCCTGAGTTTCCAGGTACTGGCTAAGACTCTTGCCACCCCTATAGTGCCTTTTTAGGTGGTGTTCCAAAGACAAAATTACCACCATAACACCTATAAATAAATGCAATCTGAGGGTCATGCTGCTCAATGCTAGAAGTCTAAATCTCAAGATGCACTCGCTCGAAGCACTTCTCAAAATGGAGAACATCGACATTTGTGCTGTAATGGAGACCTGGTTTAAAGCAGCAGAAAGCACCCCTGTGCTACCAGGCTATAATTCATTTCACACCTTTTGGCCCCAGAACATAGACCGAAGCTCCAAAAGTGATGGTATCTCAATATTCATAAAGGATATGCACACCTCCAGACTAGTAGACCAGCATAATGCATCTGAGATACTTCAGGTAAAACTAACATTGGGTAAGACATCAATTCAGGTTGTAGCCTACTATAGGTCCCCAACCATGTCCCAAGATTCTCACTCCACTTTCCTAAGCACCTGGAATCTATTAGGGTCCAACCCAATACCCTCATACTAGGTGACTTCAATTACCTCTCCATCAACTGGGAAAACTATTCATGCAGCAATACACTGACCCAACACTTCCTGGAATACATCAATTCCAATGCCTTGAGTCAGTTCATTCTTACCCCCACTAGAGGAAGCAACATCCTTGACCTGATCATTACTAACATGGGTGACCATTGCTCTACACCAATAGTCAAGTCCCCCATGGTTAGATCCAACCACAAACTAATTACCATGGAATTCCACATCTCACACACACTCTCCGCAAAGGTAACCACGATGAAAAACTTCTCCAAAGCTGACTTTGGGCTCCTAAAAACAGAGGTCGCTGACTTCATGGCATCAATACCAATGGAAAATAGATGCAGGACTGCTGAATCATACACCAATGCACTGTACGAACATGTACATAAATGCATGGAACTAGCCACACCCAGCAGAACCAAGATGATCTCCTCCAAAAAGAAGCTAATCTGGTTGTCCCCTGCCATTAAAAAAACTCTACAACAGAATGAAGAAACTGTTGCAGAAAAAGGTGAAGTCCCAAGACTGGAAAAACTCTCTTATTAGCCTCAACAAAAAGTTGATATCTCTCATCAAATCCTCTTAAGCCTTCTATGAAGGCAGAATTGCGGCAGACAGTAAAAACAACTGCAAAGCCTTCTATAGTTATATCAAGAATCTCCATGGCAATACCCAGATTTGCTCTGAGTTGCTGCACAATGGCATCTCCTATACTGAACCTACAGATATTGCCAACATACTGGCCGACAGATTCAATATCAACTTTATCCCTCTCTCCCCCTCTAAAGGACCAATCACAATACCGGAAGAATGCAAGGCACCCAGCATTACTGCAGCACAGGTTGAAGCTGCATTGTCCAACACCAAGAATACAGCTTCAATGGGGCCTGATAATATCCATGGCTGAGTTCTATATGAACTACAAAGTGAACTGGCACCACATCTGTGTTCCCTGTTCACTCACAGCCTCACCTCAGGCTTTGTCAACTAACAAGGATATAGGTAATCTCCAAACACTGGATCCCACGCAGTTTGGTTTTGTGAAAGGGAGATCATGCCTGCTCAACCTGTCCGACTTCTTTGAGTCAGTCACTAGAGCTGTGGATGAGGGTAAGGTAGTTCATACAGCCTAGCTCAATTTGGCAAACGCTTTGATACCATTCCTCACTCAGGAATTATTGATAAAGTCACCAATCTAGGCAACAACCCCTATATCACCAGGTGATTTGGAAATTGGCTCACAGATAGAACCCACAGTGTGAAAGTAGCAGACTCCAAGTCAGACTGCAGACCAGTCATGAGGGGAGTTCCACCGGGATCATTCCTGGGTCCTCTCCTGTTTGGCATCTACTTCTCAGAAGTCCAGGCCAGCACAGAGGGACTCTGGCTGACCAAGTTTGCAGATGACTGCAAGCTGGGAGCCATTATTAACTCCCCAAGTGATGCAGACATCCTACAGAAAGGCCTCACTGAGATCAATGACTGGTATCAAAACCATGGCCTGAAGCTTAATGCCAAAAAATGCGTCATCATCCCCTTTGAGAAAAACTCAATTCCCAGTAATTACCACATTGATGGAAGCCCACTGAATACTGAAGGTGTGAGATCTGGGGACACAGGTTGACAGCAACCTCTCCTTTGACCATGACATTACCACTGTGGTCAGAAAGTCCTTCTACGTGGCACATCTCAGTACCAAGGGTTTTGCATCCAGGAAGAAAGAGGTCATCATCTCTCTTTACTCTTCCCTCATTAGGCCATTTATTGAGTATAATGCCCCATTTGGCATGTACCTCACTAGCACCTGCAACAGCTACAGAGGCCCCAAAAGTATCTCACAAAGCGGATCCTAGGCCTTAAACACATGTCCTAAATATACAGACTCAAAAAGCTCCAGCTATTCTCTGTCTCATATTGTCAACTAAGAGGCAATCTCTGCTTGACTTACAAAGCCATGTCGACCTAGCTCTGTTAGAAATGCTACATCAAGAGAAATCCCAATCCCTCTGCACCACACTCTCCAGAGACCTCAACCTCATTACCACAATCAAAAGAACATGCTGGAGGGACAGATTCATAACCCAGAGACTGCCCATGCTCTGGAATAGGCTTCCCATGCATGACAAGCAGAGAGCCTCATTGGCTCTCTTCAAGTGAAATCTTGATGAGTGGATGGGAAAGTTCACCCTAAGGATCACTCCAGTGGCTCTACTTGATACTGGGAACTAACATCAGGCAGGTTGATGCCAATGCAATTTGAAAACTAGGCTTGTAAAGGCTCCATGGCCATTAGCCTAGTACACACCTATGAACCTATGAACATATTTGTCTGAGGTGTACATTTATGTCAGTAATCTCCTCTGTCAGATTTCTGCTACATACACTTATGCATTACAAACATTCCATTCACCATCATCTCTAAAACATGGAACAGGTCAATTATACCCTCATGTGCACAATTATACCAAGAAGCAAGACTGAAGTACCTAATGCTTTCAATGCTGTAATGCCAGTACTAACTTGAATACAGTGATGTTTAACAATTATAGAAGCAACCGTTCACAAATGAATATGAACAAGAAATCGACAACTTTTCTTCTGCAATACATATTCATAAATGCAAGCTTGTAAATAAGTAGGCATTAGTAATCCACTGTGTGCAGCCGACTTATATGCAACCCTAAGTCACAAAGACATACGCAAAGGGCAGGGCGCAGGCATCATCGCTTGCACGGAGGAGGGGGGGGGGAGTAGGAGATTAAGGCAAACACCAAAGAAGTGAGTTTGTGCAAGTAAGAAACATGTATCTATCAGAGTATATGGTGTTTAGGGCCAGTAACAATTGATGTATAGCACTCAACAGCTTTAGATAGTTTGGATGTGTGTAAAGTGGTATGGGCAAGTGCATTATTTATTTCAATGTATGTGTGTCTCAAGAACTGTGCTAGCGCTATGTCCAAACATTTCAGAAGGTGTGAGCCAAGCATAGTAGAGTAGTCAGTTCAGCACCATTACCCTCAACCATGAGAACCACCTCTGCTTGGACTTGCACTGCTACATCCATGGCCCTGGCTAGAAATCAAGGTCATATAGTTTGCCATCAAAATGTCGAGCTCACATTGCTCGACACCACAAATGTGAACTCCTAGCTGTGACTGTTGAAAATGCCAAACACCAATGTTGCAAACTGCAAAATCGTGCCCCATTTTTGACCCATGTTACCACTTGTTTTTAGTTGCAGTGCAGTTGGAAATGTTAACGTTCGGTGTTTTTTGCAACATTTTGCAACATCGGCATTATGGGTTTCGCTTAAAAGTGTCGATAATATGCACATTCATGAATGTGCGCTTGACATTTTGATGGCAACCCTATATATATATATATATATATATATATATATATATATATATATATATATATATAGCCAATGAAGCTATGATGTTACAAAGTGTTAAACACCATCTTGTTAGGTCACATTATTCTTTTTCTGTTGAAGTTACTAGCCAGATCAGCAGTAGCAAGTCAGATTCAGATAGTGAAGGTCCCACCCCCTTAGGAGAAAAGCACTTTTAATCCTTCTCTTAACCAGTCCCTCAATATTTTTTCAAGAGTTTATAAAAAAGAAAATACAACCACTCTTAACAAGAAACCTTGTTCCAAGTGGTATAATCTCTTCGCACCATAGAAAAAGGCTCTTCAGCAACTTAAAGATGACCCACATATCACGATTATGAAGGCAGACAAGGGTGCAGATATAGTCCTTATGGACACCAGCACCTATGTCAGAAAAATGGAAGAAGCCCTATCCCATACAGATAATTACAGGGTAGCACCCCAGAAACTGTCACTCAAAATTTCTTGGAAGTAGATAAGATTATTTTTGAAATACACAATAAGGTACTTATCACAGAATGGGAAGTAGATTTTATGTCAGTAAACACTCCTCTTATTGTGAGAATGTTTGGGATTCCCAAAATGCGCAAAATCACAACTGATCCCCCCTTAGACAGATTGTAGCATCTAAAAAACAAAAACTGAGTATATTGCAGCATCCCAGTTCTATCTTAAGAACTCCTGGAAATCCCTTAATGCAATCGACAAAAGCACACCTTTCACAAGTTAGTGCACCATGGTCACTCTTGATATTGTGCCCTTTACACTAGCATCCTGCACCAGGAGGGCTTAGATTCTATCAGAGATTATCAGATGAAAAACACCCGCCCCCCCCACCCCCAGATTTCAAGCTTATGTAACATTATTGAAACTAGTACTGGAAAATAACGTTTTTTTTTCTTTTAATGGCATGATTTATCAACAACTACAAGGAGTAGCCATGTGTGCCAAAATGGCACCGGCTTACGCCAATTTGGTGCTCAGCTCCTGGGAAGCAGACGTTATCTCCAGACTTGAAGGCTTTGAATTTGTTAGTCTATGTAAGATTATATAGACTATATCTTTTTCATGTGGAGAGGGTCACAAATTGAGCTGGAATAGTTTCTCACCAGAATGCATCAAAGCATAGGGTTTCTTGACTTCACCCTTTCACGTATAGGTAATGTAGTTAACTTTGTTGATATTACCCTTTCCCAAGACACTGGGACCAATAAGTGTGCTGCTACTATCTACAGAAAGAGTACTTTTTGGAACAACTGTCTGGATTTCACCAGCCAACACCCCTTATTTATGAAGAAGATTATAGTGAAAGGGCAATTTGTAAGGTTAAGCCGGATAGTTAGTGAAGAGAGCACATATGTTAAGGAAAGCCAGTACCTGAAGCAGCTTTTTGTAGAAAAACATTATCCAGAGGTTTTAATTAATCAGATGCTCAAAGAAGTGATGGACAATAGGTACAGCAGATACCTCCTATCCTAAAACATGGTTTCATTAACACTAGGTGATCTAATGTTACCTTAGTAGGAAATGGGAGATCATTAGCAGTAGCCATGAATTGGCCAAGGCATTAGGACCCTCCTCTGTCTTTGGCTATAAGAAAACACAGTCTCTCAAGTTACTGTTTGACTCTGGGCTCTCCTATAACACTAAAACCTCCACCTTTATTCCAGGAATATATTGCTGTGGCAGATGCATATGCTGCAAATACATAGCCATAGGTACATCATTTACTTTGAGATTCCCCCAGGTTCAGAATTTCTTTTCAAGAAGCCTTTGACTGTAACACCACCAGTTTAGCTTATCTTGCTGTTTGCATTCAATGTGATGTATTCTACATAAGGAAAACCATCAGGAAGTTGAGCAATCGCATTAAGGAACACTGTCAGGCATTGAGAAAGGTTGGCCTTAAAAATGCATTAGCTAGGCACAATTTGGTTAGCCCTAGGTGCAAAGAATTCAACTTTATTGTATTAGAAAACATTTCCAGTTTGTGGGGAGATTGCAACCCCCATGTCGAAGTGAAAGAACTCAGATGGTAAATTAAAATGCAAGTAGACACGCCCCCTGGCTTAAACCGTAATTTAAATGTAAAAAGCATTCTAAAATGGAACAGGTAGGGTGGGAAAGGTTACTCCACCATCCAAAGTTATTTATATCATTTATAACTGTTAAATTTATTTATTTCTAATGAAGTTCGACTTATAATATGAACGAATGAAAGCGCTTAAAATTTTAAGCTTTGTATGTTATGAAAGTGATGATGACATTTTTCAACTTTAAGTTCTGGCTGTGGTTTACTTTCCTCCACATGTAGACATATAACAATGACACTTGCGTTTTGCATACTGGAAAGTCGACTTGTAATAATCTGAGTCTGCCATCCACATCTGCACCTACATCAAAGAAATATGCTGGAATCCTCTGCCGAGCTATCTGGATCTCTGACAGTGGCAAGAACTCCTCTATTTCAGTTAGTGGTTGTTATGTAGCAGAACCTTGCCCCACACCCTGTAGGCCATTGCAGCCACCCTATGGTGGGCAGAGGTTATCATATCATTTGCTCGATATCATATCTGGGAGTAAGTTCTCCCATGCCCTCTGACAGCATTAACATCATCGACTATGTGCTGTCATATACTGCCTCAGGAAAATTTGTCACTCTCTACTTCCCTCAACAGAAAGACTCCATGGCAACATAATGCCTGGATAATGACCTCATTTTCTGTATCAGTATATGGTGGCTTGTGGCTGTGAACTCAGTTATGTGTGGCTGCATGTATGACTACACACAATTTAGGACAGCTCCCCCCAAAAAATATTTTAAATCAAATATCAGTGAAGATCTAAGTTCTGTAATGCAGGGAATACTGGTTTAACTGTGTAATACATTGCAGCATAAACAATAACAACTAAAGATGGAACATTAGAAATGTAAGACAAATTTAATGTAAGTGCCATCTCAAGAGCTATGGATGCAGTCAGGTAGAAATGCTCAAACATAATACATTTTATTTTTTTCTGCTACCACAGGTAAAAATGCCAGACATTCCTACAAAGTCATAATACAATCACCTCCAATAAATGTGTAAACTTCTAATTGAATACAAAGTAAAATAAGTCATCTGACATTCTGTAAAATATTTTTTGTAATCCAGGCATGGCTATGTCAAAAGAAAGGGATAAAGAAAAAAAAAAACAATCAAGAGAAAAAAATGTTTTTCAGCGGTCATTGCAATTCACCTTTTAATGTTAAACCAAAACCATTATATAACAAATAGCAACATATTTTGAGAATACAACAGTGTAGAAAATAGGTAATTCTCTAACAGTTGTGTTTTAGCAGTATTGAATTCTCTAGATTCAGTCTCTCCAATATGATACAAGTGCATTAACTACATGATTACCTTTATGCAGTGCAGAGGCAGCCCTGTGAGTATCCAAATGAGGTGTTACATTGTTAGCATTCTTAAATACCACAACCTGCACTAAATGTAGAGAATGTAAACATGGTATAAGGACCTACACAGTTACATGCACACACCATAGCAATGCAAAGATGAACATTGAAAACTGTTCCCTGCTGATTGATTGCTGGTATCACTGACTGCAGGAGCAATCAGCTTGTACAGTCTCCCCTCTCTGATTTACACCTGGGTGTGCGTCAGGGACAGGAGACTTACCAAAAAGTCTGACAGTACATTGACTGATTTCAGAAAGCAAAATTCCTTGCATTCAAATGCTGGTTTTAATATCCACAGTTACTGCCCCTTAGTAAGAAATGTTTCTCATATTCAAGGGAGCATTGATAAAGATAACATATGCAATAAAGCTTAGATAAGAGAATGAGGTACAATAAAGAAAGAAAGGAATACACCTGCAGTGTTTGCAGTCTTTGTTTAATATTGTTCGAGTGCATGGGTATCCTGTTTGCAATATCCCAATCTTCCAGACTTTTACTGTCAAATGAGAAAGACCAAATATTATGACTTGTTTCTGTTGCACTTTCATTGTGACTTGATACAATGTTACATTTCAGTACATCTAAGCATATTTTTTCCTTGATGATATATAGTGT
Organism: Protopterus annectens; assembly: GCF_019279795.1. Lineage (NCBI taxonomy): Eukaryota > Metazoa > Chordata > Ceratodontiformes > Protopteridae > Protopterus > Protopterus annectens. The sequence continues at coordinate 903,303,333 of NC_056726.1, forward strand.
TCAAATCCATACAGGTTCCTGTTGCAAGATAACAAAGTTGCTTAAACATGTGAAATGTACATTTAATGTACTTAATCAACAATTTTCATTTCTTATTTTTCCTTTTATCATTTGTGTGTCATTTGGCATTGCATTCCATTCACTGGCAGTGATCAATAGTTGTGAATGGCATTTTACTGCCCAAGATAACAAGTGACATTTTTTTATTTGGATGGTGTTCAATAGCACAATAAATACTGGAATTGTACTTTCCTCAACAGTCTAGATAGTAAGAGTAAATACATTTAAGTTGTCTCACTCCTCTCTCTGTGGCATTATATGTAAATGCATTGAGCTTAGAGAAACAGTACAGGTGATGCACTGTTCCAACCTGTTCACAGATCATTTTACTGAGGGAGGCCATACCAAATATTGACACTATTTTGGTGCATGAATGTATTGATGTGGGAAACTCAAGTGAGATCAATACTGACTAAAAGTGGCAGACAGATAAGTCCTTTGAAATTATGTCAGTATCAAGCATGTGTGTTGTGTGAACAATGAAAGCATTTCTGCTGTTCCCTGTGCCATTTTTCATTACATGGCATTAGCTAAAATCCTGATTGTGAGACACACAAGACAGTACTGATGTGACAAGGAGATGTGAGATGGCTGAGTTTATCAGTGTAATGCATTAGTATCTCTGCTGATTGCTAGATACACACTGTGATTCATTTCATTTGTCTTCAATTTGTTATTCTCAAAAGAGTTGTTCATAGGATCATAGGAAGATGCTAGGCTACTGGCCCTGAGGCTCCATAAGCCTAAACAAGAGTGTAGCCCATGTTTAGACAAGTCAGCACCTGATACTCATGTCCAGCAGGACCACAGATGGAATCCCAGGGGTGTATTTTCTGTTTTCCATCCAGTTATCCAGGTTGCACTTAAAAAGAGATAATGAGGTACTCTGCTTGATGTGGAAGGCAGTCTATTCCACAGATGGGGGAGTCTCTGGAATACAATTCTGTCCTGTCAACAAGTCCTATTGATGTCACAGACCAGGTTGAGGTCATGCATGTGGGTTACTCGAGTGGAGCTTGACTTGTGGATATGCAGCAGTCTCATTAAGGCGGGGACAGATATTGCTTTGTATGCCAGGCAGAGGTCACCTCTGAGAAGTCTGTATGAAACTGAGTAGAGGGACAGGGATTTTAGTCTGTCTGTGTATGGTACATGATTGAGGCCCTGGATTTTCTTGGTGAGGAACCTCTGTGGTCTCTCCAACTGCTGCATGTGTTTTGTGAGGTACATGCCAAAAGGGGTGTTGTACTCAATAATGGGCCTTATAAGTGAAGAATACAGGGATGTTATGACCTCCTTGTTCCTGGATGAGTTACCCTTACTTATGAGGGCGAGCCATATAGAAAGCTTTCTGTACAACAGAAGCAACATGGTGGTCAAATGTCAGGTTGTTATCAACCTGGTTGTCCAAATCCCTCACGACTGATTCTGTGCTTAGGACATTGTTATTAATGTGATAATTTGTGGGATGTCACTCTCCCCAAAGGGGATGATGATCCATTTTTTGGTATTCAGCTTGAGGCCATGTTTCTGGCACAAGTCATTTGTTTGGGTGACACCCTCTTGGAAGATGTCCACATCACAATTGGAATTGATGACAGTACCCAGCTTGAAGTCATCTGCAAACTTGGTCAGCCATAGCCCACTGGTTTTGGTCTGCACCTCAGAAATGTTTATCCCAAATAACAGAGGTCCCAAGACCGATCCCTGGGGTATACTGCTTGTTACTGGTCTACTGCTTGAGGTGGCTTCCCCTATTTTGACAAGGTGGGTTCTATCATTGAGCCAGTTTGCTACTCATCTGGTAACATATGGATTGATGTCTAGTTGAGAGACTTTATCTAGTATGCCTGAGTGGGGAATAGTGTAGAAGGTTTTATCCAGGTCAAGGTAGGCGATGGGCACCGTCTTCCCTTTGTCCATGGCTTTGGTGACTATCTCAAATAATTCAACCAAATTTAACAGACATGACCTCCCCTTAATGAAGCTAAACTGTGTTGGATCAAATGTTTGGAGGTTGCCAATGTCCTTGTTAATGAGGTCCATGATAATCCATTCCATGGCCTTACAGATCAGGCTAGTTAGGCTGATAGGTCTATAATTCCCCAGATTGGTGGACACTGTTCTCCTTTCAGCTAGGATAAAGCCAGTACTCAGGGTTTGGTTGAATAGGGTGCCTAACGGTGCTGCAAGTTCTTACCTATGTTCATGTAGGATGCAGCCTAGGATGTTATCAGGTCCCATGAAGGCTGTATTTTTTGCATTTGTGAGAGTAGTGATGATCTGTTCCCTAGATATAAGAGGAAGAGGGCAAGTACTGGGGATGTCCTGATGTACTGATGTGGGGATAGAGGGGTGAAGTTTTCTCTGAATCTGTCAACCAGCAAGTTAGCTATATCAACAGTAGCTGTGTATGTGGTGCCCTTGACCACCGGTTCTGACCAGATTTGGGTGCTTCCTTTAAGATTGCAGACATAATTGAAGAAAGCCTTATGATTGTCTCTAGTAGATGTGGCCAATTTGGACTCGAAGTTTGCTTTGGAGGATTTCACTAGTGTTCTTATTTGCTTGTTCAGGCTAAGGAGAGAATGCTTTCAATTGGGCACCTGCTCCTTCTTGGTCCTGGACAGCAATTTTTTTTCCTTTTGTTATAGAGTTTATTTATTGCAGATGAACACCAGACAGGTTTACTCTTCCTTGCAGAGAATGATTTTGTCGTGTCGGGTATTCCTGATTCCATGCATCTATATATATGTTTGTATAGTACTTTCGTGTAGTTTTGGACATTGATGCCAGTTTCTACAGAGGGGAAGGGGGCTGTGAAGCTGTTTATACCATCCCTCAGGAGATTGTAATCAGCTTTGGAGAAGTTTTTTTGTTTGACCCTAGCTAGAGGGTGGTCAGGGGAGATGGTGACTTCAAACATGACCGCTTTATGGTCGGATCTTAAAAGGGAGGATGATAATGTAGGGATGTGGCAGTGGTAACTCAATTTGGTTAATACCAAGTCCAAGATATTATCACCTCTTGTGGGGGCATCAATTAGCTGTTTCAAGGCACTTGGACTGACAAAATCGAGGAATCTCTGGGCATTTGTGTTCTGGCATGGATATTTCTTCCAGTCTTTGTTTGGGTAGTTAAAGTCATCCAGGATCAGTAAAAACGGTTGAATCTTGATAGATTCAAAGACCTCCAGATAGGTGGAGTGAGCATCTTGAGTCAATTTTAGGGGGCAGGTAGCTAGCTATAATTTGAATAGGGGTCTTATCAATGGTTAACTGCACCTGATGTGTCTCCTGTGCATCATACTGTTTGACCAGCCTGGAGGTGTGTACATCTTTAATATGTATTGAAAGTCCACCTCCTTTGGCTTTACTGCCCATAGTTTGGGGTCTGAATCTATGATATTTTGAGTAACCAGGTAAGGCTGGGAGGCTCTCTGCAGCTTTGAACCAGGTTTCTGTGACTGCACAGATGTCAGCATCTTCCAGGGTTATGAATGCTTGCAATGAGTGAATTTTCATGTTTAGACTCCTAGCATTTAGCAGCATGACCTTTAATTTGCATTTTGTAGAAATTTCTATATCTGTATATATCTGTGCCCAAGGAGTGGCGTACGGCAACTGTGGTCCCACTCCACAAAGGCGGTGCCTCTACGGACCCTGGTAATTACCGCCCCATAAGCTTAACAAGCCTGGTCTGCAAAGCTATGGAGAGGATCATAATGGAACTCATAAACAAAGACATAGGGGACTTGCAGACATTGGACCCGACCCAGTTTGGCTTTGTCAAGGGCAGATCATGCCTTTTGAACTTGGTCGACTTCTTCGAAACAGTCACCAAGGCCATTGATGAGGGAAAGGCAGTCCATACAGCCTACCTTGACCTTGCAAAAGCTTTCGACACAATACCCCACTCGGGTATTATAGAGAAAATTACCAGCTTAAATGTAAACCCATATGTCACAAGATGGGTTGCAAACTGGCTAAAGGACAGAACCCACAGGGTTAGAGTAGCTGGCGCCATGTCAGACTCCAAGCCGGTCACAAGTGGTGTCCCACAGGGCTCAGTCCTTGGCCCCTGTTGTTCGGCATCTACTTCTCAGAAGTACAGGCTAACATAGGAGGACTATGGCTGACAAAGTTTGCAGATGACTGCAAACTGGGAGCCATAGTGGAAAGTACATCGGACACAGATATCCTTCAGAGGGGTCTCACGGAAACTGATAGCTGGTGTCAGAGCCATGGCCTGAAGTTAAATGCCAAAAAATGTATAGTCATACCCTTCGGGAAAAACAAGGTAACCCCAAGCTACCATATAGGTGGCAATCCACTAAGCACAGAAGAGGTTATCAGGGACCTGGGGACCCAGGTTGACAGTGGCCTTTCTTTTGACACTCACATTGCTAAAGTGGTTAGAAAAACCTTCTACATTGCCCACCTGATCATGAAGGGATTCACATCCAGATCAAGTGAGGTTATTGTTCCCCTGTACTCTTCACTTATCAGCCCAATGATCGAGTACAATGCCCCATTCGGGATGTATCTCACCCGACACCTGCAGCAATTGGAGAGACCCCAAAAGTTCCTCACCAAAAGGATAAAGGGACTCCAAAATCTGTCATATGCTGCCAGACTGAAGAAACTCCAGCTCTATTCAGTCGCATACCATCTGCTCAGAGGTGACCTGTGCCTGACATACAAGGCCATGTCCAACCCGGAATTAATGGGCATGCTCCACCTCAAAAAATCCAAATCTACCAGATCCACTAGAGCAAGCGACTTAAACCTTAGCACGGATATAAATAGGACATGCTGGAGGAATAGATTTGTCACCCAGAGACTCCCTATGTTGTGGAATAAAATCTCGGTCCATGTGAGGCAGAGCACCTCGCTGGCTCTGTTCAAGAGAAATCTTGACCGGTGGATGGGAGATCGTAGGTTTACCCCGGGAATCATCTCTGTGTCATTGCTGGACAGAGGCACAACAAACTAATGGGCACAGTATTTTTTAACATAAGGGGTGGCGTAAGCCACAAAAACTCTGGGCTAGGCTTATAAATGCCTTAGGGCAGATAGCCTAGTATAAACCTATGAACCTATGTAGTTTTGACCTCATTACTTTTCCTAAAAAAAGTCATTATGGGGGAGGCAAGAGCTTTTGCAAAAAGCCTGAAGCCCAAGTGAGATGGATGCAGGCCATCTCTGCCAAAGCATCGTGGTCTGTTGATCATATCTTCCTAGGCTGTCAGGTGCACGATTCCCCTGGAATGACACCAGAAACGAAGCCAGTTGTTAAAGTCAATGATTTTCTGTTTGTATTAAGGTTGAATTGTGATTGTTTTACTGTGGCTGAATTGTGATTGGTTGAATTGAGATTGTTTGAATGCTTTTGATAAATTTTGCCTTCTGCATTTATGTGCCACTTGGCAGCGTGAAATAAAATTTCATGGTTTAAGAAAAAAATGAAAAATTTAGTTTAGGCTGCCTTATGTAGCTCAAACCTGCTCATCAGTGTTGCATAGTCATCAGCACTCTAGATAGTACTCAGTAAAGTAAATAGACCTGTCATGTAACTTTCTCTGTGGCAGAAGTTATAAGTGCAGTAAGCTTAAAGAAAAAGGAGCGATGATGAATGACTCAAATCCACTTTAATAATTTTACAGATGGTGGTCTAAATACATTAGCAGTTTAGACCATGACAGTTGGTCTTTTAATTTCAAGCAAATAATCCACTTCAGTACGAGGTGTTTCTTTAAATAATCTATTATTTTTTATTTTTAATTAATCAACAATTACTAATTTGTATTAACAATGACATGTGACCTACTGTTTGAATATTTAATGGTTTAAAGTGAAGCATTATTCTTGTTTCACCTTGAAAAAGCTTGGTATTTAACCGAGCGAAAGCGCTTGGGTTCATTCTGTTTTGTCTACAATAAAGGCTTTAAGCATTCAGCTTTGCAGGATCATTTCTAACAAGAGTGTATTTGCCATTTGGTTTCTGGGTCCTGTGGTGCCAGGCTTTATCGCTTCTTTGGTTTCACTTCAGTTTTTGGATTTAAATACATGTTTAATCACATTTTTCAATACCATTGTGTTGTCTGAAAAACAGCTCTTGTCACTGTTGCTAACAACATGTGAGATTTTGTCTGTCCACATTCATATTATTTATCATTAACTAATTGTCTGATAATGTGTTTTACAAAGTACATTTCTGATGTGGCACTGACAGGTCAGAAGGATGAATGTGTCACTTGAATACACTTCTTTCTCTAGTCACTTCTACATATACCCACTGATTATATTTCATTTATTGTCAGATTTTTTTCTCTATCATATATTTTAATGCTTTTTTTCACTTGCTCTGCACTCAGCAGCATGCAAAAACAGTTCATTTCTTAAAGCAAGTATGCCTAGCATTGTTGCACAGCCCTCCACACATTGGATAGCACTTACTACTGAATATACCTGACAGACGTCCAGTTTTGTGACACAAGGTACAATTGAAATGAACTGAAGGAAAGAAGGCACAGGTAACAATGTTCAAATCCTGCTTAAAAATCACATAGCAATTACTTACAATGTGTAATTTTTTTATTTTTTTGGTCATTTTAATTTGCATTTCTTCTCTGCTTGACTAAGGAAAAAAGTGAAAAAGTAAGTTTAGGCTGCCTTATGTAATGCAATAACACCTGTCAAAGGTGTGTTTTCCTCAGTGCTCTGGACAATAAACAATGGAGAAATTCCACTTCTCTCATACCTATATCTGTGGCACAAGGTGTAAGTGCAGTGAGTTTAGATAAAGGACATAGTTCATTAAAGATTGAAATCCAGCTAAAAACGTATACCATGGGTATAAAGGTCCCATTTGTCACAACCATTTGGTTAGGGCTGTAACACTAAAGAAAAATAAACTATTAAACATATTTCTTGTAAGCAATGTATCATTAATGCTTGCATGAGTAAACATTTCTATTTAACATATATCATTAATGTTTCACATAAAACTTCAAGCTAATGTGTGTCCAGTTTCTTGAGCATTACAATAATGCCATGTACTATAAAATTCCCTTATAAATATATATATATATATATATATATATATATATATATATATATATATATATATATATATATAGGGTCTATATCAGTTGAGCGAAAAACCCTTTACACGAATACAAATACGTTGAACCGCATTGCGCGAAGTACGTAAACCTCGAAGAGTTAAAACCGCAAATTCCGAAATGTCGATTTGTTTTGGTTGGCCTATCTGCAGTATAGCTCCGTAAGATAAGTGTGCGATAGATAGGACTTTAGGGTTAGGATTTGGATTAAGGTAAGTGCATAGATAGGTAATATATGTAAGAGTTAGTGTAGTGTTAGATGTAGGGTGTTTTTTTAAAGTGTATGTATGTTTGCTATTTATTTTGTTTGGGTGTATGTCTGTAGGGGAAGTGTGTGGTAGTTACGGACCTTAGGGTTAGGGAGGGGTTAAGGATAGTGCATAGATAGTTGTGTATGTGGGGTTTGGTGTAGTGTTGGAAGTAGGGTTTTGTTAAACGTATGTATGTGGATTATTTATTTTGTTTGGGTGTATGTCTGTAGGGTTTGGTTAGTGTATGTACGTGGTTTATTTATTTTGTGTGGGTAGGTACTAAGTAGCGGGTGGTGGGGTTGGTCAACTAGTTCGCTATTTTATTTTTTGCGGTTTAGTGCATTCGAGATTTTCGCGGTCCGAGGTATAGGGGTCGATGTTTAGGTATTTGCGTAAAGGGGTTTTCACTCAACTGATATAGACCCTATAAGATATATATATATATATATATATATATATATATATATATATATATATATATATATATATATATATATAATGAGCACAATAATTTTGTTGTAATCATCATAGCTCATCATAAATGAAAACTATGTTTTTAGAACAGTTATGTCTTATGAAATATGTATGTAACATACCACAACCTGTATTACTCAACTCATTCAACTTTATCCATCTGAAATATGTTTACAGATAGAAAGGATGACTTTTACATATTAATGCATTTCCAGAATGAATTTAAATTGCTCCCATGCAGGGCTCTGTGAAGTGTATCTTCATTTCCAAATTTGTATAATTCTAATTTCCATGCTTAAAAGGTAGTTATCCTGTGGCAATGTCAAGTAATAAGCTCCATTTCAATTTTAGCATGCTTTACCCCATGGGTTTGATTCCCAAGCTGGTACAATAATATTTTAACATTGTGTAAGCCCCAACATCACAATATGTCACAATTAATCCTCGTTCACCTTAGAAACTGCATGGAGTAGAAGCCATGCCATTAATCATTCCATTGTTAAACATTGGAACCTCTGTTAACAGGTTAATCATCACACATGGCAAAGCCCAAATGCCATGTTTCCCATCTTTATTGCTATGTGATGTAAGCAGTGCCAATGTGTCTGCCAAGCAGTCCATTTGATTTCAATTGTGTAAATGCAGTTGGCAAGGCTGCATGTCTTTGTTCATAACCAGTGCTAAATTTGAAACAGAAAGTGAAGTGTTGAATAGTCCAGCATATTTGTGCCACTCATCATGAAGCACTACAGCTGTTGGTTGCTGCAGGGGGGTTATACCAGGCATCAGTATAAGGTTGTGGCTTGGAATAGCTTACCAAGGCTGTGTCAAAGGCATCAGGCATTCCATTCACTGGAGAACAATGTCATCACCACTATAGTGACCCTTAAGAAGTGCAAGTAGGACCACCTAATTAAATGGGAGGTTGAATTTAGGACTGCAAATATCCCACAGTTGTGTAAGTATATTGACCCACAACCTGTCTATGATTTGGCATTAATGATCTAGCCAGCCAATGCTGCTTCTATATATATTTTTTATTTTTGTATTGTACAGCTGCAGAGGAGATACCTGCAAAATGTAAGGTGCACCAGGAGAGATTAACTTATCTCAGAGAAGCACAGGGTAAGTATGACTCAGGTCCAAATTCAAGCCATATTTTTTTCATTCCCTCAAGCACTAGCATCCTGAACAGGCATACCACAACCTTCATCAAAAGCATGCGTGCCTCCCCAGTAAGTCTTGCTGCTTCCCTTGGACAATGAGAACAACAGCTTAACCATGTGTGGGTTCAGTACTCAGAAGCAGAAATTACTTTTTTTATTACTGGAGAAGTATTTATAAAATATTAATCACAATTATATATCAGGAAGACTTACATTTTTGAAATTCTTATTATAAAATTTGAACACATATTTCCTATCTGGTCACAGGGAAGTAAAGACTACTGTTTGGTATATCCCAATACTGAGATTTCTTTATATCATGACACATAAATACCTTTCCATCATATTGGATATAGCAAAGGTGTGCAACAGTAAATTATCACAATTGTTTATGTATTGCCAAACAAACTTTAATGAAAAAATACAGTACTGTGACATGCCATATATATATTTATTTTTTTTTATCTCCTCCACCCTTTCTATTATTTAATTTTTTTTTTGATGGGGTTATAATTTATTGACAATCTGCTGTTTGCATAACTTGCTGCTGAAAAATCAATGATCAGCAGCACAGAAAGGTACATAGACCATGTGGCTCAGCCCACCATACCTCCAGAGATGGCAGCACAGACACCCTGAACTTTGGGTTGACAACCTGACAGGGTTGCCTCCACAGCCCCTGCCCTGATTGTTTCAACTGTATCAGTTAACTATGCCCCAGCTGCTTGCACATTGATACCCTCTGTGAGTTGAAGTGGAGGTGGTGATTTTGTCCCCTGGAAGGACCTGACAGGTCTGATAGAGGATATAATGGAAAGAGACCTTGGTGCACATATTGACAGGGTTGAAAAAAATCCTGCATCAGATTGCAAAGACAGTGCCAAGTCCGGCACCTGTCCCACAAAAAAAAAAAAAAAAATATATGCCCCATACATAACTCTCTCCTTCACCTTTATGTCATATTGACATAAGTGATTTAGTCCACTTGGCCATGCAACATTATTCTGTTGTTACCACTCCATTACTAGACTGGTGACTCTGCAAAGTCATGAAATGTTGTGTACAACTGTACATTTATGTTGTGAAGAAGGGGATAGCTATAGTGCTCTACCACAATCCTCCTGCTAATTCCTGTATTCCTTCCCCTACACTCTGTTTTCCAAACCCATTTTCACCACTGTTCTATCCACCCCTTTTCACATGTTTAATCTGTTAATCTGGTCTTAAACAGATTCACACACAGTGCACATGGCCAGAAATAGCTTATGAAAAAGCCTTCACTTTAGGTTCTCAGCATTTGCTCGGAGGCTGGCATAGTGCAATGTTGAGTGCCAGTGAATCCTGTTAAACTTCCTATTGCAAAAGCTGATGATTTTAATGTAATCAGCAGTGGTTCAGTTACTTTTGTGCAAATGCACTTAAATCTGCTGCTCTGTGGTAATACAGACCCCCAGATTTACGAAGACCCTTATAGCGTACAGGATTAGTTTAAGAGCTATTTTTGGCAATATGGCCGATGTGTGATCAAGGAACGAGCTCCTGGGATGTACACGTGAGCTCTTAAGCTAATTCTGCATGGACTGAGCTTTTGTATGCAAATTACCTTCATTTGCAGGTGAAAACCATGCAAATGAGGGTAATATGTGATCCAGGAAGCTGGCAGCTGTCCGTGCAGGACGAGTGCAGTGTGCAGAAATGTACTCGGTTAATGACAGCTCCAAATAATTTATTATTATTATTATTTATTTATTTATTTATTTATTTATTTATTTGAAGTTTGTTTGCCAGGATGGTCCATTGGGCCGAATGAGCCCGTTTCAATGGAGTCCTGGAGAGAAAAGCTCCAGTGATACAATGTCAAATATACAAGTGAGAATAATGTAAAATACAATAAAATAACATAACAGTTTGTTAAAGTGTCAGAGTAGTACTTATAAGCACAGGAAAATGTTAATGCCATAGGAAAACACAGAAGAGCAAATGCAACCGAACATATCAGTTTACAATTTTGTTAGATTTCTATGTTCATTAGTAAAGGAAAAGAAAAAGTGCTAAGTAGGGTTGTAGTTAGTAGGTGTGTACAGGAGAATATTTACATAAGGGGTTAACTACAAATGTATGTTCTCATGGGAGGGAAGAGTTGTAGACTGAGGGGTGAGTATGTTATGCTGGATGGGTACAGGAGCATTCCCAGAGAGATGATAAATGTGAGTGGAAGAGAGATTTAAAGATAGGAAGGCTGCTGGTACTGCGGATATTAGGTGGGAGGGAGTTCCAGAGGCGGGCTGGGGAAAAGGAAAGTAAGAGTTTGCCTGCTGGATGGGTTGGTTTGTGGAGTTCAACTAGGTTCTGAGTGCTAGTTCTAAGGGGTCTATTTGGATGGTGCATGGTGAAGGTTGAGGAGAGTGAGGGGCAAAGTGAGGGCTTGAAAATGAGCTTATGAGCATGAGTTAGTTGAGTATAGGTGAGGTAGTTAGGGAGCTCAAGCCAGTTTAGTTTGTGGAGGGCAGTTGAGTGATGGGAGGAGGATCTGTGGCCAGAGGTGAATTTAGCGATTTTGTTGTAGCAGGAAGAGAGTTTTGTTTTAATAGAGGATTTAAGATTGATTAGGAGTGGGGCACCATAAAGGAGAGAGGGGATGAGGTATGTGGTAGATAGGAGAAATTTAGTAGATGGAGAGAGGAAGTGGATATGCCGGTAGAACATACCAAGTTTGTTATGTGTTTTTTTAATGTTTGTTTGTATATGGGAATCAAATGTAAGCTGATTATCAATGAGAGCTCCTAGCAGTGTGGCTTTGGAGACAATTTCTAGGGATGAGTTATTTTGACTGGTTATGAGGAAAGAACTTATGTCGATAGTTATGCTTTTGGATGGGATAAATAACATGAGTTTGGTTTTTGATGGATTAAGAGCTAGGTGGTTATCATGCATCCATTTTTCAGTGGTTGAGAAGGCATCTTGAGTTAGTTTTATAAGGGAGGGAATGGAGTTTGCTGCACAGATAATAGTAGAATCGTCTGCATATTGGACTATTTTAGCATTTGGGATATTATGGTGGAAGTCATTGATGAAGATGTTGAACAGTAGGGGACCTAATATGGAGCCTTGGGGTACACCAGTGACAGTGTTGAGGTAAGAGGAGGTAGATTTCTTCCATTTGACAGATTGTTGTCTGTTGGAAAGGTAACTGGAAAACCAGTTGATGCACGAGTGTGAAAAATGTAGGTTAGAGAGTTTAGTCAGTAAGAGGGAATGGGAGATAGTATCGAAGGCCTTAGAAAGGCCCAGGAGGAGAGTGGAGATGACAATATAGTTAGAGTCTCTAGCTTTATTTACAGTTTCGAGGAAGGAGAGTAGAGCAGTAGAAGTGCTGTGTCCAGGTCTAAATCCGTGTTGTTTTGGGGATAGTAGGTGGTTGTTGGTGAGGTATGGTAAGAGTTGTATGTGGATACATTTTTCTAGTAGTTTAGAGATGGGGGATAGGATGGCAATAGGTCTAAAGTTGGAGATGGTATTGTCATTACCTCCCTTTGGAGGGGAATAATGTAGGCTTTTTTCCAGATTTGGGGTACATAACCTTCTTGGATTGACCGGTTTATGAGTATACAAATGGGGAAGGAGATGGCTTCAGAAGCTATCTTTAGGAAGAAGGAAGGGATATTATCGGGGGCACTAGAGCAGGGTTTTAATTTAAGAAGAAGTTTTTTTATAGTAGATATGGGTATGAGTTTGGAGGAGAAGAGAGGGAGGTTGGAAGTGGAGGAGCCCAGGGAGGAAGGGGTAATAGGAGTTGCAGCTGGGTGAGGGGAGTTATTAGTAAATGATGATGTTAATTTAGATATGGAATCAATGAAGAAGCTATTAAATTGGAAGGCAAGGTCGGTGTCAGAAATATTTTGATCGGGTTGTGGGTTTTCCTTTTTGCCAGGGTTGAATAGGGAAGAGATACCATTCCAGAATTTTTTTGGGGTAGTCTTGTGATTATTTTGTAGGGTGATATAATAGGATTTGCGGTCAGAGTAGATACGTTTCTTAACTCTGTTGTGGAGTATTTTGTATTCGTTCAGGGTGGCTGGGGTTTTGTGCTTGTAGTAGTTTTTCAGGGCTTTATCATGAAGGCGCATGGCAGCTATGGTGTCTTTTGTTAACCATGGGATAGTTTTGCTCCTGATTCTTTTTATTCTTAGGGGGGCTAAAGTGTGGAGAAGGTTTAGGAATGATGTGTTAAAATAGGTGACAGCTTCGTCTAGGGGTTGTGTATTTAGGAGACTCCAGTTGAATTCTTTAAGTAAGTCAGAGAAGGTTTTGGGGTTGAAGTGTTTAAAGGAGCATACAGTGATGGTGGTATGTGCCAGCTGTAGAGAAGGAGAGTGACGGTGAGCAAAGGTAGGAAAGTGGTCACTAAGAGGGTCAGGGAGTGTACCGCTACTTGAGATAAGGTGTGGGTGTGATACTAGGATCCAGTCTAGGGTGCTTCCACAGGAATGGTCCTTAGATGGTCTGGTTATTGAATCTATTAACTGGTGAAAGTTGTAAAGGTTTATATTTAGGAGATTATGGGGAATTAGGGGAAATAAAGGCTGCATATCATTGAGGAAGCATGGCAATGTCCAAGTAGAAGGCCATTGGCATTGCAAACTGTAAAAAAAATAAAATAAACAACTTTTAATTTTCTTATAGCCGGGCTCGCCTGGTTAAGCATAGGGCAGCGACACGCAAACGGGATCGGGGGGGATAATAAAATAAACCTAAAATAAGCATGCTAACTAAAATCAGTATTCTGCCATGAAAGTTAATGGCAGGCATAAGACAACCTGGCCAGCGAGTAATGGTTGCTAAGGGAGGAGGCTCAGTGTGGGACATGAACTATGCATTAGCAGGCAATCCTATGCAAATGAGGGAAAGGTTAGTGAATCACAGAATTTCCCAGGGTGTGAGGCAGATCCTAAGAGTGTAAGAGTATAAATAGCTGGGTGCAAGACTAGGATATAGGTGACATCATGGGGGTGTGTGTTAGGCATACTGTAAGTTGATTTGAGACCTGTGGCTTAGGATTGCTCCTATCTTAGCACAGCTAAGCTAGGGGTGTGTCTAAACCTGCCTAGCACTCTTTACAAAGTGTAAGCAGGTGTGCTCGCTGCACACCAGGTTTTACAGGAAGAAAAGGGAAGTTAAACCAGGAAAAAGCAGCTCTGTGCACATTTGAGCACTCCATTTGTGTGGCTCGCACACGGGCCTAAAGAGGGAGGCAATGGGAAGGGAAAATAGCAGTAGGAAGGTAATCAAGGAGAACTAGCTGAGCTGCCAGGTGAAATGTATCAGAATCAGCTGATCACACAGGAAGCAGACCAGCCCAGCCCAGAACACCACTATAAACCAAGCAAACACCTACCCCCCCTGTTTTTCCACACTCTACACCACCGGTGCATACAAGTGGGAAATTTTAAAACCAAAATTTAAAAAATGAGAAGGGCTGCAGCAGGCAACATAGAACAACATGTGCAAGAGGCTGAGGGTGGGGAAGATGTCAATGCTGCCGAACAACCCACAGTGAGGAGACAGAGAAGAGTGTACAGACCTAGGGTAACCTACCAGGGGCTACATAAGCTGGAGATAGTGGAGCACTATAGGGTGGACAGAGACCTCCTACAGAAAATCGTTGAGCTGTGCGGGCCATACCTGACACACCACACTGGCCAAGGGGAACCCATTCCAGTGGATACCAAGGTATGTGTAGGCCTAGGTATACTAGCCACAGGTACGTTCCAAACTACAACTGAGGATAACATGGGCATCTCATAGGCATCAGCATCCAGAGTATTCCACCAGTTCCTAGATGCCATGTCAGCACATGCCAGTGAACATGTATATTTCCTCAACACACGTGAGGTGTTGACCCGCAATATGCGTGTCTTCCACCAAATAGATAACTACCCTGGGGTAGTGGGTGCTATAGACTGCACACACTTACAAATCAAAGCACCACCCAGTGAGCAGGGTAGGGGCCTACATCAACCGCAGGGAGATCTCCTCCATCAACTGTCAGGTTGTATGTGATGCCCAGGGCATTATACTGAATGTGTGTGCTGGCTGCCCTGGAAGCTATGACGATTCACACTTATGGCAACTGATGCAGCTGTACCACAGATTTGCTGATGTGGACATCCCCTACGGTAACCTAGTGGGGGATGCTGGGTACCCACTGGAGCCGTGACTGATAACACCCATCAGAAATGCACACACACACCTGAACAACAATACCATAATGATGCACACGCACAGGTCAGACACATAATAGAGCATGTGTTTGGGATACTCAGGTCACGGTTCCAGTGTCTGGACACATCCGGTGGAGCCCTACAGTATTCACCAGCTACGTGTACCCAAATAGTAATGGTATGTGCTATGCTACACAATATGATCCAGCGGAAACAGCTGCAGCAGGAACAGCATGGGGCAGGGCCACACAGCCCCCCATCAATGCCAAGGCCTGTACAGGTACAGAGTGACTCAGAGGAGGAACAACCTGAGCCTGCCCCAGTAGGCAGAAGGGGGTGTGCCCAGTATGCCCTGGCCTTGGCAAAGAGGCAACACATAACATATGCACTGACACAATAGGGCCCCAGAGAATGACACCTCTCTCTGACTCGCACAGACAGTAAAAGGGGTGCCAAACATGACACTACCTGGGCCAACCATGTATAGGGAGTGTACTATGTGCATCCCACAAAGGCAACCCTCCAGCACCATCCTCAAGTCCGGCACACCCTCAAAGTAAGTCAATCAACCTACCAATTGCCAAATGGAGTCAAATGTGTTTTTACCTGTAACTATGGTATGGATGTGAGCATGCAAGGGAATTGGGTGGCTGGATGTCAAGGCAGCAGAGAGTAGACACCCATAGTGGCAGCATGAGATCTGTAACACATACTGGAGTCACTATAGTAGCCAGTACTACACAGGGTGACAAAACCCAATGCAGGAAATGGCCTGAGCGACCGGGGTATCCATAAGAGCCACACATACCAGTCAGGAATGATCACATACTCAGCAACAGTCTCAGCTAGCAGGACAGGTGAAGACAAACACAAACAAATGCTGTACTATGGCCTGCGAATGTGCCCTATGGTTAACCTCTCCCCCAGGCCTACACAGACAGACCGCAGCAGGCCAGGCAGTCGGATGTAAGTTGTGAAGGCTAGGAAGTCAGACACTAATATGTAGGTAAACAAAGCTAGGATCTGTACTACACTGGTATGCCCTAGCCAGCAGGATAGGTAAGACTACAGACTGAAATGGAGTACCTGACATACCAGTAAAGTCCTAGCAAATGTGTACAAGTGTCAGGTGTGCCCCTCCATCTAACGTGCACATAGAGTAACAGTCAGGTGTGTCCCCCCACTCCTGTGTTGAACAGTAGAAACAGTCAGGTGTCCTCGCCGCTATGCAGAAATGTAGCAACACTCAATGGCAAATGACTGATGGATATCCTGCAGACACAGCATGCTACCTGTTGGTGTACAACAAAAGGTCAGCACTGCAGTACCAACAATCTGGGCATGATCCACACATGCAAAACAGATGGCCATACCGGGCATGCTCACACACTTATTTATTTTATTTATTTATTTATTTGCAGTTGGTTTACCAGGATAGTCCATTGGGTCACAAAGAACCCGTTTTCAATGGAGTCCTGGGGAGAAAAGCTCCAAGCAGAAAATTACAGTGAAAATATCTTGTTAAAATTGTTAAAGTTATAGTTACAAAAGCTTAGTAAAAACAATTACAAATACAACAGAATAGTGATTAATATTAATATAGTACAATCAAAAGAGAGAATAAAATTTGCAATATGATAACAGAGGTGACTTTACATATATGGTATGTTACACTAAGAGGTACATGTTATGCAATCGGTATCAAGGCTTAAACAAGTGAGATCAGGATGTATGAGATAGGAGGAGAAAAGAAGAGAGGAGAGGAGATTATATGGGGTGATAGCAAGAGCATTCCCACTGGGAAAATAGATGTGAGTGAAGAGATTTTTTGAAAGAACGGATGTTTGAGGTGGTGCGGATGGGTGGTGGTAGGGAGTTCGAGAGACTAGCTAGATTATAGGATAGGAGATTTTTTTCCTAGGGGACGAGATGGTTTATACAGTTCTATTAGGTTTTGGTTGTTAGATCTAAGTAGTCTATCAGGGAGGTGCATTTTGAAGGTAGAGAAAAGGGAGGGACAGAGGGAAGGGTAGAAAATTAGCTTGTGGGCAACAGTAAGTTGAGTATAGATAAGATGATTGGTGAGTTCCAACCATTTTAGTTTGTGGAGAGATGAGCAATGGTGTGAAGTGGACTTATGGCCAGTAGCAAACTTGGCAATTTTGTTGTAGCAAGAGGAGAGTTGTGATTTGAGTGAAGGTTGTAGGTTAGTTAGGAGTGGGGCTCCATAGAGGAGGGAGGGGATGAGAAATGTGGTGGAGAGGGTGATTTTGGTGGAGGGTGTTAAATAGTGATTTTGTCGGTAGAGCATACCAAGTTTTTTATGGTTTTTTTTGATATTAAGTTGAAGATGGGAGCAGAATTTGAGCTGACTATCAATTTGGACACCTAATAATTTGGCCTCTGAAATGAGTTTGATGGGTGTATTACTATGACTAGTGATAGGGAATGTACTTATATTATAAGAGGTGGCTTTGGATGGGGTGAATAGCATTAGTTTGGTTTTAGATGCATTTAGTGCGAAGTGATTTTTTTTCATCCATAGTTCGGTGGTTAAGAAACCATCTTGTGTGAGCTTTAGAAGCATAGGTATAGAGGTAGCAGAACAGATAATAGTTGAATCATCGGCATATTGGATGATGTTAGTGAAGGGGATGGAGTTATGGAAGTCATTTATGAATATATTGAAAAGAAGGGGGCCTAGTATGGATCCTTGAGGGACTCCAGTTGGGGTATTATGGAATGGGGAGGTGGCTTTTTTCCATTTTACAGCTTGGCATCTATTAGATAAGTAGCTAGTGAACCAATTCAGAGAGGAAGGTGACAGGTTAAGCTTAGAGAGTTTAGTTAGGAGTAAATTGTGGGAGATAGTGTCGAAGGCCTTGGAGAGGTCTAGCAAAAGGGTTGAGACAATATGGCCTGAATCTCGTGCTTTATTCACAGTTTCCAGGAAGGAGAGAAGGGCAGTCATAGTGCTGTGACCGGGTCTAAAGCCATGTTGTGTGGGAGTAAGTAGATTATTATCTATGAGATATGGTAAGAGTTGTAGGTGGATACACTTTTCCAGGAGTTTAGAGATGGGGGATAGGATGGCGATGGGACAGAAGTTAGTTATGTTATTATTGTTGCCACCCTTGTGCAAAGGTACGACATAAGCCTTTTTCCAGATTTGGGGTACTAAACTTTCTTGAATGGAGCGGTTGATTAGGATACTGATGGGGTAGGCAATGGCTTCTGTAGCTATAGCAAGATAGTATGAAGGAATGCTATCGGGGGCATGAGAGCATGCTTTCAGTTTCAGGAGGAGTTTTTTTTATGGTGGATGTGGGTACAGGTTAGAGTGAGAATGGTGGAAGTTGAGAGAAGGGGGTATTGAGGGGTGGTGATGGAGGGGAAATAGGAGGCAATGAAGGAACTTAGAGGAATGAAGGCAATGTCAGTCAACAACATAATGAGAGGTCATACTGGGCATGCTCACACACTTAAACACATGAAGGCCATGTCTGCAAACACCAGTGGACCAGACATATCTGGAAGTTACAGTTCTCAGTGCGGCCACATGTAAGTATGCACCACTCCTGCCTTGCACACACAGTGGATAGGAATACAGACAAATATGTAAGGACAACACATTATAACAAACCACAGGAACACAGGCATAGATGTGTGGAAGAGGGTGACTGTGGCAAGGAGCCATGTGGGCTGTCCCAACTGGCACACAGCCAAAAGGCCCCCAACACATGAGGTGCAGATATAACCAACTGCGGATACTAGCCACCAGTACCTGTCAGCATGACAGACTATGTGGTGTACATGCCAGCTGTGCAACAAGACTATACAAGGAAGCAGCCATCTAGTAGCTGTATACACGCACCTGTGACATATGACCCAGTGTGTGCCTGCATGTGGCATGTCAACCCCTACATGAATGAGGTATGGCCCATGCACAGACTGCCCTCCCCATATCAGTAGTATGACAAGCCTGCTGAGGTCATACAATGTGAATTGCACCTTTGGGAGAGCTATAGCTCAGTAATATGCATGATGCATCCCATAACTGCATACTGCTGTAGTAACAGGGTAGTTAGGTAGTAGTACTAACCTCAGACCTGTCAATTGTGTGAGTGTGTGTTTGTGTGTGTGCCTGTCTGCATCTGACTGTGTAGAGTGAAATGCTTGTTAGGCTACTCACACTCCGTGCAATGCATATATTCAACTTTGGCAAGGCTGCTGATGTCACTCACCTAGAAGTACACCTCTGGGAACATGATAGCCCAGTAATAACTGTGGCACGTCCTGTAACTGTGTACTGCTGTAGTGTGATAAACTAGTTAGGTAGGTGTTCGAACCCCAGTCTTGGCAACTGTGTGAGTCTGTGTGTGTGTCTGACTGGGTAGAGAGCAATGCTTTTTAGGCTACTCACACTCCATACAATACAAATACTCTACTTTGCCAAGGCTACTGATGTCACTCACCTAGAAGTGTACTTCTGGGAACATGATAGCCAAGTAATCACCATAACACATCCTGTAACTGCGTACTGCTGTAGTGTGATAAACTAGTTAGGTAGGTGTTCGAACCCCAGCCCAGGCAACTGTGTGTGTGTGTGTGTGTGTGTGTGTGTGTGTGTGTGTATGTGTGTGTATGTGTGTGAGTGTGTGTGTGTGTCTGACTGGGTAGAAAGCAATGCATTTTAGGCTACTCACATTCCATACAATACAAATACTCTACTTTGCCAAGGCTGCTGATATCACCCACCTAGAAGTACACCTCTGGGAAATTGATAGCCCAGTAATTGCCGTAGAGCATTCTGTAACTGTGTACTGCTGTAGTGTGATTTAGAATGGTGGTAGTGTTCCATCTCCATCCATGCCAGTTCCGGATGTGATGTGTGTATCACAGTGTCTGTGTATGGAGCAATGCATTATAGGCTACTCACTCGCAGTACATTACAAATGCCCTACTTTGGTAGTCCTGCTGATGTCATTAATTGTGAAATATCCCTTTGGGGAAGATGTACTTCAGTAATGTCCATGGTGCATAATATAACTGCATAGTGCTGTAGTGTATTAAACTAGTTAAGTAGGGGTTCTACTCCCAGACATGACAGGTGTGTGTGTGTGTTTGTAACTCGTATCCTGTGTAGAGGTGGGTGTGAGTCTGTGGGCAATGGGGAGGGGTTTTGCTAATTTAATTTATGGTGGCCCTACTATATATCACAGTGTCAAACATACAAGGATAACAGATGTAAATGGCTGAGAGGCTGGGGTGCAAAGCCATACCCATACATGTGACATCAAGGCCTGCCAATCACAGTTACCAACCCCACTGTGCCTTCACATGTGACTCACAATGGACATACCATGTCTGATAACATGGCCTGTATGGATAGATGACACTAACATTAGGAAATGCTGTTAGCATGCTATCAGTGTAGGTTCAGGATAAATCTGCTGACCAGTACCACTCCCTGCCACATGTGGGCAAGACTGGCACATCTGATGATAAACTGTGTTCACAGTGGGCTAGACACCCCAGGTACAGTTCCACATGTTACTGTACATCCATGTGGGAGGAGTGCAAATCCTAGACAACATCCAAGTCATGGACTAGGGAACATATACATGGAAAGTGATGCACAGCATTGGCCACACACAATAGTCACCCAGGTGACTGGAAGACAGATGCAATACCCACCTGTGTGGGCAAATGAAGAAGCTACAGGCCTGTGCCACAATGCAGACCATTGTCATGTGGGCTAATGCCAAGGTATACCCATCACCTACCCTCGTATAGCCTGCTGGCACTGTTGGCCACCACACACCTGTGCAGACATGCACCCATGCATGTCCAAACTGGATCTGCTGTGTTCGTGTATGTGTTGTATGGTGTGTATGTCCACATCCACATGCACTACTCCCCCCAGGGCACAGTGAAGCATGCTGTCTTATGAATGACACCCCCTCATACTCACTGCCCATATGACCTCTATATCACCCATGTGGTGCATGTGTTCCCTGCACATTGATGTGTTGCGGCAATCCCATTAGTGACAGGTTTCACTCCTGGCCCTGCCAAGTGTGTTAATGTGTGTGCGTCCCTGTGTGAGTGTGCCTGTGCAGATGCTGGCACCAGTTCATGCAGACAGGCACGTGTAT
Organism: Protopterus annectens; assembly: GCF_019279795.1. Lineage (NCBI taxonomy): Eukaryota > Metazoa > Chordata > Ceratodontiformes > Protopteridae > Protopterus > Protopterus annectens. Next base: position 903,324,789 of record NC_056726.1, read on the forward strand.
GTCACCTACTGTATATCTACCATATCCTTGTTGCAAATGTCACTCACCATCACATATATGTTCTGAGTGCTCCACACCAGATAACCCATGTGGCACATTCAATAACAGCATCGAACTGTGATAGCACTACATAGCTGTCGGGTGTTTGATACCCTATGCTGGTAGGTGTGTGAAACAAACATGCATTGGTTTTACCCTCCCACCCCTTCCTGACATGTATTCATCCCTGTCTGCCTTCCCCACTCCCTCTCTGGTGGATGTGGAGGGTCATACCTGCATTGCTTAGGCAGCAGCATGTGTATTTAACATGATGCTCATGATCAGCTTATAGCCTCTGCACGAATTGCAGTCCTTCCCTAGCTGATTGCATGTGGAACAGGTGTGGTAATATTCCCATAGCCAATTGCATGGAAACGCATTCCAATACCTGGGAACATCCTGGTGGTGTTGGCCCTTATCTGTTACTGTGAGCAGGAGCTAGAACTGTCATTTGGCAAACAGAATTTTAGATGGGTTGGGGATTTACCTCTAACAACATACACTGTGGGAAGAGGGCAACAAACAGGAGGGGAATGTGCCTTACCTGACTACGAACTGTAAGTGCTGCTATACTGCATATGAAGTAATGTTGGATTACAGTGTTTGTCTGGATATGCCTGTCGTACATGTCACAATACCTGCCAAGTCAGTTCCATGTATATCAGGAATCCCCATCTGCAGGGTCATCTGCAGACTGGGCAGTGTTGTGCCTTTGGTGTCATATGTTAGCCACGATGCATCTATCTGTGGAATGCAGAAGGTAGTGTGAGTATTGCAGTCTGTTGATGGTGAAGGCGATGACAGTTACTGACTACATATCCCTCATTGGACATATGTTGCAACAAACCCTGTTACAATGGTAGATTAATGAGGGTATCACAGCAACATGTCTATACTGGCCCTGTGTATGTGCTGTCAGCCACACCTCTGTCAACCATTGTACATATGTCGTGCATGAAGTGGTGCATATGTGCTGTGCACCCTAAATAGTGTCATCATATCTGATAACATGCCAGTGATATATCAGAGTGCTACACATGTCATGTACGCAATTACAAAATAAAACAGGAACAAAAAATGCTATAACTGTACTTGTTGCAATGATTTATATGAAGGTGGGGACACATTGATTCATCCAGTTAATAAAGAAGTATTCACACTAAGAGCCCTGACAAACTGTAACATAACTCAGGTAGTGTACCAAGCTACGTGCGTAGTGTGCACATCATTCTATGCAGGTAAAACTACTAGGAAACTAAGGGAGAGAATAATAGAACATAAATCCAATATAAGAAGGAAAGTCTTGACGAATGCATTAAGTAAGCATATTGTGGATAATGGTGAAGGACATACATTTAAGTTTAGGGTTATATGTACAGTGGAGATGGGTGTAAGGAAGGGTGATATGAATAATACTTTAGAATTAAAGGAATATGAATGGATTGTCAGGCGGATGTGAAGCCTGGCCTCAATAATGCAGTTAGTTTAAAACCAGTGTTAGAAAAAGGCAGAGAGAGAAAATCTAAAATAACATGGGATGATATAATTCTGAAAAGTTTTTTAAAATGTATGACTGTAATGTTTTTAAGTTAATATGGGATAATAGTGAATATGAGCTTTTAGGCATATATTTGTGTGTATTAAGGATATTTTTTTCTTTAAGAATTGATTAGTAATTAGGATGATAGGCTGGCTGAGTTATGTGATCTTAACAGTACTCCCTTTTTAAACTGTGAGAAGAATAGGTTCATAGGTTCATAGGTTTATACTAGGCTATCTGCCCTAAGGCATTTATAAGCCTAGCCCAAAGTTTTGTGGCTTACGCCACCCCTTATGTTAAAAAATACTGTGCCCATTAGTTTGTTGTGCCTCTGTCCAGCAGTGACACAGAGATGATTCCCGGGGTAAACCTACGATCTCCCATCCACCGGTCAAGATTTCTCTTGAACAGAGCCATCGAGGTGCTCTGCCTCACATGGACTGGGATTTTATTCCACAGCATAGGGAGTCTCTGGGTGACAAATCTATCCCTCCAGCATGTCCTATTTATATCCGTGCTAAGGTTTAAGTCGCTTGCTCTAGTGGATCTGGTAGATTTGGATTTTTTGAGGTGGAGTATGTCCATTAATTCCGGGTTGGACATGGCCTTGTATGTCAGGCACAGGTCACCTCTGAGCAGGCGGTATGCGACTGAATAGAGCTGGAGTTTCTTCAGTCTGGCAGCATATGACAGATTTTGGAGTCCCTTTATCCTTTTGGTGAGGAACTTTTGGGGTCTCTCCAATTGCTGCAGGTGTCGGGAGAGATACATCCCGAATGGGGCATTGTACTCGATCATTGGTCTGATAAGTGAAGAGTACAGGGGAACAATGACCTCACTTGATCTGGATGTGAATCCCTTCATGATCAGGTGGGCAATGTAGAAGGTCTTTCTAACCACTTTAGCAATGTGAGTGTCAAAAGAAAGGCCACTGTCAACCTGGGTCCCCAGGTCCCTGATAACCTCTTCTGTGCTTAATGGATTGCCACCTGTATGGTAGCTTGGGGTTACCTTGTTTTTCCCGACGGGTATGACTATACATTTTTTGGCATTTAACTTCAGGCCATGGCTCTGGCACCAGTTATCAGTTTCCGTGAGACCCCTCTGAAGGATATCTGTGTCCGATGTACTTTCCACTATGGCGCCCAGTTTGCAGTCATCTGCAAACTTTGTCAGCCATAGTCCTCCTATGTTTGCCTGTACTTCTGAGAAGTAGATGCCGAACAACAGGGGGCCAAGGACTGAGCCCTGTGGGACCACACTTGTGACCGGCTTGGAGTCTGACATGGCGCCAGCAACTCTAACCCTGTGGGTTCTGTCCTTTAGCCAGTTTGCAACCCATCTTGTGACATATGGGTTTACATTTAAGCTGGTAAGTTTCTCTATAATACCCGAGTGAGGTATTGTGTCAAAAGCTTTTGCAAGGTCAAGGTAGGCTGTATGGACTGCCTTTCCCTCATCAATGGCCTTGGGGACTGTTTCGAAGAAGTCGACCAAGTTCAAAAGGCATGATCTGCCCTTGACAAAGCCAAACTGGGTCGGGTCCAATGTCTGCAAGTCCCCTATGTCTTTGTTTATGAGTTCCATTATGATCATCTCCATAGCTTTGCAGACCAGGCTTGTTAAGCTTATGGGGCGGTAATTTCCAGGGTCCATAGAGGTACCGCGTTTGTGGAGTGGGACCACAGTTGCCGTACGCCACTCCTTGGGCACGTATCCTGTGGTAAGGCTAAGATTAAACAGCTGCCTTATATGCGGGTTTAGTTCCTCGTTGAGTTCGTGTAGCACACAGCCGGGGACACCATCTGGTCCCATTGATGCTGTGTTTTTAGCTTTAGAGAGAGCAGCTTTCACCTGCACATTAGAGATGTCTGGGAGGCTACACTCCGCTGGGATAGTTATCTCTCCTTTTGGGGGGGGGGATGAAGTTTGCACTGAACCTGTCTGCCAGTATGTTGGCAATGTCTGTGGGTTCAGTGATTTTTGTATCATTTTGGACTAATTCTGCGCATATCTGGGAGTTTCCACCCAGGTTTCTAACATAGCTGAAGAAGGCCTTATGATTGTCTTTTGAATCTATTGCAATTTTTCTCTCAAATTTGGCCTTGGATGATTTTATGAGTGCTTGTATTTTTTTACTAATAATGATCAAGGGTGTCTTCTCTTTTATGGATTTTGCTCTATCATGTAACAGCTTTCTCCTCTTACTGTAAAGTATTTTTATGGCTGGGGTCCACCAGACTGGACGTTTGCCCTTGGTGGAAAGAGTCTTGGTTTTATTAGGAATTGCCTGATCCATGCAGTCCTGGAGGTGTTCGTAGAAGGCATTTGTAAGGGCTTCCGCAGCTTGGCAGAATGACTTTTTTCATATACTGATGAAGGGTGTTGACCCGAAAGCTTTGCAATAAAGTATTTGGTGTGTATAGTATTGGTTTAATTTACAGTATTTATACAGTACCACCAATTTTTGTGACTGCGTATATGTGTATGTACCCATATATCTTATATATATATATATATATATCTATCTATATATATATATATATATATATATATATATATATATATATATATACCTGCACATGATTTTCAATTTATGGATGTGTGTGTATATCTGTACCGTTGTAATGTGTAGCCCTTCAAAATTGTACATTCCCTGCGGTACAATGGCGCATCTGCATGATATGTTACAGATATTGGCCTGACATGTACAGGTGACATGGATAACTATTGGAGCATTGTAGCTGTGCTGTCAAGTACTGCATGTGCTGGATATTGGATTGCACAGCATATCCGCTAGGGTGGGGGTTTTACACAGCAGTAATTACCAGGTGTCCCTCATTTGTGCCCCCACCCCCATTAACTGTGCTCATGGTCTGTTATGTAGTATGGAGTGGACCAGGAGTCCGTTCCCAAGTGAAAATCATATACACGTGTCTATCTGTATAAACACACACTCTTCCTTACTTCGGGCGCAGGTCAGGTCTGGCCATACCTGTACACTGTACCCACTCCCCACTTCTTGGGACCTATCACGTATGTTGTCTTGCCCCATGGATCATCAGGCTTCCCCTACCTTGTACACTGGGAACATGAGTGGCCTGCCATTTGACATTGGTGTAATGGCAAGAAACCCAAAAATGTTTGAATTTTTGGGTGTCCCACAAGGGACATACATGTCTTTGTTTCAAGATCAGACTTGGCGGGTCTCTCCCACTGGTAGTATCCTGCCTGTAGTCCAGGAAGCAGTGGTGTGTTTACTTTTATTGTGTGTCTGTATGTTTCACCGGTCTAGCTGGAGGGGAGGGTTGATGCTACGTGTTACACGTTTGTTGATTGGACCCCTCACCCCCATTTGCATGGCCTGTGAACATATGCAATTCATAACTGCTGTATCATATCCTAGCTATATACATATATATTTAAACACACACACACACACACACACACACACACACACACACACACACACACACACACATATATATATATATATATATATCTACATTACTATATACAGATATATCTGTATATGTATGCATACATGTATATATTTATATACTGCTGTATATATATATATATATATATATATATATATATATATATATATATATATATCTAATGACATATGGGTGTATGGGTGTCTGCATATGTATATATATCTATATGTTGGTATTTATATGTATTCTGTCTCTGTATGTATACATTTTTACTACAGAGAGGGAGAGGTATATCTCCATGTAGCTATGGGTAGATATACACACACATAAAGCTACATATATACATCTACATCTGGTTATTCCATTCTTTGCCATGTAGATTAGACTTTGTTGCAGTGGGACTTCTACCAAGTGTGGCTGCTCGTTGGGTGACACCTCTGTCCAATGAATGCTTTTGCTTACATCCCTGAGGCTGTCCATATAGACCCACTTCAGCCAACACCTGCCACACCTAGACCCATAACTAGCTACCCATAGTTCCCCCACCCGCACCTCCTCTACAGCACATATCCTTACTCTGGGTGCAGGTTGGGTCTGAACACACCACTACACGCTGCCCACTCTCCACTTCACGGGACATGTTGTACGTTGTCTCGACCCATGGGTCATTAGGCTTTCCCACCCTTGTATTGCGGGTATGTACAAATCCCGCCCAGAAAGGTCATTGCACTGGCTTCCTCCCATAATATATCAATTTTTGGGGCATCCCACAAGGGACGCTCCTGTCTGTGTTCCAAGATTAGATTTCATGGCTCCACTGTGTACCCCCCTGGTTGTATCCTGCCTGTGGTCTGGGGAGCAGTGGACTATTTACATTGTTTGTGGGTTTGTGTGCATGTTTCCTCTGTCTGGCTGGTGGGGGGGAGGTCATGCTATGTGTTACATGATTCTTGCTTGGGCCCCTCACTTCCATTGGCATAGCCTGTGAACATTTGTCATTCTTGTGTGCTGTTTCCTATCAAAGCTATATATCTGTGTACATCTATGCACACACACACACACACACACACACACACACACATATATATATATATATATATATATATATATATATATATATATATATATATATATATATATATATACTTATATATACGTATATGTCTGCATACATATCTATATATATATATATATATATATATATATATATAAAAGAACATGTGGATGTATGGGATGTATGGCCTTAATTGCCCTTATCTATTGCGATGATGGCTTAGTGGTTAACTACTGTGACTATAGGGTACAGGGTCCTGGGTTTGAGCCTTGCAGAGACATTGTATTTTGTTGGTGGGCAGAACATGGGCCATTGAATCCAGAGTGATTAAGGCACTTTAAAGCGGTTGTAAGTGGGTTTGTGCAGGTTTGCAAGACAGTAAACACTGCTAACCTCCAGTTACAGTTTCTTACACTCAGTTAGCTTCTACTTTGCTTAATCTGTGTGGGCAATGCTTACCCCCATGCAAACGCACCTGGACACGCTTACCACTGCTTATTTGTGCATAGATCTGCTTACTTGTGCCTTATTCATTATGACACTAACACTTCAAATGTGCATTTCATGCAGTACTCTAGTTCACATTTACATGTTATTATGTAGGTTATATGGCAAAACGATGTAAAATTATGTTCATATACAGATTTCCAGTGGAAAATGATTTGTGTTGCAGTGGGACTCGAACCAGGAATGCCTGGTCATTAGGCAGATGCTCTAACCACTCCACTATTGCTGTGCTGCTTTGCTTGCATATATATTCCTTGTTATCCTCTTCAGCCTTTTCAGCTGCTTTAACCGTAGCTAGGTGATGAGCAAACCCACGCTCCTACGGTTAGCTGTACTCAGGGTTTTAAAAAGTTAATACAAGGGTTTCTTCATTTTATTTCAATGTACTGTTGCTGTTGAACACATGGGGACTGTTGGTGGAGATATGTGGACACCTATGAGCGGTTTCGCTCATTTATTTACACTTTGTTCTGTTCTACTTTGCAGGGGTATGTTTATTCTGAGTGCTCTCAGACACACCCCCTGCACTCGTTCTGTTCTAATTTGCAGAGGTATGTTTATTCTGAGTGCTCTCAGACACACCCCCTGCACTCGTCCATGCTCAGTGTAGGATTTGGAGCTCCGGCGGTGCGCCTTCATTATTATGCATAGCGCACTGCCATCCTCCTCTTAAACTGCCGCTTACGTGCAGGACTAGTTTAGTCCTGCATGGCAGATTAGTGAATCTGGGGTAGAGTAAAGGCAGACTAAAGGTAGTACTGTGAAACTGTTCATTGGCTGCTGGATGTAAGAAAATAGGAGTTCCTATGGGGCTGCTGAGATAATTACCCTGTTTGTAGCTTGATGTCTTTGCTTACTGTAATGTGTTTGATTACAGCTTTAGGTCAATTTATTAATTCATGACATTTTGTATACCTATTATATATTTAACTGCACGTCTGTATTTTTCTCCATTTCCTTAACATACCATTTGAATAGTGCAATAAGTCATGATTTGCAAAAATATTGCCACCCCAAAGGGAGACTTATTAAGTTAACATTATCCTACTTGTGTATTCATGTTTATTGTACTCTCCTAGCCATCATTTTGTACCTATTGCAAGTAGTTAATTGTACAGAGAATAATCAGATTAATGATGATTCAGTAAGACCAATACACCAAACAGATGTTCCATGTCCCACAAAACATATTGTTGTTATTTCTCTCAGCATTTGCCTTTCTCCCTCTCCATTCATCCCTTCTGCCTCAGTAAGTTGTCACTGTGCTTCAGTTGTGTTATTTTAATGTTGTAAAGTAGGAAGTTATTTGTGGCATGAAGAAATAATATTAACATATGTAGAAACATTTTTGACTAATTTCAAGGGTTCTAATTTAGCCATTAGTTAAGTGTTAGTGACAGTTTTGGTTCATAGGTTCATAGGTAGGTACTAGGCTATCTGCCTGAAGGCATTTATAAGCCTAGACAGAATGTGATGGCTTTCACCGCCCCCTTAGATTAGTTCCTTGTGCCTCTGTCCAGCAGAGCCACTGAAGTGATCCCCGGGGTAAACTTTCTGTTTCCCATCCACTCGTCAAGGTTTCTCTTGAAGAGTGTTAGCAAGGAGTTCTGCCTAATGTAGATTGGAATCTTGTTCCAAAGCATGGGAAGTCTCTGGGACAGGAAGCTATCCCTCCAGCACGTCCTATATATTGTTGTGGTGAGGTTTAGTTCCATAGAGCATGTGGCTCGAGGGGATAAGGTTTTCTTTAGGTGGAGCATGTCCATCAATTCTGAGTTGGACATGGCCTTGTATGTCAGGCATAGCTCACCTCTGAGGAGGCGGTATGCAGCCGAGTACAGCTGGAGTTTCTTCAGTCAAGCTGCATAGGGCATCTGTTTGAGGCCAGTGATCCTCTTGGTGAGGTACTTCTGTGGTCTTTCCAGCTGTTGCAGGTTTCTTGTAAGATACATCCCAAATGGGGTGTTGTACTCTATGATGGGTCTGATGAGTGATGAGTAGAGAGGCACAATGACCTCTTTTGATCTGGATGAGAACGCTTTTGTGATTAGGTGGGCCACATAGAAGGATTTTCTAACCACTTTGGCAATGTGATTATCAAAAGAGAGATTACTATCTACTTGGGTCCCCAGATCCCTTATTACGTTTTCCATATTTAGGGGACTACCACCTATGTGGTAGTTTGTGGGTACTTTGTTTTTTCCAAAGGGGATGACTATGCACATTTTGGCATTTAGCATGAGGCCATGATTTTGACACCAGGTATCCATCTCAGTGAGACCATTTTGGAGGATGTCTGTGCCAGCCGGAGAGTCAGTTATAGCCCCTAGTTTGCAGTCGTTTGTGAACTTGGTCAGCCGTAGTCCTCCTGTGCTTGCCTGTACCTCTGAGAAGTATATGCTGAACAGGAGGGGTCCTAGGACTGAGCCTAGAGGAATGCCACTTGTAACTGATTTAGAGTTGGACCTAGCTCCTACAACTCTCACCATGTGGGTTCTGTCCATGAGCCAGTTGGCAACCCATCTTGTGATTTAGGGGTTTATATTCAGGCTGGTGAGCTTGTCTATAAATACCAGAATGGGGAATAGTGTTGAAGGCCTTTGTGAGGTCTAGGTAGGCTGTGTGTATCACCTTTCCCTTATCTATAGCCTTGGTAACTGTCTCAAAGACGTCCACCAGGTTTAGCAGGCATGATCTGCCTTTACCAAAGCCGAACTGGGTAGGGTCCAGTGTTTGGAGGTTCCCAATGTCGCTGTTAATGAGTTCCATGATGATGCACTCCACAGCCTTGCAGAACAAGCTAGTCAGGCTTATAGGCCGATAGTTCCCGGGGTCTGTTGTGGCTCCACTTTTGTGGAGCGGAATAACTGTTGCTGTGCACCACTCTATGGGTATGTAGCCTGTGGAGAGGCTGAGTTTGGACAGTGTGTTTAGGTGAGGGGTTAGTTCATTTTTGAGTTCATGTAGGACGCAGCCTGGGACACCATCCAGTCCCATCGATGCTGTGTTTTTGACTTTGGAGAGGGCTGTTTTAACCTGAGTGTCTGTGATTTCAGGGGGTCTACATTCTTCTGGTATGGTTATGGGACCTTTTGCGGGTGAGAGGGGGGTGAAGTTTGCACTGAACCTGTCTGCCAGGATGTTGGCGATATTGGTCAGTTCAGTGTATTTTGTGCCATTCTGTACTAACTCTGAGCAGATCTGAGCTTTGCCACTTAGATTCTTTACATAGCTAAACAATGCCTTGTGGTTATCTTTGGAGTCCTTGGCAATTTTTCTTTTGAAGCTCGCCTTGGATGGTTTTATGAGGGATCTTAGTTTCTTGCTGATACTGATCAGGGATGTCTTCCCTTCATGGGATTTTACTCTTTTCTGTACTAGTTTCCTCCTTCTATTGTATAGCTTGTTTATGGCAGGGGTCCGCCAGACTGGTTTCCTTTTCTTGGAGGAGTGAGTCTTGGTTTTGCTTGGGGTAGCACAGTCCATGCATTCTTGTAGGTGCCCATAGAATGTATTAGTAAAGGATTTTGCAGCTTAGACAGCATCATCCTTTAGCATGGGGTCTTTGAAACTTTCCACCTCAGTCTTAAGTAACATGAAGTTTGCTTTTGAAAAGTTTTTCACTGTGGTTTCCTTGTCTGGGGGTGGGGGAAGAATGTGGATATCCAAAGTGATTTGTTTATGGTCAGATCTAACCAGCAAGGGGTTGACCTCCGGTGTGGAATACCGGTCACCCATTTTAGTGATGACCAGGTCCGATATGTTATCACCTCTGGTGGGAGTGTTGACCAGCTGATCCAGGGCATTTGAGTTTATAAATTCTAGGAAATGTTGGGCAAGGGAGTTAGTACTTGAGTAGTTCTCCCAGTTAATGTTTGGGTAATTGAAATCACCCAGTATTAGGGTGTTTAGTAAGACCTTTATGTTTCCCAGTGTTTCCAGAAATGCGGAATGGGGGTCTTGGGACATGGTGGGTGATCTGTAGCAAGCTAAAATTTGAATTGCAGTTTTGCCCGTTGTTAGTTGCATGTGGATGATCTCTGAAGCATCATGCTGTGCCACTAACCTAGAGGTGTGGGTATCCTTGATGAATATGGATACGCCCCCACCTTTTGTATTTTGGTCCAGGTTCTGTGGCCAAAATTTATGGTATGAGTTGTAGCCTGGTAGTGCCGGGGTGCTCTCTGGAGCCTTAAACCAGGTTTCTGTTACTGCACATATAACGATTTTCTCCATAATGAGGAGTACCTCAAGTGCGTGCATTTTGAGGTTTAGAATTCTGGCATTGAGTAGCATTATCCTCAGTTTTTTGTTACTTGTGTTATTTACGATGGTGGGTTTGTCTTTTGAGCCTTGCATAAAAAAGTTACTATGGGGGTAGCAAGAGCCTTGGCCAGTATTCAAAAGCCTAAGGGTGACAGGTGCAAGCCATTTCTAGCGAAGCAGAGTGGCTTGTCAAGCATGTCATCCCAGGCAAACAGTCACTAGATCCTCTTTGAATGACACCAGCAACTTAGCCAGTTGTTGAAACTGATAATTTTTTCTTTATACTGTGGTATCATTCTTGGTGAGGGCAGGATGCTACTCATGGTCAGGGTCATACCGGCCTGGGCTCCATGTCTCTTTTCATGTAGTCCAGGGAGGTACGGCTCAGGTCATTCACACCAACATGGACAATGACAGAGTTGTATTTGTACTTGTTCTGGAGTGACCTGAGTGCTTGTGTTATGTGGCGTATCCTGGCACCCAGCAGGCAGTTAACAGTAACCTTCTCCTTATTCAGCTTAGTGAGTGGGACATCAGTGTGCCTGACTATAGAGTCACCTATTACTAGTATGTTGGGTATGTTATTTAGCCTTAAGGGCTGTGATTGCATGGCACACTGGTTTTGTAAAGTATGTGTTTCATGGTTTGTTTTGGGGGGTGGAGGTTGCTTGGATGTCTGCTTTGGAAATCTCTGTTGCTTTTGCAGATTTTTATTTAGAGCCTCTGAATATGTTTTCGTGTATTTATGTGTGTTTTTGCCGGTGCTGGTTTAATGGGTCTATGTGAGATTGGTGGTGTGATGCAAGTATTTCACTTCTCCTCTTGACTGTCTGGTCCAGTCTTGGGTTGAGCGAGCTTAGCCTCCAGTTTGGCTGTATAATTGCGTTTCTCGCATGTATTAGTGTTTGGTGTTAGGAGGAGAGGGTTGTCTGTGTGCATGAGGCAGTTGTAACATTACCTCAAAATGCCCAGATTCACCAATTGGACTGAAGAGTACACCTGAAACTGCTCTTTGGACATGCCTGGATAGGTACAGTGAACTGTTTTACTGAATGGCTGATAAGGTTGAATAGAGAGCCTTGTCCTTCTGTACAGTATAGGAGGTCTAGTGCTAGGGTTTATAAGTGCTTGCTATGAGTTTTGAGCAAGTGCCGGGCTGAGAAATGAATGGCTTGAGTGCTTAAGTTGAAAGTTTGTCTAGTTCCAAGGGAAAAATTGAAGAGGAGACTTTGTGGAGCCGGGAATAGTTATACCCTAGTTACCTGGCACTGCCCAGCATGGAAACCGGGCAAATGGGGCTTTTATAGCAGGAAAATGAAAGAGATAGAAATGAGCCAAAAATGGCCAATAAGCTACTAATTTCTGGGCTGAAACCACTCCTCCAGGGACAAATAGGCTGCTCAAAGCTCCCCTCTCTCACAGGTGAACAGAGAAACTTCATTCTATCCAATTAAGGTATGGGCAAACACAGAGATTTGTAACACAGCCCTGAATTCAGCACTAACCTGAAAACTGGACTATACTAGCTTAAAAGGTGTGAAACAAGTATATTTTATTTTTTTTTTGTTTTTTTTTCAGAAAATAAAGTAGATACAATATAAAAACACTTTAAATGCACAGAAAAAGATACTTATTATTATATATCTCAGATCAGAGTTGTAGTCAATGCCCCTAGCAATAAAGTAGGAAGAAACACAAATACAGTAAAAGCAAATGAATGAAATGCAATTATTTTATATATATATATATATATATATATATATATATATATATATATATATATATATACATATATATATAAAACAATAGAAAACGAACAAACTAATTTAAACAAGTTACCCAATTAACCAGAAAAATACTCAAAACTGAGCCGTGTTCCAGCAGTCTTCAATCAGACAAGTTCTAACTGCACACTCCTGTTACTAGGGTGCAGGGGAACCTTGTCCAAAAAAAGATAGCCTGGATCAGTGCTCAAGTTAATCAAACAAAGCTAGATTCAGCAGGCCTGAATATGGTCTATGCTACAGCAACAAGGTGCACCAATTTCAGAAAGAAACAGTTCAAATAAGCAGACACAATAAGCCTGTGACCAGAAATTCCCAGCTCAGAAGGGCAGAATCCAGCCTCTCCTCCCACAAGAGTGCAGACCACAAACCAAGTGCTTAAACCAGAACTAATCCACTTTTAGAATAGCAGACACTGCGCCTTCAATCAGCAATTCCCAGCTTAAAATTGCCAAAGATTCCAAAGACAACCATAAGGCATTCTATAACTATGTCAAGAATCTAAATGGCAATGTTTAGATCTGCTCTGAGCTACAACAGAATGGCATTAAATAGACTGATCCCAAGGATATTGCCAATATCCTGGCAGATCGATTCAGTGCCAGCTTCACCCCCTCTCACCACCTAAATGGCCCATCTCAGTATCGGAAGATTGCCAAATTCCAGTAATAATGGCCACACAGGTAAAAAACGCACTCTCCAAAGCTAAGAATACAGCATCCATGGGACCAGATGACATCCCGGGCTGTGTACTACATGAACTACAAGATGAACTGGCACCTCACCTAAGTGTCATGTTTAATCATAGCCTCACCTCAAGCTTCATGCCCACTGAGTGGCACACAGCTACAGTTATCCCACTCCACAAGGGGAGATCCACCTTGGATCCTGGGAACTACCGCCCCATCAGTCTGACAAGCCTGATCTGCAAGGCCATGGAATGTATTATCATGGAATTTATAAGCAAAGACATTGGCAACCTTCAAACCCTGGACCCCACCCAGTTTGGGTTCGTGAAGGGCCGATCTTATCTCCTGAACCTGATTGACTTCTTCGAATCAATCTCCAGAGCTGTGGACGAGGGTAAGGTGGTCTACACAGCCTTTCTGGACCTCACCAAGGCCTTTGACACCACCCCCCCACTCTGGAATCATAAATAAACTTACTAAGCTGGGCATTAATCCCTACGTCACTCGATGGGTTGCCAACTGGCTTACTGACAGAACCCACATTGTAAAAGTAGCTGACTCCAAATCCAGCTCCAGACAAGTGACAAGTGGAGTACCTCAGGGTTCAGTCCTGGGACCACTCTTGTTTGGCATCTACTTCTCTGAAGTACAGGCCAATACTAAGGGACTCTGGCTAACAAAGTTCGCAGATGACTGCAAACTGGGAGCCATTATTGAATCTCCAAATGATGTGGATACTCTCCAAAAGGGCCCTACAGAAACAGATGCTTGGTGCCAGAGCCATGGGCTCAAGCTCAATGCCAAGACATGTATAGTTATCCCCCTTGGGAAAAAACATATACCCATGAATTACCACATAGGTGGCAGTACACTAAACACCAAAAGTGTGATAAGAGACTTACGGACAGAGGTGGGCAGTGGTCTCACCTTCGATAACCACATCGCCACAACAGTCAGGAAATCCTTCTATGTGGCATACCTCATCACTAAGGGCTTTTCATCCAGAAAAAAGGAGGTCATTGTCCCACTGTACTCATCCCTCATTTGACCCATTATAGAATACAATGCCCCATTTGGTATATACCTCTCAAGACACCTGCAACAACTGGAAAGGCCACAGAAATACCTCACTAAAAGAATCACGGGCCTAAAGCAGATGCCCTATGCTGACTGCCTTAAAAAACTCCAGCTATGCTCTGTCACATATCGTCTACTCAGAAGCGATCTCTGCTTAACATACAAGGCCATGTCAAATCCAGAGCTGTTGGGTATGCTACACTTAAAGAAATCCCAATCCCTCAGAGCCACACACTCCATGGATCTAAACCTTGTTATCACAATAAACAAATCATGGTGGAGGGATAGGTTCCTGACCCAGAGACTCCCCAGACTCTGGAATAGACTGCCCATACATGTCAAGTAGAGCGCCTCTTTGGCCCTCTTCAAAAGGAACCTTGATGATTGGATGGGAGAAAGGAAATTCACCCCGGGGATCATGTCAGTCACACTGCTAGACAGGGGTCCAGGAAGCAAATAGTGTGGGAAAAAATAGCCAGGGAATTGCTATGGCTAGGCTTGTATAGGCCCTAGGGCCGATAGCCTAGTACCAACCTATGAACCTATGTAAGCTACCTGTCCTGCCAAAACAGTGCAGACCACAAACCTTCTTAATGTAAAACAACTGGTATGAAGCCCAAGTGCTTAAACCGAAAGACTTAGAATAACAGTTACAATTTAATCAAGCTACTACCAAGCAGTAATAAATGCAACAGAATAAATACAATTGAGTATTTTTAAGAAGAGGCAAAAGCAAAATAAAGTATGAGGAAACACAAATACCATAAAAGCAGATGAATAAAGTGCAATTTTTTTTTTGTTAGTAAAGTGCAAGGAGAGAGGAAGGAAGAACCTAAGTGGGTTGGCCTTCTCAAATCTTCTTTCTGTATTAAGTAGAATAAACACTAGACTCAGAATATGATCTCACTGTACTCAGTTAAGTGAGCAAATGAGATGGACTCAGGAGGAGTGTTCAAATACAGACTTACAGGAGGGTCGGGCAATTCCAGAGCCACCAACACTAACACCAAAACAAGAACAGTGACGGTGGGTGGGGAACTAACTGCAGAGAGACACACAGCACACTATATTCAGTGAAACACACAATTAGGTAATAGAGAAAATGAAATACAGTACTTTTAAAACTGCAAGTTTGTACTTAACTTCATCTTCTAATGCAGGTGATTGTAGCCAACCAAGTCTCTCAGAAGTTGAGCATAAAAATCTATTTTATGTGTATCTGTTGGCTACATATTGCTATGAGCCATCATTATCCTTCTTCTGTCAAAGGATATTTTGCTCCTGCCTCCATCTCACCCTATTGGTGTATCCTCTCTTTTCTGTATCATTATTCTTTCATCTTTGCTTTTGTGGCATGTCTGGTGCTGGACAACAAATGCAACTTAGGTTAAATGGAAGTACACAGCTTATGGCAATATCTTGTGATTTTATTGCCTTCATCTGCATTACTCTGTTGCTCCTTGTGCCACTGTGCTAAGCTATGTTCATTCAGTTTAATGTACTTTTCAATAAGCTAAAGAGTTGGATGTACAGATTGCAGTGCTCAATGGGGTAATGTAGATGAATACATACATTCACATTTGCTGAAACGTGGTGTCACATGTATATTATAAGAAGTATAGCTTCCTACATGCTGTGCTAAGATAATACTTGTGTATACATGTTTTTCTTGGAATGATCTAAAGGTTAAATTCAGATGGATAATAAAATGTTTAAGGATGTTTTGTCTGACTCCTGTGGTTGTAAATGTTGGCTACAGCTTTACTTAACACATTACTATCCTGCTGCTATTTTAATGTGCCTGATACCTATTGTGAAGCCTGTCTTCTACAGATCATTCTGTGAATATTATCACAGAGCAACACAGAGTATTGCCAATTCCTATTCTGAGTTCAACCCTTGAAGATATTATTATATATGTGCTAACACTTTGCCATCATCAGCATGATTCAGGTCGGTATTGCTGCACTCAAAGAGTAAAGAAAACAAATAAAATCTAATTATTGCTTTAGGTTGCATAATGTTGTTTATGTCTCTTTTACTCTTGTAAGCAGGTGATCTTGATTTCAGAATGATGTTGAGTCAATTAATTCAGTCATTTAATATATGTCGGCTCTACAAAGTTTACACTTGCAAATGTGTTACAAATTAGGTTAACTTATTCTCACAAAATTCATCACTGTTATTCTGCACTGTACTACGCATGGATTGTGTATTTGTCTTGGGAATGCGCAGATTGGAAGTATGAGGCAATGCAAGTGTGCAATCATCCCGACATGAAGTCAGAGGAAAGTTTGATTGATAATCCTCTGGTGTATAATAGCAAATATCTATGGAATCCCATAATGTGAAACATGCCAATGTCCCTCACAGTAGTACAATGTACATGAAGGACAGTATCTACATTTTAGTAGAGATGTATGCAATTACATGGGATAATCATACTGATGTTACATTGCCTTGCACATGGATATGCATTTGCTGAACAACCTGTAATGCCTAGCACCATCTGTTCCAAACAGTGGATGTTAAAATAGTTAAGATGTCCTGTTTTACATGGTTAATGTCAGTCTTCTCCAATGGTGTTTGCAACTGTTTGTGTAACTAATTAGGTATTGAGTTCACTTCTCAACATGGTGTGTGTGTGTGTGTGTGTGTGTGTGTGTGTGTGTGTGTGTGTGTGTGTGTGTGTGTGTGTGTGTGTGTGTGTGTGTGTGTGTGTGTGTGTGTGTGTGTGTGTGTGTGTGTGTGTGTGCGTGTGTGCGTGTGTGTATGAGACTGCATGTAACACTTGGTGCAGTATCTACTTCCCTTGAGAAGAATACATTTAACTCTTCACACAACTCCCTTATCCTACTTTTTACTGAAACATCTCCCATGAAAAACTCTTATGAGGTCATCCTGATAAATGCATATGGTCTACCCTGAAGAATGACATTTTTCCTGTGGTGCTTGCAAATAATGCAGTGCATTTTATATTGTATAACTAGACAGGGAGGAGGTTCAATGTCAAAAATGGGAAATGTGTGTGTGTGTGTGTGTGTGTGTGTGTGTGTGTGTGTGTGTGTGTGTGTGTGTGTGTGCGCACGTGTGTTATATCCAGTTCCTCTGAGAGGACTGCATTTAACTGTTCACTGAAATACCATCTCTGAAACATACTGATGAGGTAATCCTGACAAAAGTGCACTCTCTCGTCTTAAGAGTACAACTTCTCCTGTGGAGCTTGTGATTAATACAATGCTTTCTACATGATGTAACTAGATAGGTAGGATGTTCAGTGGTCAGTATGTGGAAGTCTAGTGTGTGTGTGTGTGTGTGTGTGTGTGTGTGTGTGTGTGTGTGTGTGTGTGTGTGTGCATTTGTATGTGTGAGAAGGGATGCTTACAGTTAGGTGAGCATGTTCTCAATCAAATTGTAGTCTTGATAAACATTTAAAACTGCTAGATGACTCCACCATCCCCTAATCCTACCTTTCACAACCACAACATTTTTCAACACAACAGAGTAGCTAGCCATACTGCTTGTATGCTAGTGAGAACAAATTTGTTTTCATTACTTAAACAAACCATTACATTTTTAGGCTATACTATATCCACAACTGTCTAAATTAATGCTTCCAATAGGAGTCTCATAGACTGAAAACATATCTATTTCATGTTTTTAGAGGGGAAGTGATGCAAAACATTTGTTGAGTGGGGTGAGGAACATTTCCATTTTTCAAATGACAGGTGTTTTGTGGGGAAGCAATAACAGAACAAAATTGCTGAAATTATATTCTCCGCTTACTCTCCTGGTGCAACACACTGATGAGGTAATTCACTCTAAACTTAACTGTTGCAATTTAAATGTCAGAGTTCTCCGGTGGTGTTTTATTTCTTACACTATTCTCTAGATTATGTAAAGAGATATGTAGGAGGATTGAATACAGCAGTGCTTAACTTGTACAACTGTGTTTTGGACTGAAAATTAATCCAGGATTGCTTTACGCTCATATGCAGTGCCAACTTTTACAACCCCAGATGGCTGTAAAAGTTATTTTACTAGACATATCTCCTTGTTAATACATTGGTAATGTCATTTGTTCATTGATGCTGTATGCTTCACTTGTACACAGTATTCTCCTGTGGCACTGGCTGCTGATAATGTGCTGTATAGATGGTGTAAGTGGCTAGACAGGCAGTTTAAGTTTATCACCTGCTTAAACAGTGTGACTTTCATTACTGTCATATGCCACTGGCCACCTCGCAACCACCTTTACGTACACTAGATTTACAGTGGCACACTGCTACACTATAAAATAATAGCATCCACAGGGAAAATCACTTAATGATTAGATAATCCTACCATAACTGAAGTATCTCGCAGCTGGAGTGTGAATTCTCCTGTGTTGTGTGACTTTGACACTGTGATTAATACATTGTGTAACTACATATGTAGGATGTTTGAGTCCAACTCTGAGTGTGTCTTTCACCCTCATAGTGTGAATGTGTGAATAGTACTATATATATATATATATATATATATATATATATATATATATATATATATATATATATGGATCACCTTCAGATGCCCGAAATCGCGTTTCGCCAACACACAAATCACCGACACCAAAAGACCGACAACAAAAATTACCGACAACGCAAAACACCGAAAACCATTACACCAACACACTACACGTAAACAACACAGTACACTACATAACATATCCACTATCCCTAACCCAAACCCTAACCCTAAGGTCCGACACTACCGCACACTTACCCTACCTGCACCCTAACCCTAACTCACTTACCCACCCCTAACCCCAAGGTCCGACACTACCGCACACTCACCCTACCTGCACCCTAACCCTAACTCACTTATCCACCCCTAACCCCAAGGTCCGACACTACCGCACACTCACCCTACCTGCACCCTAACCCTAACTCACTTAACCCACCCCTAAACCCACAGTCCCTCACTATCGCACACACACCCTACCTGCACCCTAACCCTAACTCACTTAACCCACCCCTAAACCCACAGTCCCTCACTATCGCACACTTACCTGTCCGCTCCCTAACACTAAATCCCTCACTCTATCGCACACTTACCGAGTCCGTCGGGTTCTCACCTTGTTGGTCATCTGCGTTGTCGGTGTTTTCGTCCCGTCGGATTCCGTGTCGGCGAAACGCGTTGTCGGGCATCTGAAGGTGACCCATATATATATATATATATAGCTGCAAAATTTTCTTGTGCATTTCAATCACTTTTTAGCATAAACATCCAGCTAATAAACAGTGGTAATGTCATCCATTTAAACGTGCACTGCCCCAGCTATACCTCATTATGTTATGTGGTCCTTGTGATTAAGATACTAATTTCTAGCTTGTGATCTTGTGTATTTAGTTCAAATCCAGCCATTACTGCTTACACTTTATCTCAGTCTTATTGTAAATGCTCATGTGACAAACACTGTTGTCAAACACATCTGCTGTCTACATGTATAAATGTTGATTCCTGTTACAAAAAGCTATGCTAATTTCTCACATACCAATACTTTTATTCAGAGTAATGATGACATGTGATTACATTTTCCTCAAATAACATAAATAGGAAATTTTATCCTCTGGCATGATGGACTGAGATGACATACTGTACGTTTTTTACTTAATACAGCAATTACAGCCACACATATCCCTTGCAGAAATAGTAAGATAATGCCTTCACATAGCAACATATATCACAATTGTAGTTACACTTCAACCATAGTGCAATTATCCTGTACAATATCATGCATGTTCAGTTGTCAAAAGCTCATGCGTTCAATATCCACGTTCACTGCCTGTTAGCATTGCATGGCCTTATACTGCAATGCATAAATGGTATCCACCACAATTATAATGCAGCCATTTACAGTGGTAGATGTCACATGTCTCATGTATTCAAATGAAACACTGAGGTATGAGATGGGTTCAAGTCATTTATTGTACATACACATATCAGAAGCTGTAACTGGAACATATACTTCAAAGTTCATATTTCACATGCTTACTGACTGACTCATTTCCTCTGACACACTCATATATGCATCTCCATTCAAGATAGCATTCACACTGAATAACTATAAATGGCACTGGTCTCACACGTGCTCAGTAACTTATATGCATGTGCTATTTAGCTACAGTGGCTAATTATCTGCAGGAGAGGCCACCACTATCCCTTTTATCTCAAAGAAGTTGTTTGCAATACATACATCTGATGAAATAAGTTAGGATAGTTGGAGTCCCACAGTTGTGTTAAGAGTAACACTGTGGTGCTTACAGTTTACCCACGTCATTAATTGGTAGAGTCACATAGCTTGCTGTTCAGTTCCTGAAATGGCAGAATTATATGAATGTAGTGATGTTATATAAACACCATTGTAGCAAGTTCTTCTCATCATAGGTTCATAGGTTAGTACTAGGCTAACTGCCCTTGTGAGCCATTTTAAGCCTAGCCAATTACCCCATGTGAGAATCAAACTTGGCCCTTGCATTTGTAAGGTAAACACCTTAACCATTATGAAACCCTCCCACCTTTATCCATTCTTATGTTAGATAATGATGTATTATATATATCTATATCTAATCTATATATATATATATATATATATATATATATATATATATATATATATAATCACTACTAAATCTCGAAATTACACAATCCTGAGACTCTGTATCCCGAGGACCAGAATCTATATATATATATATATATATATATATATATATATATATATATATATATATATATATATATAGATAGATAGATAAATATATCAACAGGCTGTGATTGCATGGCAGTGAAATGGTTATTTGGGGCATGTCATGCTATGACTGCTCCCATGGAAGGTGCATTGAGTATTGGCTTGTATAGCATATCTACCCAGAAGGAAAGTGGCTCATTTCTGGGACAGTGTGTGCACTAGATGATATAAACAGCTTCCTTCTTAAAGAAGCATTGATCTTGTACTGCTTACTGTTGTGTGGACAGGAACATGTGTAACTTCTTTTCTGCATTACTGCACACATTCAATTCAGTCATTTGAGACAGCCTTCATCGCTATCTGATGTGGCAAATGCAGTCAATACAGAGGTCTGGAGAGAGCTTAGCATAATATAATTGGCAGAGTTTTGAATCTGGTACCATCTGTCTGTCAGAAATATGCGTCAGACAGCAGTGGTTTACACACATAATATAACTGCAGCATAGTCAGAGGGCCACCTTTTTGCAAGTCTTGTCCTGCAAAGTAGACCACCTATGCACCTTATGATAGGAAAATGCTGTAAGCTCTTCATGAGTGTTCTTCATGATATGTCTAATATGCATATTTCTGTGGCGACCATAATTGTTATGGATCTCTCTGATATCTCTCCTGGCATGTGTTTGAAAATGACATGATGTGAAAGTTTTTATGTCATTCATTGCTCACAGGCATTGCCTATTCCAATGATAATTATGCTATGTATTGCATGTGTTCATCCTGAGTGGCTGCAGTGGTGCAGCGGTTAGCATTGCTGCCTCACAGCAAGAGGTTCTCCAGTTCAATTCTTGGCTGGAGTGCCTTTTGTGTGGAGTCAGCATGTCCCAAAGATGTGCTATTGATGGATTAGACACTCTAAATTGTCCCTAGGTGTGTGTGTGCCTTCTGTGCCTTCTGTGCCTTCTGTGGAAGGTTGGGCACCGAGCTGGAAACTTGACACCGTAAACCTCCACTGCCAATCTTTCTGTGAACTGTTATTCTGCTGTGATGACCCCTTACCAGGATAAGCCAAAAGGAAATGATGATAATTGCATGTGTTCATCCTGACATTTCTTTATTACTGCAATTGTTTTCATCATACTATACAGCTTAATGGCAGAAGATGGATTCCATAAACATTTCTTACTGTATGATATGCTGCCAGACCCTCAGAGACTATCAATGGTCCTCTGTCACAATACTTTCTTTTGCGTTTCTGTTGTTGAAATGCTGTTATAGTACTGTTCTTTGTACTTCCATGTGGGCATGCCCAGTATAACAATGTCCGATATGTTTGCAAATGAGCAATGGGAAACTTGAACTCATGACACGTCAATCTGTATGTGTCATCATTTGTCACTTATGTATGTTGTGTGCTATTACACTATCATTTAGCATTTTCATGACTATACAACACCTGCTTGTCTAACTAAGCTGTCAGCTGTATTTTGCCAAGGTTATTTAGGCCTCTAATTTTCATTGCTGCTGACCATTTAACCTGCTAATTGCTGCTTGTTTTGTAATGTGAAATGGAACAAAATGAAAAGCTAAGGGTGGTACACATATGTGCAATCAATGCGTTTATTATGTACTCGATTCTGTTTACAACCTAAACTGGAGTGCTGCATTACATTTTTTAAATCTTAAATAAAAGTTTGGTGGCCTGATCTTCATATTGCAAATTATTATCTGAATATAATTTTGTTAACTGTTTACTTAGCCATTGATATAATTTCCCTTCACTTATACTATATTTTCAGTAGTCAGATGTCACATGTAAGTAAATACATGTGTCAGTTAATCATTGGTTGACAGTTTGAACTGTCAGTGTTTAGGCAATGCACGTGTAAATCTGATGCTGCTGTGGTAATGTATATTATTTAAAGGATGATTCCACCCTAAACCTGAAAACATACATTTTTAATCTTTTGTTGAACCTTTTTGCATTACTAATGTTCCTGTATCACTGTAAGTAGTTATTTTCAAATTTGTTAAACTAAAAATGGCCTGATAGGTTGTTGCTATGCTGGGTGATTTCGTTTTGCAGTCAAGACATCTACCACTATGATGATGCAACTGTACAGAGACAAACAATGTTCTGTGATAAGAAAATGATTTACTGTGATCTTCTCTCTCTCTCTCTTTCTTCAATGGATTCCAATGACAGTACTATAAATTCTTATGTTTTGATTTCTAACATCACCATTTTTCAATTATTTTGCTTCCATTGATTGACACTTACTGTAGTGTGAGAATCATTCTGTGTTGTGTGACTTATAAACAAAGGTAAGGCATCTAGATCTAAGGAGGTCTTTGCTCCACTATAGTCAGCATTCATCAGATCTGTCATTGAGTATAATGCCCCCTTTGGTATGTACCACACTACGTACATCCAACAATTGGAATGTCCACAGAACATCCTCAGTAAAATAATACAGGGTGTAAGTAACATGTCCTATGCAGGCCGCCCCAAGGCCTCATTCCTGTTTTATGTCTTTTATAGGCTGTCGAGAGGAGATCTATGACTGGCATGCAAGGCATTGTCAGACTCCAGCCTAATGGACCTCCTGCATATCCGCAAAACAGGAAGTACTAGAATTATCTATTCTAAAAACTTCAGTTTTGCCTGTGATATAAATAGGACCTGCTAGAGAGACAGGTATCCAAGAGACTTCCCTTTCACTGGAACAGGCTCCCTATTCATGTGAAGCAGAGTTCATCCCTAACCTAATTCAAGTGAAACTTGGACAATTGAATGCGGAACAGGAAATTAATCTCTGGTTTGGCACCTATGTTTTTAATGAAAATGGGCAGCCTGTAAATGGTTCATCTCCCTGACCTCTGTTTGTAAATGTTTCATCTCCCAAGCCCCTGATATACTTATCAAGGGTACCAGAACTTGGCAAAGATTTGGGATGCATGGCTAGGCTTAAAAAGACCCTTTTTGTCATTAGCCTAGTACACACCTATGAACCTTTTAACCTGTGAACAACTGTATATAAAATTGCACTACTTAATATACATTTTTAGATTGCTTTATCGGTGATTGAGTAACCTGAGAATAATGCTATAATTGACTCATCAATATCAGTACTGCTGCTGTTATAATAAAGTACCAGTATTTTTTTTTTCCATTTTATCCATCCATTTGTAGATTTGTACATATGTTACTTGACCTTTTAAAGTATAAACGTCTAACAATGTTAACAAAATCATTGTCAAATACACAAAAACTAGTAAACATGAATGGTGGTGCAACAGTGAATAATTACAAATAATTTCAGTCAAAATGTTTGTTTCAAGAAATATTCAACACAGGCTACAAGAGAGACTAAAGTCCTGACACAGATGTTTTGGTAATCATCAAGTACCATCAAATGAATGTGCCAAATATCATAGTCTTCAAAATTATTAAAAAGAGAAATTACAAGTAAAAACTTCAAGTGATACTTAAAAAAAACAATGCTGCAATTCCACAAAAATGAAGTGACAAAAATAAACTAAAAACTAACAAAAATGCCAAAGTCCACTGCAAGTAATCTCAGAAACAGAAAATTGATCACTGACATTAAAAATATTCAAAATACGTCAGTTTATTAGGGTTAAGTACTTTTGTCTGGTACCACATATCTAGGCTTCCTCAGAACAAATGAAACCAAAAAATCTAATAGTTAAATAAATTCAATAATGATCATGTGACCAATTTAAAAACTTAAGCTGTTACAAGTTAATCTAGGAATCAGAATATTTAAAACGTCATCCCAGAAGTTTGTGAAATAAAAAAAAACATGACATTCACAGTTAGAACTCAGGTATATTTAATTGTGGTATATAAATATATATATAAGTACTAATGTTAAAGCTTAGCCACCCTGAGTTTCAACACACTATTAATGGCAATGTTATTGTTTAAACCTGGCAATACTGCAGCATCAAGTCTTAATTGTCATAGGATTCCCTTATATACTATACTAGAGCCCAAGGTTCACCTTTTGGATTCTTAGGCACTTTTTTCCAAAATGGAAAATAAGAACAACTCATGACCATGGCATTTTTGACTGTTTTTAAACAATGCATTATTTTCTGAACACATCCTGATGTTATAATAGAGTTTGTAAATGTATCTGGATAAAGCCCTCTCAGTTTTGCCCTTTTAAAATGAATTCCATGTTGTACACAGGGGAATATAGATAACACCCCTGATGTTACAATTACACAACTGGGGAAGTAAAGTCTTCCATCCCCAATACATAAACTATTTCTCTCAAATATAAACCATCAATAAATACAATGTCCAAATTTCATCACACCTCCCAAAAGATCTGAGAATAAAGTCTAAAACCCTACTTTTTACTCAAATTTATTTTTAAAATTTTGCCCTCTTTTATATACAAAGTATAGTGTTTAAAGCATCTTCCTAAAACTTAAAGATGCATCAGTTTATTTTAATAATATCTGTAACAAATACAGTTTTAGTTGGAATTTTAAAATGAAAGCTGTATTAAAATCTTTATTCTCAGAACGTATAGGGGTACCATTAACCCCCATTTTACTACTTAGATCATCTTGTATTGTTCTAACCAAACTTTTCCCTAACAAAATGGGGAATTTAGCATGTTTCCTAAATGTAACCTCTCTTCTTATATTTAAAACAGAATCATCTGGATAACCTCAAAATATAAACATTTCGGACAAATTATTACATTTCATCTCAAAGATATGGTCATCTGATACCATCCTGGCCAGATGAACAAAGTGGCCTTTAACTAAACTTTTTTTTTCTGTGCCATAGGATGATAGCTGTCAAAATGGAGATAAGAATTAGAGAATAGAGAAGGTGGGTTTATATATACATACATATATATATATATATATATATATATATATATATATATATATATATGGGTGTAGGTTAGAAGATCGACAGCTGGGATAACCGACAACGCATGAGCGGGCGCCAGATGATCGACACTCGGAAGACCGACGCTACGGATGAAAACTCCGACGCTAGGGATAGTGAGTTGGAAAGAAGGCTGTGTGAGTATGCGGTGGTGACGGACGTTAGGGTGCGACTAAGGTAAGTGTGGATAGTGACAGTCTGTGGGGATAGGGGTGGGTTAAGTGAGTTAGGGTTAGGGCTCGGGTTGGGTAAGTGTGCGGTAGTGGTATTTTTTGGGTTAGGGGCGGGTTAAGTGAGTTAGGGTTAGGGCGCGGGTTATGTAAGTGTGCGGTAGTGGTATTTTTTGGGTTAGGGGTGGGTTAAGTGAGTTAGGGTTAGGGCGCGGGTTAGCTGAGTGTGCGATAGTGACGGACCTTAGGGTAAGGGTTTGGGTTAGGGTTGGACGTAGTTGTGTGTGTGAGGTTTAGTGTGGGTTTGTGAGGATTTTGGTGTGCTTGTGTTCTGTGTGTGGCTTTTGGATAAGGGGATGTGTTTTGTTAGTTGATTGTTGTTATTGTGGTGTGTGCAGTATGTGGGGTTTCGTGTTTGTGGACCGTCGGTTACTTGTTTGTCGGGCATGTGAGGTGTCGTGTTTATGGTTTGTCGATAATGTGGTGTCGATGTTTTTGTTGTCGGTGAGAGTGGCTGTCGATCTTATGACCTAGAACCATATATATATATATATATATACATATATATATTTTTTTTTTTTAAAATAACATCTTTACTAAATTATCACATATGACATGGTAACTCATACATTTACATCAGTGGTACACAACCTTTTTGTGGGGAGGGCCACTACATGAATTCTTAATGCCTCTGCGGGCCACCTCAAAACATAGTAAGTCGTTACGAGTTAACAATAGGTACAGATGACTGACATTTTTACTTAAGACAGCAGTCATGAAATTGCCTGTTTTCTACATAAACTTGCAGCCATGACGTATTACAAACTCTTGCAGAAAGTTAATATTGTTTACAGACTACAAGTTATAAATAACAAAGAATAGATATTTCCTTGGCTAAAATTAAAGGTGTGAGCAACTGCAGTCAATTAGGTAAGTAAGCACATGCTGGGAAGAGTACTTTTTTAAAAATTTTTGGTTAATCTCAAGGGGCCGGATGGCATGGTGTTACGGGCCGGATTTGTCCCACGAGCCTAATGTGCACCACTGACTTATATAAATGAAAACAAATTATATTGACATAATTTAAAGACAGTATACATCACAAACCAAATCAATATAATTTTAGTTGCAAAAATGATGGATCACTTATCTATCCAATTATTCTCAGTAAAAACATTACACAGCTCATTCAAATCCTGCCTTCTTTTAAACCTCATTCCTCCTCTACATGTATTGTTCCTACAAGTCCCATTTTCTCTTTTATGTGATTTGCTCCTGCTCTTTTCTAAAGATCCTAATTGCAGTTCTTTCATCTGTTACAATATTCAGTACTTCTAGTACAGTTGGCTTAGACTTTGATTTCCATTTTCCAGTAATTCCATTTGTTTTTGGCAGCCACCAAAATTAGACTCAGCAAGGACTTACTATGTCTAAGCAATTCCAATTCTGTAACATAGCTCAAACAATCATTTCCTTAGTTACACCAATTTGCTCACCCAGTTTCTCTGACACAGCAGTCTGCAGGGAATCTTTAAAGTCTGCCAACTCATTACATGCACAGAAAACATGTTTCCAATTATATTTTTCTTCCCCATCACTCCTCCAATACTTGCTGGCTACCTGAGGAAAAATTATTTGGAGTCTACTTGGGGATATAAAAATAGCTATGTAACCACTTCTAAGCAAAGATCCTAAATCTTTTACACTTTAGTGCATATTTGGGAGGCATATATCCCCTTTGTTTGTTTGAGAAATGCTCATGTAGTCTCTCTTCCCAATCCTTTCTAACCTTCTCTGATTGATTCTTATAGTTATCATGCCATATTATGTATGCTCTACTAATTATTTCTTTTTAACAGCAGCTTCTGTTCTAAATTCTACTAAAAACTCTACTAGTGCAGGTCTTTTGTTTAATGATCCCCTTATTTCTTTCTATTGGCCTATACTTTCATACAGAGTTTCTTGATAGGGAAGGCAATTTCTAGCCTGCAGTCCAAATAAATTCTTGGCCTATTCCCATTCTATTATCTTTCCCTCTCTAATTATTTGCTCCCACTACCTTGGTTCTTTTATCAGTTTTATCCAATAAATTCCAGCCCCCTTTTATTATTTTCTGTATCCTTAATTGCAGTCATTGCTTTCTGCAGAATTTCCTTTTTCCATTCCCGTCTTAGCTTAGTTCTTAGAATACAGTTTGCTACTTTATGAATATAATAT
Organism: Protopterus annectens; assembly: GCF_019279795.1. Lineage (NCBI taxonomy): Eukaryota > Metazoa > Chordata > Ceratodontiformes > Protopteridae > Protopterus > Protopterus annectens. The sequence goes on from NC_056726.1 coordinate 903,353,238, forward strand.
TCTGCATGGTTATTATTATCCTTAAGAATCTGCATTCAAAATCCCAGTCTCTCCTTGTTTATTGAACTGCCCCCTTGTTTCATCATCATCATCACTTTCCACTCTGAATGATAGGTTTCTGTTTGTGCTACATAGAGGAGCCTTAACTGTGTAGCACTGAAATACCCCTTCAAATTGGGTAATCCCATACCGCCTTGTTCAGTTGGAAGAATCAGCTTATCCCACTTGAATCTTGCCACCTTCACCTTCCAGATAAAATTCTTCAGCTTTTTATTAATTACTATCCACAACTTTTCCTCTGGTTGATAAAAGTATGCTCGAACTATGTAGAAGACTAAAGGGACTAAAATTATTTTGACTGCTTGTATCGTACTATCCATATAACAAACCTTTCATTTTCTTAGTTTTTGTATTATATTTTTAGTCTCTTCCCACACATCCTTAGCTGAAACACCAGAATAGTAGTTTTTAATCAATACTCCTAAATATTTCATTTTATCATGTACCCATAAATACAGAGATTGCTGAATTAATTTGTGTGGGGGTACATAATTTACCACTATTGCCTTTGTTTTAGCTTCATTAATTCTGTATCCAGAAATGATTTGAAACTGTCTCAAAATAGTCCACAACACTATAATGTCTCTTTCTGGTTTTGGCAGGTATAAAATAATATCTGCAAATAGAGCCAGCTTTCCATCACTACCATACAAATTATATCCCTGAATTTCTGAGTCCCTTATTTTCTTTGCCAGTGGTTCTAAATATAATGCAAATAACAAAGGGGTAACAGGACACCCTTGTCTGGTTTCTCTGTTCACTTAGAAATTATCAGAGAGACACCACCGACTTTCATTTTCACCTCCGATCCCTCATATATCCTCCTAATCAACCTTATAATTTTTTCAGGAAGTGCAAATGTCTCCATTGCCCTGGTCATAAAGTCCCAGCTTATTCAGTCAAATGCCTTGTCTACATCAAGACTGACCAACAACAATGGTATTTTCTTACATTCCACTTCTCTCTGGATCATCACTGTTCTGTTAGTGTTGGAAAACGTTTGCCTCCCCTCCACAAAACCACAATGATCCCCATCTATCAGTTTTGGCATTCCTTTTTTCATTAGTTATGTAAGGAATATCCATGGCAATACCCATATTTGCTCTGAGCTACTGCACAATGGTACCTCCTATACTGAGCCAACAGATACTGCCAATATACTGGTCAACAGATTCAGTGCCAGCTTTATCCCTCTCCCCCCAAAGAACCAGTCACAATACCAGTAGATTGCCAGGCACCCAGTTTTACTGCTGGGCAGGTTAAAACAGCACTGTCCAAGGCCAAGAATACAGCTTCTATAGAACCTGACAATATCCCTGGCTGTGTTCTACATGAACTACAGAGTGAACTGGCACCTCACCTGTGTGCCCTGTTCAATTACAGCCTCACCTCAGGCTTTGTCCCTACCAAATGGCGCACTGCTACTGTCATCCCTCTCCACAAAGGAGGAGCGACTACAGACCCCGGAAACTATCGACCCATAAGTCTGACATGCAAAGCTATGGAACACATCATCATGAACCTAATAAACAAGGATATAGGGAATCTCCAAACTCTGGATCCCACACAGTTTGGTTTTGTGAAGGGTAGATCATGCCTGCTCAACTTGGTCAACTTCTTTGAGTCCGTCACCAGAGCTGTGGATGAAGGCAAGGTGGTTCATGCAGCCTACCTTGATCTGGCCAAGGCCTTTCATACTATTCCCTACTCAGGAATAATAGCAAAACTCACTAAGTTAGGCATTAACCCCTATATTACTAGGTGGATTGCAAACTGGCTCACAGGTATGACCCACAGTGTGAAAGTAGCTGACTTCAAGTCAGACTGCTGCCCAGTCACTAGTGGAGTCCCACAGGTTTCAGTCCTGGGTCCTCTCCTGTTTGGTATCTACTTCTCTGAAGTCCAGGCCAGCACAAAGGGACTCTGGCTGATAAAGTTTGCAGATGATTGCAAGTTGGGAGCTATTATTAACTCCCCAAATGTTGTTGACATACTACAGAAAGGCCTCACTGACACCAATGACTGTGTCAGAACCATGGCCTTAAGCTCAATGCCAAAAAATGTGTCATCATCCCCTTTGGGAAAAACTCTGTTCTCATGAATTACCACATCAGTGGTAGTCCGCTGAACACAGAACACGTTATAAGAGATCTGAGAACACAGGTTGACAGCAACCTTTCTTTTGACCACCACACTGCCACTGTGGTCATAAAGTCCTATGTGGCACATCTCATTATTAAGGGTTTTGCATTCAGGAAAAAAGAGGTCATTGTCTTCCTCCACTCTTCCTTCATTAGGCCAATCATTGAGTGCAATGCCCTATTTGGCATGTACCTCACTAGACACCTGCAACAACTGGAGAGGCCACAAAAGTACCTCACAAAGAGGATCCTAGGCCTTACACATTTGTCCTATATGGACAGACTTAAAAAACTCCAACTATTCTCTGTCTCATATCACCTACTTAGAGGCGATCTCTGCTTGATTTACAAAGCCATGTCTGACCCAGCTCTGTTAGGAAATGCTACATCTAAAGAAATCCCAATCCCTCCGCACCACAAGTTCCAGAGACCTCAACCTCATTACCACAATCAACAAAACATGCTAGAGGGACAAGTTCATAACCCAGAGACTGCCCATGTTATGAAATAGACTTCCCATACATGTCAAGTAGAGCACCTCACTGGCCCTTTTCAACAGAAATGTTGATGAGTGGATGGGAAATAGAAAATTCACCCCAGGGATCACTGCAGTGGCTTTACTCAACAGAGGCACTGGGAGTTAAGGTAGGGTGGCACGATGCCAGGGTAATCCTACTGGCTAGGCTTGCAAAGGTTCCATGGCCATTAGCCTAGTATATACCTATGAACATATATATATATATATATATATATATATATTAGAAGCAAACCCCCTCAGTATATCTCTCAAAATCTCCACATCCAAAAAATTAATACTGTTGGTGGAATAATGGCATATAAACCTCAAAAAAGGAATAGCATTATTAATATAGGCAAGAAAGTTTTGTAGGAGATCGATACTATCATCTCATGGTGGGAGACACAATTTGTTATGAGATCAGAATGGTGGGGTACATGTATTCCTTTCTTTAAAAGGTTTGTAGATGACCTCTTCTTGGTATGGTGTGGTACTGAGCAGGGCTTGCATGAATTCCTGGAATATCTACATAATACAACCTCATTTTTGGAGTTTAATATGAAGTCATCTCTGTGTGAGATTGATTTTCTTGATGTGAAGGTGTTTAAGACTGAGGACAATAAGCTTTCAAATAGTTTGCTTAGAATGGAATGTTACAATTCTGCTATGTACATCTGAATAGCATGCACCCCTTACATATATTCCAAATGTTATTCAGGAGCAAGCCATGCATCACAACTCCACATTGATGAAATTGATTTGGAGAACAGTATATGTGTTCTAAGCAGTGATTTCATAAAGAGGGGAACAAAACTGAAAAAAATAGAGAAGGGTATTAAAGAAGCAACTAAATTATTAAGGAATGATAGGAGTAAGCCTGTTTTTTTTGGTACACAAATAAAAGACAATGTTAGGAGTATCAGGGCCAGCATTACAGAGAGAGCCCCCCTTGCTTTCAGTAGTGATAGAAATGCACTTAGGAGCATCATTTTTAAAAACTGGCATATTTTACTTACAAATCCCTCTATGTCTGAGATGTTTGGAGGCTGTCCTAGGTTCTATTACAAGAATAAGAAGAATTTGAAAAGGCCACTTTGCTACTCGAAAAGGCACCAAAATAGGCATTTTTTTGTCTGCCCTTAGATGTAGAAAGTGCAATTTCTGTGATTTTTTTAAGCATTGATGGAACATTTCTTCATGCTGATATGGGACGGGAGTTTCATTTTTCTGCTTCAACTGATTGCAATACCTTCAATGTGGTGTACCTCGCTTTTTGTGAGGTATGTCTTCATTCTATGCTGATAAAACAAACCTCAAGTTTAAAGAAAGGGTCAGAGACCATCTTTATTGTATACATAAGGTAACACAGTTAATGCCTTAGCAAAGCATGTTAAGACATTTGGAGGTAACCATATTGTTAGGTTTATAGCTATAGATGTGGTGGGGACTGACATTAGAACGGGGGAAGTAGAAAATGAGACTGAGTTAAGGGAGATTAGATGGATAATCTCACTGCAGTCCCATAAGGGTCATGGATTTAATGAACATAACCCTCTACGCCCGGTTTTGAAATCTAGGAGTTTGCAGAAGAAGTAATTTTTGCATATTTATATGATGTTTTTATTTCTTAGATTTTTTTTCTTTTATACATTTTTAGAAGTATATTTTTGTTTCATGTTTTATAGACATCAGGTACTTGTATCTTTAAATATGTGATTTTTATGATTGGTTAGTTGCCTAACAGGTAGTGATATAATTCTTTTTAAATGTGGATGTTGTATGTTCTCACTTTTGGTCTGAAGAAGCTTATATAGCAAAAGCACTTACCAGTTTTACTATTAAAAACATTTATTTTTACTTTGTGGTTGTTTTATTCTGTCATGTTTCGGTGCGTGTGCTCTTTTACTGCTTACTTTGGATTTATTATACACCACACAGTTATTTTTTGGGGCTTTTTGTTTGCTTGCTGTTTCATAACATAAATATGTCATCCAAAAACCTTAAGTATATTCTATAGCCAGGGGCAAATTTAGACTGAAAAATAAATTTATATTCCCAATTTAACACACCATGGTTGGCATAAACCAGGCTGCAAACTACACCCATAGCAACGCCCTTAACCTGCCTGAAAAATCCCCTTCAAAAAATATAATTATTATGAAGAATGATAGCCATAAGATCAGCAATAACCTGCACATCTTGGTTAGTTAAAAAAACCAAAGGATGCAATTGCATCCTTAAAGAAGTCAATACCATCAATACGGAGAATAGAGATGCAAAATTCAATCACATCAATGGTGACAAAAATTAATTTGACAATTAAATATTCATCACAAAACACCCAAAAATGTCCCAAGAGTTCTTAACCAAATAAAGACACTTATCCATATAACACTTAAGGTTTTTGTCATTAAATGAGGCAATAGAATGGATTTTTGACTCTTGGGCTGCTACAACTTGCATACTTCATACCAACCCTTATTCCAAAAATAGTCAGAATACTTTTTTGTTACAGGAAACATATCAAAAAGGAGAATGATTCTTCTATTAAGAGGACGATTGTTGCAACTATTGGAACATTTATATTTATTTATTTATTTAACGTTTGTTAACCGGGAAAGCCCGACTTGGAAAGAAGCCAATTTTCAGTGGAGGCACAGGGATAAATGCTCCAGATGCATGTCTTTGTAACATGGGAGGAAACCGGAGCACCCAGAGAAAACCCACATAAATGCAGGGAGGACATGCAGACTCCACACAGAAGGCACCCCAGCCAAGAATCAAACTGAGAACCTGTTGCTGTGAGGCGACAACACTACCGCTGCACCACTGCGCCATCCATACATAAATGTGAAAGAGGCATTTATAAATTTAATTGGACTAAGAGGAATTTTATAACTAGTAATCTTACTGCAGAATAAACCTTTGTGGTTTAATATAATTGCTGATAGGGCACTACTAGTCATGAAACTTGCCAAAGGGGGTGGGATTGTTTTAATGAATTCTATTTGATCATGAGAGCAGCACGCTTGGTCTTCTTCATAATATACATAATTATACCCCAGTTTCTAGGAAAGAAATTGACTTACCTTACAGGAATATAGACATGTTTTTACACAATCTAGTTTTGCGGGATATGTTGTCCTCTGGAGTTTTCGAAATGTTTCCTGTAACAAACCCCTTATTCTGACTATTTTGGAATGTGTTTGATCAGTTCAATATAGAGATGCCAGTGATACAGAACAAGGTCAAGGTGTAGCTTCTCCATATGTAGGTCATATTAGGCATAAACAAAGTGGAACTAGTGGCTCTGATGGCTGTTCTTCAAATTTTATAGAATCATATAAATGAAAAAATGCATCCTTCAAATGTTAGAGGACCATATAAATGAAAAAAGCTGTCCTTCAAATAGAACAGAATCATATAAGTGGCAAAAGGTGTCCTTCACATGGAACAGGATCATATACATTACAAAAGGTGTCCTTCAAATGGAACAGGATCAACTAAGTTACAGAATGTGTCTTCAAATGGAACAGGATCATCTAAATGACAGAATGTGTTTTCAAATGGAACAGGATCATATAAATGAAAAAGGTGTCCTTCAAATGGAACAGGATCATATAAATGACAAAAGGTGCCCTTCAAATGGAATAGGATAATATACATTGCAAAATGTGTCATTTAAATGTTACAGAATCATATAAATGATGAAAGGTGTCTTTCAAACGGAACAGGACCATATAAATGACAAAATGTGTCCTTCAAATGGAACAGGATCATATACATGACAAAATGCGAACTTCAAATGGAACAGGATCATATAAATGACAAAAGGTGCCCTTCAAATTGAATAGGATCATATAAATGACAAAAATGTGTCCTTCCAATGGGGCAGGACCATATAAATGACAAAATTGTGTCTTTTAAATGAAACAGGACCATATAAATTACATAAATGTGTCCTTCAAATGAAACATGACCATATAAATGACAAAAGGTGTCCTCCAAATGGAACAGCATCATATAAATGACAAAAGTTGTCCTTTAAATGTAACAGGATCATTTAAGTGAAAAAAGGTGTCCCTCAAATGCTACAGGATCATATAAATGACAAAATGTGTCCTTCCAATAGAACAGCATCATACAAATGACAAAAGGTGCCCTTACAATGGAACAGGACCATATAAATGACAAAATTGTGTCCTTCAAATGAAACAGGAACATATAAATGACAAAAATGTGGCCTTCAAATGAAACAGGACCATATAAATGACATAAGGTGTCCTCCAAATGGAACAACATCATATAAATGACAAAAGGTGTCCTTTAAATGGAACAGGATCATTTAAGTGAAAAAAGGTGTCCTTCAAATGTTACAGGATCATATAAATGACAAAATGTGTCCTTCAAATGGATCAGCATCATATAAATGACAAAAGGTTTCCTTTCAATGTTACAGGACCATATAAATGACAAAAATGTGTCCTTCAAATAGAAGGCATATTATAAATGACAAAATGTGTCATTCAAATGGAACAGGATTATGTAAATGACAAAAGGTGTCCATCGAATTTTACAGGATCATCTAAATCACAAAATGTGTCCTGCAAATGGAACAGGATCATATAAAGGACAGCATGTGTCCTTCAAATAGGACTGTGTCACATATATTACAAAAAGGCCTCCTTCAAATGGAACAGGACCATATAAATGACAAAAGGAGTCTGTCAAATGGAACAGGATCATATACACGAGAAAATGTGTCCTTCAAATGGAACAGGATCATCTAAGTGACATAATGTGTTTTCAAATGGAACAGGATCACATACATGACAATAGGTGTCCTTCACATAGAAGAGGATCACATAAATGACAAAAGGTATCCTTCAAATGTTACAGGATCATATAAATGACTAAATGTGTCCTTCAAATGGAACAGGATCATATAAATGACAAAAGGTGCCCTTCAACGAGAATAGGATCATATACATTGCAAAATGTGTCCTTCAAATGTTACAGGATCATATAAATGACAAAGAATGTCCTTCAAATGGAACAGGACCATATAAATGACAAAGAGTGTCCTTCAAATGGAACAGGACCATATAAATGAGAAAAGGTGTCCATCAAATGGAACAGGATCATATACATGACAAAATGTGACCTTCAAATGGAACAGGATCATATAAATGACAAAAGATGTCCTTCAAATATAATAGGCTCATATAAATGACAAAAGGTGTCCTTCAAATGGAACAGGATCATATAAATCACAAAAGATGTCTTTCAAATGGAACATGATCGTATAAGTGTAAAAATGTATCCTTCAAATGTTACAGGTTCATATAAATGACAAAATGTGTCCTTCAAATGGAACAGCATCATATAAATGACAAAAGGTGCCCTTCAAATGGAATAGGATCATATAAATGACAAAAATGTGTCCTTCAAATGGAACAGGACCATATAAATGACAAAAGGTGTCTGTCAAATGGAACAGGATCATATACATGACAAAATGTGTCCTTCAAATTGAACAGGATATTATAAATGACAAAAGGTATCCTTCAAATGGAACAGGATCATGTAAATGACAAAAGGTGTTCATCGAATTTTACAGGATCATCTAAATCACAAAATGTGTCCTTCAAATGAAACAGGATCATATAAAGGACAACATGTGTCCTACAAATAGAACAGGATCATATAAATGACAAATGGTGTCTTTCAAATGGCACAGGTCATATAAATGACAAAAGGGAAACCCACTGGCTTGGTGTGCCTAAAAAAAAAAGACAGACAATGATGAGGCATGTTTATTTCTAAATCGGTAGACACATCTCATCTAAGTGCACTCATGTGCCACAAAGGGGACCAGTTGTTGAAACTCCTGGAATTGTGCATGCTGAAACCTATTATTCTGTACTTTAGTTTACACCTAAAGTCACCAAATAAGAAAAAACAATAGTGGCACTAAAAACCAGTCACAAAATCCAAGAATAAAACAGTAACTGCTAACTCTGGCTGAAAATGGATGTGTGGACAATAAAGACTCCCAAGCCTAGTAAATGAAAAATCCTCTCAAGAAAAGTTTTATTAAAATTAAGTGCGGTTCTTCCAATGGAACAGGACCATATAAATGACAAAAGGTGTTTGTCAAATGGAACAGGATCATATACATGACAAAATGTGTCCTTCAAATTGAAAAGGATATTATAAATGACAAAAGGTGTCCTTCAAATGGAACAGGATCATGTAAATGACAAAAGGTGTCTATCAAATTTTACAGGATCATCTAAATCACAAAACATGTCCTTCAACTGGAACAGGATCATATAAAGGACAACATGTGTCCTTCAAATATAACAGGGCCATATAAATGACAAAAGGTGTCCGTCAAATGGAACAGGATCATATATATGACAAAATGTGTCCTTCAAATGGAATAGGATCATATAAAGGACAAAAGGTGTCCATCGAATGTTACAGGATCATCTAAATAACAAAATGTGTCCTTCAAATGGAACAGGATTATATAAAGAAACATGTGTCCTGCAAATAGAACAGGATCATATAAATGACAAAAGGTGTCTTTCAAATGGAACAGGATCATATAAATGACAAAGGGGAAACCCACTAGCTTGGTGCACCCACAAAAAAAAAAGACAATGACGAGGCATGTTTATTTCTAAATCAGTAGACACATCTCATCTAAGTGCACTCATGTGCCACAAATGGGACCAGTTGAAACTCCTGGAGTTGTGCATGCTGAAACCTATTATTATGTACTTTAGTTTACAGCTAAAGTCACCAAATAAGAAAAAACAATAGCGGCACCAAAAACCAATCACAAAGTCCAAGAATATAACAGCAACCACTAACTCTGGCTGAAAATGGATGTGTGGACAATAAAGACTCCCACGCCCAGTAAATGACAAATCCTCTCAAGGAAAGTTTTATTAAAATTAAGCACTTTTGTTCTGCTTAACATGATTTCATCAGAATCAAAATGCCATTAACAGATAAAATCATTTTATAACCATATAGCTCTGTAAATCAATTAATTCATACTCTAAATGTAAAATATTTAAAGGGCTAGTTACAGAGGAATAGGTTTCCAAATAAGTTGCAGTAAAAAACAGACATACTAAAAACTACTATAAATACTTAAAACACATTATTACTTAAACACATGGTTTTAAAATATAACCATTTATAAAATAGGTGATCAGTGTTTATTAAAAGAAACATTCAAAAAGGTTAAACTCTACACTCTAAAATAAGTTTCAAGGGGATATTTTCATTAATTCCTGGGGGGAAGAAGCATTAAACATCAATAGCCACTTCACTTCTCTTTCTTCTAGAAGTGTTTTTAAATCACCACCCCTAGGGTTAACTGATAATTTCTCCAATATTGCAAACTTAAAGGTGTGGCATAATTCCAAACCACTAGCCAAGTGCCTTTATAAGGCATTAGTGGTGTTCTGTTTCTTAATTTGATTTGCATGTTCGTATATTCTATTTTTCAATGCCCTGTCCATTTTACCAATGTAAAATGCTGGACAGGACATAACCAATGTTCTTTTATTTTTGAGAACGCAGATGTAGTAGTGGAAATATTAATAAGACAAAACTTTATTTAAGAAAGGCAATTGCAATATGAAATGTGTTGCATATTTGGCTATGTATATGTCCTGTCCAGTATATATTTTAAAATCATGTGTTTAAGTAATAATGTGTTTTAAGTATTTATAGTAGTTTTTAGTATGTCTGCTTTTTACTGCAACTTATTTGGAAACCTATTCCTCTGTAGTTAGCCCTTTAAATATTTTACATTTAGAATATTAATTAATTGATTTACAGAGCTTTATGGGTATAACATGGTTTAACTGTTATTTGTATTTTGATTCTGATGAAGTCCTGTTAAGCAGGACAAAAGAACTTCATTTTAATAAAACTTTCCTTGAGAGAATTTTTCATTTACTGGGCTTGGGAGTCTTTATTGTCCACACATCCATTTTCAGCCAGAGTTAGCAGTTGCTGTTTTATTCTTGGATTTTGTGATTAGTTTACACCTGTCTATGTAACATACAGGGACTACATTGTACATATCCTCATATGAAAAAAGTTGAAAACACCTTTTTGACACACACCCCAACAAATGCATTTGTTGCAGTGCCATACACTTGTGCCTGTTAATGTCTGAACTCAAGTGGTAGCTCACTCTTTTTCTGCAGCTGTCATCCAGAGCATCCTGGGACTTTGGCAGTCACAACATCAGTCAGGTCTTATACCATGTCAATCACTTTGAGTCAGATAGATGCCATCGGCCTATAAATAGTCAGCCAACCACTGGAAATCTGGTACTGCACTCCTGATTTGCTGTCCTTATGGTGAGTCCTTAAACCATGGCCTATATGCTTGAGTTATTGGTAGCTCAGGTGGATTACAAAGGTCACACGATACTTATTGACAATAATAGTGGATTTTATTAAAACAGCACTAAAGGTCAATTTTTATAACCATCAGCCTCACTAAACTTCCAAGCAGTGTAACCAAATATAAAGTCAATCAAATATTACTTAACAAAACAAAATATAACACAACTCCAAACCTTCCTTTTCTTCTTCTAGTGACATCTTCATGTACCACAATATAAGTCCTTATCAGTACTTCTTTTATCCCATTTTATTATATAAAAACTTCCACTGCTTTCCAACCACAGTGTTAAAATTATACTTTATCCATAAAATATTCTAACAGTCTTCTTTTTTATATAATTTATAAATTATGTCTTCACTAATTTCACTCAGTCCTTGTAGTAACAAACATTCTAAGTCATTTGACAATCTAAAAAAAAGACCTATGATGTTTTTTCACATTATCATACTTTCTTATAGCTTCTCACTGCTTTATTGTATAGTTCATGTTTCCTTTACCTGTATCTGCTTGTGTTTTTTCTCCCAAAACGTCCATCAACTATTTTTTTATTTATTCTGATATCCTCCCAATAGCATCCACTACTTACTTTGCTAAATTACTTCAATGTTTTCAAAATAATTCTGTTCTATTACCTTTCAACACACTTTCTTCCTATCTCAATATATTCTTCTAACCCCCTACAACTTAACCTCCATTTAAATCTTCTTTGTTAATTCCTATATTTCAAAACCTAACTCTTGACATATTTTCATTTTTCTTCATGCAATTTATCAAAAACATCTTTATACTTAACACATATAATCTTCCCTAAGCCCTTCTGCACTTGTCTACTGCAGTTAGTAAAAATGAATGCACAAACGAAACAAAGCACTGGTTGAATGCTGTTTAACCTTCCTTCTTCTTCCTTACAGCATACCTCTGCTAACTAGATATAGCTGTTATTCCTATAGTGCTGGAAAGCAAGCCATCAATGCCCTCATTTCTTAAATCACCAGGAAGTGTATATGTTCCTCCTGCTATGTAACTTAAAATGCCTATCAAAGTTTTAGCAAAACAGAACTCTTTCTCCAATACACTTTGCAGCACTTCTACAAACATATTAGCCCTCAGATCTTTTCCAAAACATGTCTTCATAATTTTATATCCGTTCCTTCTCCATATTATCCTCCCAATATTGACATATGACATTTATCCAGTCCACTACAACCACCCTTTCCATTTTTTCACATACACTTAATTTTCTGCACAATAAGCTTCAGTCCTGCCTTGTCACGCTTGTCTCTAACCCTAACTTTGATCTTTCCATCTCTTTTTTCCTTTAGATATTAATGCATTATCTGCATACTATATCTACCTTTCACCCATTGTTAGCTATTTTATCCATTTAGTACTACTTTAATAGAACAGTCAATCAGCAAGGAACTTTATGGTGCCCCTGTTTTACAATCCTTTTAACCATACAGCTAAAGAACCAATTTACTATAGGCCTTACTGTTGACAAACCGAATCTTACCTAATATAGTCTATATAAACTACCTCAATGTTTTTTCCTAACATTGCCAACAAAACCCATAATCTATAGTATCAAAGGCTTCCTCTAAACCCATGTTCACTAAATATCTCTCATTACTCTGATTAATTTACTTAACTATCTCTCTTGTTTAGCATAATACATTCTCAATAGCCATATTGTTCCATATACCTCATCTTTCCTTCTGAAAATAACTATTGCAACTGTTACTCAGCATGTTCTGCACTTTACTAACTATTGTCCTGATGTCTGTATTTTATAAAGAAATGCATCTCATTTTTTCAGTCCCTGCTATCCTTTTTCAGGAAAAACATTATCAGCTCCTTATAAACTCTTTGTATATCCTTCAGTCTCTTTGTCAACTATTCTGAAAAAAATAACCACCTCCTTTACTTCATTTTCCGGTATTTTGTATACATTTTTTCCAATCCTTCCTTTTTTGGCATTCTATTTTTCTTTACTGTGTCAAGTAATTATTTCCTCTAAATCTTCACCCTGCCTCTTGCCACTATCCTCCTTTTTTAATCACCCGAACTAGTTTCTAGAAATGTCTTTGCCTGTCTCATCTTTTATTCTTTTTCTTTCTCAATTACTTTAACATCATCTATCAGAAATATTCTGTTTAGTAGTCTACACTTCTTCTGACACTTTAAAGGACATTTCTTTTTCCTCTTACTTGTTTTACCAAATTGTTGTGTCCTATAATTCCACTATAGCTTTAGTTTTCTAAGCAAACACAGTTGCTTGGCTTTCTCCCATACTTCCTCATCATCTTCTTTTAAAGCTCCATGTAAACATTTCCTTCCCTATCTTTCTTTGTCTTTTTTTGCTTATTTATAAACCCACGTACACACATGTACATCCTGCATCTCACCCTTAACATGATACATCACTGTACACAGTCCTCACAAAAGTCCTTCATCTTAAATGCCAACCCTGTAGTGACTGAAAACACCCATTACACTTAGTTTCTCATAACTCTGAAGTCTGCAATTTCAGTACCATTTTACCTATCATCTATTCACCCTTTCTTATCTGCTCTTCCTACCAAGACCATCTGATCTGGAAAAAAATGTCTCCCCTACATTATCAACCTCCAGCACCATTCCATCACCCCCCCCCAAAGTCTGTCTGAATAGTTAGACATCCTCTATGACATGTTTTACCAGCATACACACTCTTAGTTTCTTATTTTCCATATTACCTTTTCTAACATCTTTTGTCACACTTTTTCTGCCATATATAATGGTTGGCATCCCCTACGCAGAAAACTGTACCCATAACCTGAATATAAAGGATTATAATCAGGTCTCCAAACAAAACCTACGCTACATGGTGATTAAAGGACCATCCATTGTCAACATACAGTATATTCTCAGTTCCCTAACTAGGTGATCATTTTTTTATGGCTGGCTGGATGGACAGATTTTATTTTATTTTATTTATTTATTTATTGACATTGTTAACCGGGTTAGTACAACTGGGTTTGGGGCCCATTTTCAGTGGAGACCCGAGGAGAAAAGCTCCACTATTAGACAGTTTTAGAAAAATCATGATTCAGAGGAATGTCTTAGTACATCCATATATATGAGATAACAATAGACAAGCATTCTAAAACAGATGATATTACATAGCAAGAATAAGAACATAGTAAAATACAAGCATCAGGCTAAATATATATTACTATTTACATAGTAAATAAAAAGTCACTAGAGAATATTATTATATTCATTGTTTAAAGCATTTAGCACTTGCTGTCTTACATGAAGACGTGGGAGTGAGATGAGAGAGAAATTCAATTTTTACTTTTGGTGGGTGAGCTGTAGCTTATGTTGGATTTTGGCAGGGGCAAGACTTGGAGTTAAGCAAATAATGCTTTAGTTCATTTTTAAAGTGTAGGGAGTGGGTGATGGAATGTATGTGTAAGGGGAGTTTGTTCCAAGCAATGTCAAAAAAGTGTTTGTATAGTAGTTTGCCCACAGTTTTCTTGGGATGGTAGATTTCAAGTAGCTGCTTATTAGATGTGCAGAGGGTTCTAGATGGTGTATAGGTAGAGATAAATGTTGACAGAGATGGGCAGGATGAAGGTTTGTAAGGAATGTGATGCAGCATTTGAAATTGAGATAGTTGGAGTTGTTGGGGGAGCTCGAGCCACTGCAGAGAGTTTAAAGTAATGCAGTGATGAGCCTTGTGTGGAGTGTTTGTGACAAATTTTGTGGTAAGTTTGTTGGAGTTTGTTCAGGGTTGTGGTTTGAATGTTGATGAGTACTGGGGCGGCATATTGGAGGGAGGGCAGGAGGAATGCTTGTGCTAGTGTGAGTCTGGCATTGGAGGTTAGAAATGTTTTGTTACGATAAAGTAACCCCAGTTTCTGGTGAGTTTTTTTTATACATTGCAGCATGCGCAGGTTGAATTTCAGTTCATCATCTATGATGACCCCAGGGAGTTTTGTGAGGCTATCTGGTTTGATAACTGTGTTGTTAGAAGACTTTATAGCAAATGTGGACTTATGGTTAGTAAAAGATCGGGGCAGGAAGAGTGGGAGGTCTGTCTTTTTGGGGTTAAGAATAAGTAGATTATCAGATAACCTTTTTCACTGGATAGAAAGGCTTATTGGGTTAGGGTATGAAGTTCGGAGACATTATTTGAGATAGAGATGAGTGTAGAGTCATCAGCATATTGGATGAAAGAAGACTGATTGTAAGATGAGTAGAGATCATTGGTAAAGGCATTGAATAGGAGGGGACCCAAGATGGAACTTTGGGGTACTCCAGTTGGGACAGGAAGGAAAGGTGAAAAGGATGAGAGCCATTTGATGGATTGTTGTTTGCTGGATAGGTAGCTACTGAACCAAGCTAAGGAGGAAGAGGATAGGTTAAGTTTAACAAGTTTAGATAGCAACAGAGAATGAAAGACTATGTCAAAAGCTTTGGAAAGGTCAAGGAAAAGGCAGGATATGAGTTTGTTGTTGTCTAGGGCTTTGGCAATGGTATGGGTGAAGGATAGAGCAGTGGTTGTGCAGTGGTTGGGACGGAAGCCATGCTGAGTGGAAGTGAGAAGGTTATGCTGGAGGAGGTGATTAAGAAGTTGAAAGTGAATGCATTTTTCAAGTATCTTTGAGAGGGGGATAGAATGGCAATGGGTTGATAGTTCAAGAACTATCTATCTGAAAGCTTTGCTGCTATTAAAGTATTTTTGTCTTACATTGGTGTTAGCTGCTTTGTTCTTGGACTATTGGTTGTTTTACAGCTACACCTTTACTCTGGATGGTCTTTTGTTCTGAAATGGGTCGATAGTTGCCAGGGTGAGTGGAGTTTCCACCTTTGTGAAAAGGAATAGTGAAGAAGGATTTCCATAGGGTAGGCATGGTGGATTCTTTAATAGATCTATTGATTAGGCTGGATATAGGATAGGCAATAGATTTAGCAGCTAGTCTGAGGAAGGTAGGATGTAAATTGTCAGTACAGGGAGAGCAGGGTTTGAGCTTAAGAAGAAATTTGATGTAGGAGGTAGGAACAGGGTGAAAAGTGAAGGCAGCTTGGTTTGTAGGGTTGGGAGGGGTAGGTATGGCAGTGGGGTAGGGATGGCAGTAACAAATGTCAATCAATCAATCAATAAATAAATAAATAAATAAAATAAAATAAAATCCATCCATTTAGCCAGCCATAAAAATTGATCCCGTAGTTAGAGATCTGAGAATATACTGTATATTGACAATGGACGGTCCTTTAATCACGATGTAGTCACTGTTGTAAGGAAGCCTTTTTTTCTTTATACAGCTTATATCCAAAGCTATTGCATCCCGATCCAGGGCTGTAATTGTTATACTGCACTCTGCAATTATTGGACTGATCATTGAGTACAATCTCCCTTTCAGTATGTACCTATCCAAACACTTGTCACAATAGGAATGATCACAACGATTTGGAGATGAAAAGAAATCATTGGCCTAAATCATGAAAACCATGCTTTGTTTCTCCTCTTATTAACATACAGGCTACTAAGAGTCAACTTCTGCCTTGCATATTGACTTCATCAATCCCTTCTCTGTCAGACTTACTATACATTCACATGTCCAATATCATAATCACCCACTCATGGTATTTCAATCTCTTTTGAGAAAGAGAAAGAACAAGTTGGAGGATTAGGTTTATATCACAGACAATACCATTTCAGATGAACCACCTTCTACTTCACATAAAGCAAAGTACTTTTCTTACTCTATTCAAATGTATTTTGGATAAATAGATGGGAAACCACAAAGTTAGCCTGGTTTAGCATCCCCCTTCCCACATGGATAGGGAGAACTTGTAAGTGTCCTAACATATCCTTGTTCAGCCTATCTATGGGTCATTTATATGCAAAATATAAGGGTTAGAAACTAATCCTGAAATGTAAGATCCAGATTGATCAATAGCCTAGTAAGTACCTATCAACCTATAGAGAAACTCACTTGACAACAGAGTGAAGTGAAACTTGAATATTTAATCTTGATATCCATGACAAGAGTGCATTATAAGTGAATTATTATTGGAGAGACTTGGTCACTATTTTATGTGGTATCTGGAGGTATAGCTCCTCCAGTGTACTTGTATTCACAGAAGCAAAGTGTAGGAGTGACAAAGAAAGCAACCAGAAGCAAAAGTGCTTTTTTGGTGAATGAATGAATGAATGAATGAATGAATGAATGAATGAATGAATGAATGAATGGCTTTAAACACTGCTAGGCACTTCATTTTGTAATACTTTTGTGTGCAGGAAAGTGTACTGTAGCTGTTATAAGTGAAATAGCTGATCAGGATTGTTTTGTGCTGGATGGCAAAGGAAGCTGTTATACTGTAGTGTGACACTAGATTTTAACCACACTAAGAGGTCTTACAATGGTGCTTAACCAAGTTGTCTTTTTCCCAAACTTCAAAGTGCAATTGCAGTTTTTGAAATACTACACACATATTTAACAGCAAAAATAATTCCAATTTAATGTTTTTATCTGTATACACAGAAATATTAATAATGTTGATTTTCTATTTTATTCCACTAACACAATCAGCAAACATCATCCTTCACAGAACTAGTATTAGTGCAGTTGCTATCCAAATTGCAAACATAGAAGTCTACCTTCCCAAATAAAAATAGTCATCTTCCATTCTCAGCTTTTCCAATGTTGTCTTTCCCATGCTGAAATATACCTTGCATCACATATACAAATAACACCCCTGTACATTTCTATTCTATTACACTTTTCTGTCTTTTATTATATAACAGCATTTTCATTCAATACCTTTCTTCCATTCACTTTTTTCTTTCTCATTTTTACCCTTTGTCCAATCACGTTTCTTGTCTTCCTTCCTGTTTCAATATTTCTCCACTGAATCAAAAATTTCAAAACTCTAAAGAACAAAAAATGGATTGCCATCAGCACAATTCACATTTTAGACAGAACTTCCTATTCTTTAGCTCTTCCCTTATTTATTCATTTATTTTTTTTATTTATTTTATTTATTTAACATGTGTTAACCGGGAAAGTCCGACTTGGAATGAAGCCAATTTTCAGTGGAGGCCCGGGGAGAAAGGCTCTAGATGCATGTCTTTGCAATGTTTGTTGTGCTTTTTTCAAAAGAGTAATCACAAATAGTACCTTACGACCTGCATCTCAATTTTCCCTTTCCCACGGTTTTACCATACACATTTTTAATTTACCTGATGCAGAAATATGGGCTAGGCTTGTAAGGGCCCCAGGATCATTAGTCTGATAACCTCCTATGATTCTATGATCCTATGCATTGCCACTTTATGTTCAGTGTCTATGTTTTCAAACTTTCTGTGTTGTCTGTCATTTTTGTTCAATACATGGAGTCTTTTAACCACACAGTTAAGTGACAAATGACTTCCTTGACCATATGATGTACATTTATGCATGCACTCCACTCTCAAATATTCCTTTTTCATCACACAATGTGCATTGCCTTTGAGTTCAATGGTCTCCTTCTTCCTGGCATGCAAATAAATTTAGATGCTGCCCTGTATATCGCACATTGAGCTTACAACCTTTAACTATCATTATATTAGTAATATTCAATATCTGTTCGTGTTTTAACTCTAAATCCATCTACAGTTCTCTATCACCAGCTCAGATATCATCTTCAACTTTAATTTTAGTTAATATATTTACAGTTTCACATAACTTATCATATTTATGTTTTGCATTTCCTTCCCATATCATCTCATTTATGAATATCACCTCTTCCTATCTATGAAACTTCACAGAAAGCAACTTTGATCATTGCTGAGTTATTAAAATACAATAATTTACTATGCTTAAGCACTAAATTATTAGACATGTCTCCATATTGTATTCAAATACCACCTTCCATCTATGTGTGTTCAAAGTAAGCAATTTAAATCATCACTGTAGTAATGTTTATTTATTTATTTGTTTGTTTATTTATTTAAAATAAAGTCATTCTAAGGAGTCATTTCTATTCTCTTTCCCAACATTCAGGAAACAAAGTTACAGTTTCCCAGCCCAAAAGAAGCATAACTGTATATCTCATTTGTCACATGTATGGTTGTATATAGTTCTTTAACAGTGAAGTCACTCTTTTGATTATTTTTCACTGCAAAAATTATCTTTTAAGAAGCCCTGGACCACTTCTTATATACCCACAATGCACAGTATCCCCCCATGGGCTTCACCATCTGCTCAGGTAAAAGATCAGTTATAGCAGCTGTAAAAGACTGCTTCCAGCAATTCCTTATTATTAACCATGCACAATAGTTTCCACTTCTTGGCATCTGACATAATTTATAACACTTGACTCTGTCCAGCAATTAATATCACACCTGCATTCATTTCTTCATTCTTCTCTGCTCCTCAAATTTCCAAATATTCAATCAGTTGGGAATATAGAAGATGGGAAATATCTGGCAGACAGCTGGAGTCCATGTCATCTCCTACATGGCTACACTATCATTCCACTTTCATTGACCATCAGCCTCCTTTATCCTATTTTTCTACATGGGGTCAGAGTGTTGCATGAACTGTCACAATCTCTCGCAATTCAGTGCCACTTTTCTACCTTCCCCAACAGTCAAACCTGTCAGTGGTCTTCTCTCATGCACTTCAACCATCTCTTTACTGGACATCCTCATTTTCTCTTGTATTTGTCCTGTGTTTTTCCCAAATCCACTTCACCAAATCATAGTCTGCTTTCCTGGAGATGTGCCCAAACTACAGTAATTTGTTCTTTTTGACCTTCTCTGCATTTGGCACTACTTTGGCTTTGGCTCTGATGTCATCATTTATTTGTCTGTCCCATAGTTTGCACCCTACCACCCATCTCAGGCACTTCATCTCCATCATTTCTAGTTTCCAGAACTGTTCTGCCTTCACTGCCTGGCTTCTATACCATAGACAAGTACTGGTTGCACCACTGTTTTACACATTTTACTTTTCACCTCTTAGGCATTCGTCTGTCTCATACTACTCCTGACATCCTGTGTCAGATGGCTGCATCCCCTCTGATATGAGCTTTGACCTCCTCATTCAGACTTCCCTTTTCCTCAACTTCCCCTCCCAGAAACTTGAAGCAGTTAACCTATTTCATTGTTTCCCCTTTTTAATCCATGTTCAGCTTATTCTGATTTCCCCCATTTGCTTCCACAACGTGTCTTGTCTATACTGAGTTTCATACTGTTTGCCTTCAGTTTTGTGTTCCATTCCTCTCTCATCTTCTGAAGTTCCTACTCAAAGTCTAACTGCAGTGCTACATCATCTGCATATAGCAGCTTTGTTGATCTGTCCCCATCTGACCTGTTTGCTAATGTAGTCTATCACCAGTCTGAAAAGCAGTGACTTAGGTGCACACCCACTCCACTGGAAACCCCTGTGTCAGTCGTCTGAACACTACATTTGAGTCACTGGGTCCTTGTACATGACTTGCACTAATTCTATCAATGTTTCCAGGATTTTGACCCATTGCTGGACTGCCTAAATCAGCTTTCTTGGGAACTTGTAATATGATTTATCCAAGTTTAAGAATGACCAGATGGACTCTTTGTACTGTTTTGTATATTCATTTATCAATCTCCCTCGCCAGCAATTTCATGCAGTGTGACAGGAGTTCCATACATCTATACTGCCCACAATTGTAAATGTCCCATTTGATTTTTACCATTACACTAGAATGGCTATTTCTCAGTGATCTGGGATATGCCTTTCCTTCCATACTACTATGGCTATCCTCAGGATCCATTTCTACCCTTACTCTCTACACATGAACATCTCTGCTGTAACCTCATCTGAGCCTGCTGCTTTCCCTAACTTCATCTTCATTTAGGCTATTCTTACTACTTCTAAGGTGGTCTCTTCTTCTTTTTCATTTTGGGCTGTGTATGGGGTGGTACAGTTTGTGCTGGGGGGTTATTCATTAAGAAATTGCTGGAAGTACTCCTTTCATCTTCCTTTGATGTCCTTTGGACTGGTGATTAGGTTATTGCTGGCATCAGTTATGAATGGTATCTCAAGACTATCTTCTTTATTATTCCGTCTGTGACTTGCAGCCTGATAAGAGTTCCTTTGCCCTATCTGTTGAGTCTCTTTCCACATATTGGTAGAAAATTTCCGATTCCTTCTTCTTTGCTATTGTGAATAAGCTCTTAGCTTCTTTCTTAGCCAGCCAGCATTCATTCTTAGCCTGATCTCTCTTTTCTGTCTCCCACTTTATCCTGCACTACTGTTTGTTTTGATAACTTCCTAGGCTTCTACATTACACCACCAACTTACCCAATGTACCTTATTTCTATACCTAGCACAACCACATACCTGTTCTACAGTCTTAAACATGCTGTTTTGAGAGGATGCCTTCTTTCTTCATCAATACCTATTAACTTTTCTTCCTGAGGTGATAGAGCCCAGAATATTTGCCTGAATGTTTGAGCTTTCACTCCAGTCAACTTCCAAGCCTTCAGCATAATCTATGTTGACCTTATTACCTTCTCTGACTACTGTTTACAGCTCATTGTGGCCACCAGTGGTTTATGCTGTGGACCAACTGTTTCACTGATGATGACTTTGCAATTTCTAATTCTACCCCAAAGCACTTTCCATACTAACAGGATGTTTACCTGAGTTGAATTTTGACCACTGCTGCGACTATCTTGCTTGTCCACCTTCAACCCATTTGTCAGACAAAAGTGTAGAAAGGACTTTCCTTATTTATTCCTGTTGCCCTACCCATGTGGACCCTGGCAATCTTCACATTTAGTTCTGTCTGTCCCGCTATAAGCATTCATGTCGC
Organism: Protopterus annectens; assembly: GCF_019279795.1. Classification (NCBI taxonomy): domain Eukaryota; kingdom Metazoa; phylum Chordata; order Ceratodontiformes; family Protopteridae; genus Protopterus; species Protopterus annectens. Next base: position 903,375,228 of record NC_056726.1, read on the forward strand.
CCATATCACCATCAACTGTTAGCCTGTTTCATCTAGTAGGTCCTACAGCTGCTGCCTGAAAGCAAGTTTATTACCTATCTGTGGACATAAGCTGAGATTATAAATAGTGCCTAATCAGACTGCCACGAGTCTATCACTAATTTTGATGACATCCCTCAATGTCAAATTATAAAACTACTTTGGGTCTCCCTCAAAACAGGTCATAGAGTTTTGGACTGACAAATCATTAAGGTACTGGCTTTGTATGCAAGTGTGCCTTGATTTGATTCCTACTTAAAGTTTGTACTTCTCATTTACAAATGGGAAAACATGGCTAGACTTAAAAATGCCTCCTAGGGTAATTAGCCTACTAATTACCTATAAATCTATGAACCTATGATTAGTTGTACTAACCCAGTCAGCAAAAATATAGAATTAAAATAAATATACTTACAAAAGTCGGTCAGTCAGCAATGCTAAGTATCTTCTAATTATGATTGCTAAGTATTCTGAATATGTGGTAGTAGAAACAGTACCTTCCCACAAAACATTTGTCCCAACAAAAGGCAAAATCCTCTTAATGACTGGCATCACCAAGTCCATCAACTCATACAATGGACCATCTTTTTGTAGTATCCATTTAAATAGTTGTACAGTAACGTTTCTGTTCATGATAGAATAGCTCCACCATGATCCTAGGCTAATGGTATTGTAAAACAATTTATGGCCAGTACAGACAAGGCAATCAGAATTTCAAGCACCAAAGACAGTTCATGGAAGCAAACATTACATGTTGAGGGGACAAGTAAATGCCATCCATCCATTAAATGGAGTCAAAATTACAGCTAATACAACAGATTAATTTTGCATACCAATTTTGGTACTAGAAAGTGTAACAGTAAAATAGAGTATTATTAGAAATGCAAAATTAAATGATATACAAACACCATGGTATATAGACTTGAAGTGGGAAGTCTGTGTTATCGATGTATGTGGGCCAGAGAAAGCAGGGTCCTTTTTCCATTGTAACCTTGCAAGGTTATAAAGGTCAGGAGTCACATGATCACCATTTGGAAATGACAGCCCTATCTTGAAAATACTGTGTTCTCTTTCAAAATGTTTTAATAATGTGAGTACCCACATCAGCTTTTAATACATCGTTGCATACCCCCTATGTTTTTTTTTTATCAACATGTCACAAACAATATGGTTTGGGCGCTTACATAATTTATTGTATTTCTTTACTTATTTCCCACAGACTGAATAAAAATGAAGCCAGTACTTTTATATGAAGTGATGTTGCATTATTCTCTAATAATTTTATTTTCTTACAGCTTCTGCAATATGCTTTTTCACAGCTGTTGATAGTTACTGTTATTATATTAGCCTGCACAAGTTATTGTACTCCACAAATTGCATTTGAATCGAATCATATTGAAAAGAAAGAGCATCATGAAATGTTATGTGCAACTTTTTTTAAAGAATAAAGACTTGACTATCATCTTCTTTGAAGAATTTGGTGAATGTGAGTCTAACATGGTAAAAGTCATTGGAAATTGCCTAGTTTATTTTATTAAGCTTTGCAATCCAAGGATTCTGCAATGGACGGCTCACAACACTAAAATGTATTGGCTGTAACAGCCTGTAAAGCTACATGCATTTACTCATGAGAGACTTCCCTTCTCTAATAAAGTTATGCAGAGTTCAATCATTACTCATCATCATCATTTCTACATGAGGTCAGGGTGTCATAACATGATATCGCTTGCTTCAGGGACACTCTCCTACCTTCTTCATCAGATATGCCTGACTCTCATGGGTCTTCTGTCCTACAAGCTATCCATCTCTTGACTAGACATTCTGTACAGTTTGATAATGAGTTCATTATTATTGTGTATATATGCTTAATCTAAGAGAAGTAATTTAAGCAAGTATTTATCATACAATGGCATGCTGATTATGCTAAGTTTAGGTCCATTGAGTGCAGATTGAATACCATTCTAATTTATGAATCGGCAACTTCCCTTGGCTGCTGTGCACCCCTGGTTCTAGTGAACTACTGCTCTCTTTCTCTCTATCCAAACGTTCCATGCTCCTCAACCTTGCATATCCTGAACTAGGAAGCAAATCACACTGCCGGAAGTAAGGGAACCCAGTAATTACTCTCTTACTGCCTCATCTAATCTACCTCAAATCTCTGTACCTTCCATGAAAGGAAGTCTGAAACTCTTTCTCTCTATCCAAACGTTCCACGTTCCTCAACCTTGCATATCCTGAACTAGGAAGCAAATCACACTGCCTGAAGTAAAGGAACCCAGTAATTACTCTCTTACTGCCTCATATAATTTACCTCAAATCTCTGTACCTTCCATGAAAGGAAGTCTGAAACTCTTTCTCTCTATCCAAATGTTCCACGCTCCTCAACCTTGCATATCCTGAATGAGGAAGCAAATCACACTGCCTGAAGTAAAGGAACCCAGTAATTATTCTCTTACTGCCTCATCTAATCTACCTCAAATCTCTGTACCTTCCATGAAAGGAAGTCTGAAACTCTTTCTCTCTATCCAAACGTTCCACACTCCTCAACCTTGCATAGCCTGAACTAGGAAGCAAATCACACTGCCTGAAGTAAAAGAACCCAGTAATTACTCTCTTACTACCTCATCTAATCTACCTCAAATCTCTGTACCTTCCATGAAAGGAAGTCTGAAATTCTTTCTCTCTATCCAAATGTTCCACGCTCCTCAACCCTGCATATCATGAACTAGGAAGCAAATCACACTGCCTGAAGTAAAGGAACCCAGTAATTACTCTCTTACTGCCTCATCTACTCTACCTCAAATCTCTGTACCTTCCATGAAAGGAAGTCTGAAAGTATGTAATTTTTCCTACAAACCTGACTACTATGTGTTTATAGTAATTACTACTTGCTAGCAGACTAAGGTACACTTCCAAACCTAGGTTAGCCAGCAGCCTTATCCCGCTTTCTACCATCTGCCGCCTCACTCTCTGTATAAATTATATTGTATTGCCTGCAATTCTGTGTCTCCCCTATATAGTGTTTTTTTTTCTTTCCAGACATATAGGAATCTCTTACTTATCCTTTTCCTTACACCTCCTTAAGGCCATTCACTCTTCCTAGATCTTTCCCCTCTCACTTCTATTATCATTTCCCTTAGTAAACTGTCTGTCTCTCTTACTGCCACCACTATAGCATTTTCCTGACTTTATTCAGACCAGTAAACGTATCTCTCCCTCTAGCATTAAGCATTTCTCTGACTGATTGTTTTCTCACTTGATGCCAGACACTCGTCTTGTCTCTACCCGCTCCGTTCGCCCTGCGGGCTCACTCCACTCCCCTACCCTACCCCCAAATCTCACCCACCCCCACTACACTTGACCTTATACTTCCCTAACCACACCCTCAGCCCTAATCTACCAATTACCTCTCTTCACAAACTCCATATAAATTAACACACCTGTTCACCTTTTAGTTAGCCGCAACCTTCCACACCCACTCTTTTCTATTCCCTAAGCACTCCACTTATCACAACTACACTTCAAATTTTATTTTTCTTTTTTTAGCCAAACCTCCACACCCTACACCTCTAAGTATATATAACCATCCTAGGCCTTTTTACCCCAACATTCTTTTCACATCCATTGGGCTCACCTTATTACTTACAATTCATTGCCTTACTTCCTATGAATTCTCAGCCCTTGCTACATTTTTTCATCTCCCAAGACAAGCTCACCCTTTCTCTCCTAGCACCTCTCTTACACACTGTAACATAACATCCTATTCATCCTTTATTCTACCACAGTTTCATAGACTAACCCATATTAAATACCTACAAATGAAAAAAGGACACCTCTCTCTTTATAAATTGTTTAAACTATCACATAACCCTCATAACTGCTTACTTCTACACGGTGACATTCACCCAAACCCTGGCCCTAATTTCTCCACCCCAAATACTCTATTAGCCCCTACTACCACTCCCCTAAATGTCCTAAAAAGCACTAACTCTTTACTTATAGGTCAACTCAATATAAGAAGTTTTCTTAGACAGTCTAAACTTGTGTCAGGTTAAGCCGTATAGAAGGAATATAATCAGAAAAAAGTAACAGCCAAGCGTGAGCAGGTGCAAACCCTTTTATGCCAGGTCAAATAAAGCAGGATCCAAACTTGTAAAAAGAAATATTTAATCCACAAACAACTGACAGAGAGATAAGCGCTTTCGCAGTGATGCTTCTTCAGATCTATGACATCATAGATCTGAAGAAGCATCACTGTGAAAGCGTTACTTTTTTCTCAATATAAGAAGTGTTAACAACACAATAACCCAACTACATGCCCTATTAGACATCTATTCCTTTGACATCTTATGCCTTACTGAAACATGGCTTAAACCTACAATGAAAGACAATGACATTGTCCCTCCAGGCTATAACATTCTCAGACTAGACCGTTTAAATAAAAAGGGAGGTGGAGTAGCAATACTGTTCAAATCTGAACTTAAGATCACATCATTAGATATGCAACCTCCTCCTCCTAATAACTCTGAAATGTTAACCTTGAAGCTCCAAATTAATGCTAAAAGATCAATATACATTATCTGCTCTTACACCCCCCCCCGCCTGGGAACAATATTAGTACTCTCGAAAACACCCTAAACTGGCTTTCAATGTCCCTACCACAAGAAACCATACTCCTTGGTGACTTTAATATTGATTGGAATAGCTGTACATCTCCCATTCCCACTACGCATATAAACCTCTTTGGCTTACACCAAACCATTACCTTCCCAATTAGGATCCACAAACCTAACAAAAAACAAAGTACCTTAGATTGGATTCTAGTAAATAAGGACCCCCATCCTTATCAAACCGGTATACTCCCTGACAATATTAGTGACCGTTCTCTTACTTACATCACTAGGCAAAAGACCCACTTTCATAATCTAATAGCTTTTAGAACTACCAGAAACAAAAAATATTTCAACCCAAGTAATTTTCAAGCTGAGCTCAAAGCTTGCAGTTGGTCACCCCTAAAATACCTACCTCTTGACAAAGCCATTTCACACTTTAACAAAACATTCTTGCAGGTCCTTGAGCACCATGCTCCCACTTGTACTGTCAGAACAAAAAAATAATCCAGCCCCCTGGCTGTCTAAGGACACAAGGCTAAACATCCAATTAAGGAACAAACTCTGGTCCAAATGGAGAAAAACTAGAAACCCAATAGATCACCTAAACTTTAGACAGATTCGTAATTCCACAAAAAAATCCATTATCCATGACAAAAAAAACTTCTACCTCAAATTCCAACAAAACCAACAAAATAATCCACAAAAGTTTTGGTCAGGTATCAACAAATTACTCCACCCAGGATAGTACAAAACACCTACCCCCTCAAACCTAACCCAAACCTCTCCCAGCCATATTGCCAACACCTTTAACAATTTTTTTCTCTGAAACAGTCCAATCTCTAGCAACCACCTTACCACCTACTTCCACAACTAAATTTCCCTCACTAACCAAATTACCCCAGCCTTTTAACCTTCAACCTGTCCCAACATCTTTAATACACTCCTTGCTTCTTAAACTAAAACCATGTACACCATCAGCTGACCTGCTCCCAGCTGAATTCCTGCAAATCGCAGCTGGTGTACTTGCCTACCCTATTTCTATCCTAATAAACAGAACCATCTCTGAATCTTATGTCCCATCCATCTGGAAAATCTCCCATATCATCCCTCTGCATAAGGGAGGTACCTCAAATGAATTATCTAACTTCCGCCCAATAGCCCTTCTCTCCCCCCTTGCAAAAATTATGCAGCGATGCATCCATCCGCAATTACTTCAGTATCTCCTACAAAACAACCTTCTAGTTGACTGCCAGCATGGTTTCAGGCCTCACCATAGTACCACAACAGCTCTTCTATCCTTTACAGACTGCATTAATAAAAACAGGAATACTAACCTTCTATCTTCTGCTCTTTTCCTAGATCTCCCAAAGGCCTTTGATATGGTTAACCACCAAATACTATTATGTATACTTGAATCACTTTCCCTTGATCATCAACTAGTAAAATGGTTCCAATCCTACCTTGAAAACAGGAAACGAGTGGTCCTGTGGGAAAACAGTCTATCTTCTCAGCTTCCTATCACCCTTGGAGTCCCTCAAGGATCCATTCTTGGACCTCTCCTTTTCACAATTTTCATTAATGATCTAAAAACTTCCCTTCCACAAACTACATGCATACAATATGCTGACGATTCAACTCTGGTATGTGCCACATCCTCCCCTGCTGTATTACAGGCTAACTCACAAACTGTCTTTAGTGGAAAACTGGTTCCATCAATGTTGTCTCCTCCTGAACCCTAAAAAAACTAAACTACTGCTATTTACTCCCACACAGAAATCCCCCTCTATCAATTTCACAGTAAAATCAAACAATGGCACATTAATAGCCCCTGAAACCACCACCAAACTCCTCTGTGTATTAATAGACAACCATCTCACCTTTGACTCACACATTAACACTAGTATTAAGTCAGTAAATAGAAAACTTGGATTCCTCTACAGAATCAGACCATTTCTTACAGAGTCAGCAAAGATCTCTAATGCACAAACCCACCTTATTTCCACCCTAGTCTACGCCTCACCTATATATACCAACCTATCCAAAACTAATCTAAATAAACTAGCAACCACCTACAACAACATAGCTAAATTTGCCACCGGTGCCCCCTTCCATACTCACGACTGCCTTAACCTTAGACATCTCGGATGGCTGGAAGTACAAAACCAACTAGTTTACCAGCAACTCATTTTTATTCACAAGATTTTACATCATCCTTCAAACACTCCCATACTATGTAACCTAGTAAATTCTTATAAAAACCTTCCTACCCTAAGAGCAGCTAAAAAACTACAAGTCGCCACTACTAAATCCTTTAACAAAGCTGGAGACTGCCTATTCTCAAATGCAGTTGGCAATTCCTGGAACAAACTTCCATCTGAGATCACATCCCTTACTTCCACCAACCTTTTCAAGAATCAGTTGAAAAACTTCATTAAAACCAAATGGCTTTGCCCCTGCTCTCAGCCTGACTGATACTTATTCTCCTCTTTCTACTCTAACTCTCAAACTGGATTTCTTTTCGCTGAAACTCCTCTACCTTCCATATATGGCATGTTTAAACTTCTTGCTCTCTTTTTTGTATCTCCCCACTATGCTATATGAAGTTCTATGGATATTAAATATCTTTTTGCTTTTTCTTGTATAAATTTTTATTTTTATTTTGTAGTTGTTATGCTTACTGAAACTGAACAAGAACTATTTCTTTTTTGGCTCTCTACAAAAAAAAAAAAAAAAATATTTTACTGGCATTCATTTGTTTACTCATGTAATTATTCTTGTATTTAACATTTTTTCCTTGGGACTATACAATTTTTTTTGTAATCTCTATTTCTTGCGGATTATTTGTATAAATGTTTTTTTTTTCTATGTCCTTGTTATTGTCTTGGAGCTTTTCTCCTCGGGCCTCTACGGAAAATGAACATGTATCCAATTAGACTAGCCCGGTCAACAAATGTAAAATAAATAAATAAAAATAAATAATTTAGATGAGTAGAACCTTTGGAAATTTAACCAGGTTTATGAGGTATCCTTGAAGCTACTTTTAGTTAATCCACTGTTCCTAGCAATTACCGCAAAAGTATTTTGGTGAAAACATTCTGAAATTTATTTCTTAAAGTTAGATCATGGATTGTTCATTCTCATTTACAGACCAGGTGACTCTTGTTGTAGAAATGTCTTATAATCATCTTAGAAACAATTCTTGAAATAAACACCTTTTGCCTTATCAGGACATTACTACCACTGTGCATAATGCTGTCTCTCTCTCCCTCTCTCCCCCTCATTCTGTGTACTGAAACTTGCTTTACCTGAAACTGCCTTGAAATGACCTCAGCTGTTTTCAATGGGTGCTAAATTAATTAGAATTGTTCTTATCCAAGGCCTCTATTCTTGATCACATTGCACTCATGTTAAAAACTAATTTGTCTTGAATATGTATATGGCCTTAGGTTTTGCCGTTCTTAACCATATAATGGTTGATCAGCCACCTTGTCCAGTCTTTCTCTTAGCTTGGGATAGGTAGAGATTCCTAGGTTCTGGAATGAAAGCTATGAGAAATAGTTATTTTCTCAGCATGCATTGTATACTTGTAATTCAAAGATGAACATTAACCCAGTGACCCATTCTGGGGTGTTTTAAGAGGTATGTTAAAAGATACATTTGTTTCTTCTGGACTTTGGCAGCTCAAAAGTATATCTGGTTGCAGAACTGCACTGAATATCATTTGTGTTAAAATATAGTAACTTGCTGAAATCGTGTTTTATGCAATACTGTACCGTGCTTTAATCTATGGCCATTATAAAACTGAGTTGAGTTGCACTTAGTAGGCAGGACTGACATAAACATGATAATGTGAAAAACAAATCAATTAAAGAAAACCATGGCTATGATCATGTCTGTCTTTTTAACAAAAGTGGTTTGCCTTTTGAAGAATTATTAGTCTAATCGGTTGCATAACTTCTTCACAGTCAAGTTATGTCTTTGTTACAAGTGCCTTGCCTGGTATCCTGACAAACATAGTTACAGCATCAGAAACACAAATCGTGTGCTCATGCAAACTTGTTACAAATGTAGTGGAGAATTACGATTTTCATTTCTTCTTTATTTTTTACCAACTCTTTCATTGCTTTGACCAGCACTCCATTAACACTAACACTAAAGTCGGCTTTCAATGGTCACAAATATTTGCTAGCATACATATAAAATAAGTTGAATATATGACAAGAAGATGACTTAGGAAATTAATGCTTTTTACTGATTTGAATTGCTATCAAATTACATTTTATTTAAGAAATATTTTCATCAGGTATATTTATTTGTTTGTTTTGTTCGCTTGCTTGTCCGTTTGTTTACTTATTTATTATCATTTGTTAGCTGGAGATTTGGACTGGTGAAAGACATTTTTAACCACTACTCAGGTCACATGGCAAACACATTTCATTCACAAAGGTGTTCAACTGGGCTACAACACTTTCATAATATCAAAGAAATGACAGAAACACATAAATTTACATTGAATAAGTGAAAAATTAAAAAAAAAAACATAAAATAGAATGGGCTGGATTCAGAAAAGCTAACTATGATGTGGAATCCTTATCTCACAAGGTTTCTAAATTGCAGTAAGCGTTTTTGGTTCAAAGACTAGCCTCCTGCTATGGTTTTTCCCTGGCAGTAGCCATAGCACAGAAAGCAGTTTTACTTGAGAAGATGCATGCTAATACAGCATTTTAGACAGTAGCTAATGTTAATTAGCCATGTACTGTCCCCCCTGAAATGGTAGCTGTTCCCAATTAATTTGACAGAGTGATGCAAAGAATTTCTCATTGAAGACAATCTATTGACAGTTTTTAGCTATTCCCTCCTATGAAAGTAGTCATGATTCAGGTGAGTATAGCACAGCAGTGTGTGCACACGTGTGTGTGTGTGTGTGTGTGTGTGTGTGTGTGTGTGTGTGTGTGTGTGTGTGTGTGTGTGTGTGCGTGTGTGTGTGTGGTTATGTCTCTATGTAGGAATGTCGTGCGAAAATGTGTGTGCATATATAAATGAGCATTAATGCAGTGAATGAATGTGCGTGTGTCTTGTCAGTCTGGGTGGTTTCAATATGGGAGTTAAGCAGGTGATGTCAAGTGTGTGTGTATGTGTGTGTGTGTGTGTGTGTGTGTGTGTGTGTGTGTGTGTGTGTGTGTGTGTGTGTGTGTGTGTGTGTGTGCTGGAGTATGCATGTATGAAGGTGATTGTATCCATGAATCTGAGTGAGTGTGTGGGGGCATGTCTCCTATGGATGCCTGGATGTGTGTGTGTCTATATGAATATCTGCTAGTGACTGTGTGTGTGTGTGTGTGTGTGTGTGTGTGTGTGTGTGTGTGTGTGTGTGTGTGTGTGTGTGTGTGTGTATGTGTTTGTGTGTGTATGTGTGTGAGAGTGTGTGTGTTGGAGCATACAGGTATGAGGGTGGTTGTTTCTGTGAGTCTGAGTGAGTGTGTGAAGGTTTGTCTCCTACGAATGCTTGGATGTGGCTGTATGTGAATATCTGGGAGTTACTGCGCATGTGTGTGTGAGTGTGTGTGTGTGTGTGTGTGTGTGTGTGTGTGTGTGTGTGTGTGTGTGTGTGTGTGTGTGTGTGTGTGTCTGTATGTGTGCATGTGTGTATGTTTGTGTATGTGACGGTGTAATGCAGCATGTGAATATGACAGCGATTATTTCTGTGAGTCTGAGTCAGTGTGTGGAGCCTTGTCTCTCATGGATACTTGGATGTATGTATGTCAATATCTGGGAGTGACTGTGTGTGTGAGTGTGTGTGTGTGTGTGTGTGTGTGTGTGTGTGTGTGTGCGTGTGTGTGTGTGTGTGTGTGTGTGTGTGTGTGTGTGTGTGTGCGTGTGTGTGCGTGTGTGTGTGTTGGTGGGAATACCTATGCTACCACAACACAATACATGAGCTGTTAGAGTGAATAACAGCACTTTCAGATATGACGATATGACAATGTAGTATTTGATTCAGACATATGGTAACTATGCACTAATGAGGTTTTTCTCTGTGCAGCTTTATCATGTCTCTGAATCAGTGATTTTCTTTATCACAGTAAATAACCAACCCACATTGACCAGTTAAGTGCAGGTGGAGATAATCTTTATGAATTTCAGGGAATATCTGCAGTGAGTATGACAGTTACTAAAACTATACACATAACATAGTCAAGTGATGTCAAGCTGAAATGACCATGTCAGCTGTATGAGAGCTAGCACACCCAAATAAGGGCTGCAGTATCAGGAACAAAAAAAAAAGGTAATCAGTGCAGATGGGAAAGCAATCTGGCAACTACCCTTACAAAATTGTTGTTTTAGGGATACCCAAAGCTTAAGGACTGAGTTTGAGATCCCTTCTTTAAGACAAATCACAAAATAATTGCACTATGTAATACACCTATCATGAAATAATTGGTCAACTCAAGTTTGATTCTCATAGTCTGTAACACATCTTCATACACAGACAAGAAAACAATGGGGGGAATTTAATAAAACCACGGACATGTTTTCCATGTAGGCATTGTGGCACACTGTTTACATGAAAGTAAGCAGGTCTGCAATCCAGTAAACATAGCTGGGTAGCGCGCACGCATGTGCCAACATGGAAGTATCTGTGGCATGCAAATCACCTCATAAGCAGGTGAATTGCATGCAAGTGAGGGAGGTAGAGGGATCCAGCAAGCAGATAGACAGTTCTGCAGACCCCATGTTAATGTCCATTGTGTACACGGAAAACTCAGTGTACAGGATTTTAAACAGACAACAAGGGCTGTAAAAGTATAGTTAGATTGACAAAAATAGCATATCAGGCACAGATATGTACAAAATTATCCACCATGTTTCCAAAACCATATAGGAAAACATTTAAAATAATTTTATTTTTTTTAATGATGTGGGTATGTTCACACGGCACACCACAGTGTGCAAACATGCTTTTATGGATAAAAAAAAAGAGTCTGTCACTCATCTAGTCAGGTTAAAGTAAACAAACATTGTGGGTTTTGTTCAAGCAGCTTTATTATATATAAAAGTAAACATATATACGAACTAGTTGTCTCATGCATAGATGTTCACACTCTGGCTGTACTCACTAAAATGGCACTGAAGCTAGCACATGCCTGCTATTTATATATGCATATTCAGGTCTTAGAAATGCTTCTTAAAGGTGCAACACATATGATATTCTACATCCATGCAACACATATGATATTCTACATCCCTCTTTGAGAAATGACATTGACAACATTGACTGAGATGCTATAGGTACAAAGTAATTTTCCATCATGCAATTATACAAAACTATATCTATCTCTTTCTCTCTCTCTCCCTATCTATATATATATATATATATATATATATATATATGTACATACACACAATTACATCCAACTTGCTGTGTATCTCACATTGGGTCTGGAAATGTGACCAAATCGTGTGACATATAAATTGGAATTGGATTTAGCAACTGGGATTGTCGCTGCTCAGTCTTCAACCTTAGGGATGTTATGAACATTATCAGAAATGGTAGTGGGAATCAAAACACATCCTAGAACAGGAACATTGTCTGAATCACTCTGATATTTAGAGTCTATATCATACGAACATTGCTGCGATAATGGGTCTGATACAGGAAGCAGATGTCTGCGATTTATCCTGTACTCTGCATCCTTGGATTTCACAAGAGAGAATCTAGGCTGTTCACATATATTTGTTACTTGTAACACAAAAACAAGGCAACAGGGAGGAAGAGACAACCAACACAGCTTCTAAAATCTTCAGGTTAACTGTTTAGTAAACCAAACATGGCACACACATTGTATTCCACAATATGTTTTCATTTTCCTGAAGATTTTAGAAGCTGAGTTGGTTGCCTCTTCCTCCCTATTGCTTTGTTTTTGTGTTATTAGTGACTGGTTTGGCAATATTATCTCCTTTTTTGTATACTTGTTACTTGACCAATCGTGTTGAAATCTTTCGCCGTTTGTATCCTCACTGTCTCTCCTTCTTTCAATAGACGAAGAAATCTGCTCAACTTGTTGTAGTTAAGACTTCTTAAAAGAACGCTTTCTAAATAATTGGGCTGTGATTGCTTTGTTGTTTTTAGCTTTAGGACTCAATAAACTGGAACTGATAGACAATGTTGTTCTGGTTTGCCTAGACAGAAGTCTCTGAGCAGTTGAGCCAAGTACATTGTCACAGGGTATGTTTTGAGACTGAGTAAATTCAAAAAGACATTCATATTGTCATGCTTTGACTTCTCAGGTAATTGCTTTGCACTGTGTATTGCATCTTCAACTAATACATTTGACTGCAGATATTCTGGACTACTAGTAACATGTAAAATGTCCCATTCTCTTGCAAATTTCTGAAATAACTGACTGGTAAATTGGGCACCATTGTCAGAGATAAGCTTTTGAGGACTTCCATAGACTGAGAAATGACGTTTCAGAACGGTAATAACAGTAGTTGACATTAGGTTAGGTAGGAAATCGATCTCAAACCAGTTTGAATAAGAGTCTACCAGTACTAAGTATTGTTGATTGTTCCACTCAAATATGTCAGTGGGTCCTGTTGACCAAGGTAGTTCAGGAACTTGACTTAGCTGAAGTGGTTCGTTTTGCAAATGTGGCTCAGTACTATTGCATACAAAACAAGAAGAATGTACTCTATCAATGTCTTGTGCTAGTAGGGTTGCACTTCAGGTGGTACACTAGATTGCTTTGATGACCATCCAACAGGGATGTAGTGGCTGACCTTTTGCAAAATTGGATCAGTCTTTGCATGATCTCTTAGCTCATCAAGTCTTGTGGTAGAAAAATTATGCACTTCCATGGCATCGAAATCAAAATTTTCTGTTTCGAGCTATTCTGCTGCATTTCTGGGAGATCTGGATAAGGTATCAACCAGATAAAGAAGTTTGCCTTTTGTATAGATCATTTTAAAGTTGTACTTTTGCAATTTAATCATCCTTTGCAATCTTGCTGGAGCTGACTGCATAGGCTTCTTTAAAACAGTAACCAGAGGTTGATGACCAGTTTCAATCTGATATCTTGACCATAGATATAATCATGAAACTTGGAACATGCAAACACTGTTGCCAAAAGTTCTTTCTCAATTTGAGCATATTGCATTTCAGTTTGGATAAGTGTTCTAGATGCATAGACTACTGCTCTACCCTCTTGAAAAATAACTGCACCAAGACCAAATTGTGAAGCATCACAGGAAAGAGTTACTGGTTTGTTGACATCAAAGTTTCTTAATGTAGGTGGAGTAGCAGTATGTCCTTTGTGGTTCACTGTTGCAGTCATCACTGTAGGGTTCTTCCTGCCAGCAGCAGCCCCCGATCGGCCAGAATCCCAAAGTCTGGATCGGGCTCCAGCTGAGGTCGCATTTATCCTGACGTCAATGTGCCGGAAGGTATAAAGACCTCAGCTGACGCCATTTCCCCAGTCTTTCTTGCCACGCGTTTCCCTTTGCAGTTCTCTGATGCCAGTTGGCCTGTTCCTGTTTGTTTTTGGATCTAATCCCAGGATTTTCATTTTTTACAGGTAAGTACCCCATTGGGGAGGTCTTTTTCTTGCTCCAGTTAGATGTCAGAAAAAGTTAATAATTGTATTTCTTGTGGGAAGCAAATACCTCACAGGGATTTTCACTCTTACTGTATTCCCTGCCTGGGTCCTGACCACGACGTTGCTAATTGTGTGTTTTGTGCTATATTTAATCAGCGTACTATTAGGCATAGATATAACTTTGCCTTTTACTATTTTGGAAAAAGGTTTAATTATAACATGTCTTCAGATTCTTTTCCGGCTTCTGGGGTGTGTAAGAGGGGCAGGGATGCAGACAGGCCTTCGAGGTCCGCAGCAAAGGATGTTCCTCAGTTATTGCCAGTTGCTGGTTCGTCGGTCGTCAGTGAAGCGCCTTTGCAGCCCCTGTCGTCCGCCTCTTTTGAACCAATTGCCTGTACCAACTCTGGTGTGGGGCTGATGGAGTCTTCAGAATTGCCAGGGACTGGACCTTCGGATACTGCTCCCTCAGTTAGGTCAGGAGCCTGTAGGCAGGTACCGGCTTCTGAGGGAGTTCTCAGGCCTTCACGGCTTCCTGTAAATGTGGATTCTGGTTTACATGCTAAGTCAAAGTCTAAGGCTCCAGCTAAAGTGAAGTAGCTAGCACAGGCACCTTTTGATTAGGGTCCTAGGCCTCAGAGGCAGATGCTTAGGATGGCTGAAGATCTCTTAACTATGATCAGGGGTTCTCATCCCCCTCCTGACAAGAAGCCTAGATTACAGTCCGATTATGATTCTTCAGACCAAATTTCTGTTTCTTCTGCTTCTTCCCTTGAGCAGGATTATTCTTTTCCTCTTTATGAGGATTCTGATGCTGAAGATTCCTTTCCTTCCGCCTCTCCTCCTGAGGATTATTCGTTTGGTGAAACTTTGCATGATATGAGGGTGCATTTTCACTGGGAAGGGCAGGAATTCTCTGAATCCAAGAAAAGGCTTAGGGATTTTCTTCTTCTCCCACAGCATAAGCCTCTGGCTATCCCCCCTGTATTGGGCATTGTTGATGATGTTTTTTTGGAAGCTTCTCTCTCTCCTGATTCTTTTCCCCCAACTCCAGCCAAACTGGATAGGTATTATAGGGTTCCAGATTCTCATAAATTTCTTTTTTAAAAATCTTTTGCCTGATCCAGAAACAATTTCTCAGGGTCTTAAGGGTGTTAAGGCGGCCTCTGCTAAAAATCGTATTCCCTTTGACCGAGAGTCCAGGGTTTTGGAGAGATGGGGTAAAAAGGTTTATACTTCTGCTCCATTGTCTATTAGGGCTTTGAACTGTCAATTTCATATGCTGAAGTATCAGCAATACCTTTTGTCTGTATTTCAACAAAAGATGTCAGCTGTGTCTATTGGTGCGGATAATCAGGAGTTACAGGATTATTGCATGCTATTGAACAAGTGGGTAAACATACCCTGCATTGTGGTTTTGATTCTTTGGAAGCTTCTTGTAGGGCTGCAACAACTGGCACTGTTATTAGAAGACATGCTTGGTTAAGGGATCAAAGCTTGCCGGATCAGATTAAAGCCAAACTTTTGGATGCCCCTTTGCAGCATGATGTTCTGTTTGAGTCCAAAGCTGAAGAGGTATTGAAGAAAATGGAAGACAAAGCCAAATCTATGCAGACGGTTAAGGATTTTCTACAGGTGCAACCTCCTAGATTTAGCAGACACTGGCCAACTAAACCTTGGTCCTTTCTGGGCTCAGACAGGTCTCAGAGAGGCAGATTCAGGTGTTCCAGAGGTAGGGGACAGTCACAGTCCCATTTTAGGAATAGGCAGTGGCCCCTTCTCCCAAGGGGGAGTGAAGATAAGTCTCAACCCTACCGAAAACAGTCTTTATGACTCTCCCTTTCTGGTTCCAGGGGCTCCCCTCCAGGAAGCTCCTGTGGGGGGAAGGATTTCTCTTTTTTATCAAAATTGGAACCACATAACCCGGGACAAATGGGTTCTGGACATAGTCTCAAGAGGTTACAGATTTCATTTCCACACTTTGCCAAAACTGAACGGTTGGCCAGACCTGCCAAATCATCAGTGGGCAGAGGCACAACGGCAGGTTCAGTCCCTCCTGGCTATGAGGGCCATAGAATTGGTGCCAAATTTAGAAATAGGGCAAGGTTTTTATTCAAGACTTTTCCTGGTTCCCAGGAAAGAAAATTCGTGGAGACCAATCCTGGACCTCTCTGTACTAAACACCTTCCTAGATATACCAAAATTCAAGATGCTCACTCTGCAGCAGCTGCTGCCTATGTTGAGCAAGAACGCTTGGATGGTGACTTTGGACTTAAAAGAAGCTTACCTGCATATTCCTATAAGGCAAGAGTGCAGAAGGTATCTGTGTTTCAAAGCGGGCTAGAAACATTACCAGTTCTCTGTACTGCCCTTTGGCATATCTACTGTGCCCAGGATCTTTACAAAGTGCCTGGCACCAGTAATGGCATTTTGCAGACAGAAGGGGATTCAAATTTACCCTTATCTGGACGACTGTCTTCTTCAAGTGGACGACAAAGACACTCTACTTCGGCATCTAGCCTTTGTGCAGCATCTTCTTCAGTGCCTCAGTTTCACAGTGAATCTAAAAAAATCAAACCTGGTACCCACACAACAGATTACTTTCCTGGGTGCTCTTCTGAGTACTTCAACCCAGATGGCTTCCTTGACACCAGACAGAAAAGTGCAACTGGCTTCTTTTTTCTGACACCTGGCTTCAATAAAACAGCTGACTGCAAGAAAAATTCTGCAGGCTTTGGGTTACATGGCCTCCTGCATTCTGCTAATACCATATGCAAGGCTGCATATGAGGAAACTGCAGTGGTACCTCAAGAGTGTCTGGTCTCAGCATAACCACAGTTTGGAAACAGTGGTCATGATTTTGCCTTGTCTCCAGTGAGAGTTTCTTTGGTGGGCCGAAGCCTGTCTACAGAACAAGGGGAAGCCTTTTTGTCCTCCGCCGACCAACCAAGTTCTGACAACGGATGCTTCAGATTATGCATGGGGAGCCCACATGCATGGGAGATGTCTTCAGGGTGTTTGGACAAAGGAGCAAACGCACCTGCACATAAATTTGAAGGAGATGCTAGCTGTGCAGAATGCCCTGATAGCCTTCAGGGACCTTTTTCTACCAGGACAATTGTTGATATGGACAGACAACACTACAGTGATGTGGTACATCAACAAGCAGGGGGGCTCTCACTCTTACCCCCTGTGCAGATTAGCCATGAATGTCTGGTACACTGCTCTGACCTGCAGTGTCGACTTACAAGTGCAATTCCTGCCAGGGAAAGACAACACTCTGGCAGACGCATTGAGCAGACGCATTTCAGATCCACACGAATGGATGTTGGATGTTCGGATATTCAGGATGATTATAAAGGCTTGGGGATGTCCGGACATAGATCTCTTTGCATCCCCTCAGAATCATCAACTTCCAACATTCTGCACAAGGACCTACCACAAACTAGCATGGAAAGTGGATGCCCTCTCATTCAGTTGGAAACACCTCTCAGTATATACTTTTCCTCCCTTTCCTCTTCTACCTCGGGTACTTCTGAAGATAAAACAGGACAGACCGCACATGATTCTACTGGCTCCCAATTGGCCTCGGCAATTCTGGTATTCCACTCTAATGAACTTGGTTCAGGAGCTTCCCTGGTTTCTGCCTCAAATCCCTCATCTACTGTCTCAACGGGATGGCCGGATACTGCACAGTCATGTCAAGACTCTGCATCTAGCTGCCTGGTGGATCCAGGGTTTGTAAACACCTCTGCCCTTTCCAAACAGGTATTGGATGTAATCCTTGAAGCTAGACGGCCCAGCACTAGAAAATCTTATGCAGGAAAATGGAAATTGCTCCTGGAGTCGAGTCCAGGGTGGTGATTCTTCTGTTCCGAACATTCCTCTGATTTTACAGTATCTGACAGAGTTATTACATACGGGCCTAACTTTTTCGTCTGTTAAGCTTCATGCTTCTGCTTTTTCTGCACATTACAATACGGATCCTCCTATTTTTTCTCATCCATTACTTAAACAATTTCTTAGAGGGGCTAAGAATATTCGGCCCCCTATAAGGGCTCCTGTTCCCACTTGGGATCTTAACTATGTTTTGGAGAAATTAACTTTGTCTCCTTTTGAACCTGCAGCTTCCACGGATTTAAAATTTTTGTCTTGGAAAACTGCTTTTCTTTTAGCTATTACCTCTGCTAGAAGAATTTTGGAACTGCAAGCATTCATGGCTGTGGAACCCTTCCTTATTTTTCATCAGGACAGGGTATCTCTACAGACTAATCCCACATTTATGCCCAAAGTGGTTTCGGCAGTGGCCTTAAATCAGTCTATTCATTTGCCTACCTTTTATCCTAATCCTCAAAGTGAGGAAGAAAGTCTTTTGCACTCTTTAGACGTGCACAGACAGCTTCATCTATACCTGGACAGGACCAAAATATTCCAGAAATCTGATCAGTTGTTTTTCGCTTATGCTCCTACTGTTCAGGGGAAAGCAATCACTAAGCAAACTATTTCCAAGTGGATTGCCCATTGCATCAAGTTCTGTTACTCTTATCATGGCAATCCGGTTCCTGTTAATGTTAGGACTCATTCTACCCGGGCAACTGCTACTTCAGCAGCTTTTCTTTGTGGGGTTCCTACCAAGGATATTTTGGAAGCTGCTACTTTGAGTTATCTACATACTTTTTCTAAGCATTACAACCTCCCTTTGTATTCTAAATCCAGGGCAGGTTTTGCTTCTGCAGTTTTGCAAGGTTTTGTGACTGCTCCCTCTGTTTCTCCTCCATCCACCCTTTCTTAGCTTTGGGACTCAACCCTACAGTGATGACTGCAACAGTGAACCACGACGGACATAGTACAGTTGTGTACTCTTACCATAAATGTAGATGTTCGAGTGTGTTCACTGTTGCAGTCCGGGTTACCCTCCCTTTTATCCCGTCTTTTGTTTTTTCCTTGAGTATTGTCTGTTATGAGTTATTTTGGCTGCTGAGGTTTTGGGCATGGTTTCTTGTTTAGCCTTTTCTTTCTGGGCACCTGACATCTGGGGCAAGAAAAACTGGGGAAATGGTGTCAGCTGAGGTCTTTATACCTTCCGGCGCATTGACGTCAGGATAAATGCGACCTTAGCTGGCGCCCGATCCAGACTTTGGGATTCTGGCCGATCGGGGGCTGCTGCTGGCAGGAAGAACCCCACAGTGATGACTGCAACAGTGAACACTCTCGAACATCTACATTTATGGTAAGAGGACACAACTGTACTTTTCTTCTTAAGGTCTTCAAATGCTTTCTGGTGATGTTCTAACCAGATAATCCAAAACAGGAATCCAAGCACCTCGAAGCTGGAAATAATCCAATAATCCAAGTTATAGTTTAAAAACCTTTTAATGTGAGTGCTTTCATTCACATAAATAAAATTAACTTCTTCAGACAAATAAAAGGCATTCTAAAGAACATTTAAATACATTTCCTGATTCATGACATCACAAACCCACCCTAAAAAGTCATGTGATTATCAAGTCATATGATCAAAAAATTCACATGATTCATCCACAAACATATTATTATTCTTAGTTGATGTAAAAAATGCATATTTATATATATATATAATATGTAAATATGTTAATATATTAACATATAAACAGGAATGAACACTATCAATGTTGATGCTCTTATTCCATATTTATCTTAAAAGTGACTTTAATTTTAAAAATAATTTCAAGGAGCAATAATCGTTTAGTCCAGGATATGAGTGTGCATTGAGCCTTAATTGCCACAAAAGCTCATGCTCCTCTAACCTCAAAGTCCATGGACCCCCCCCCCTATAGTTAGGTACTACTTGCTCAATTACTAAATATTTAAACTGGTGACTTGGTTCATTCATTATGTGTCTAGCCAAAGTGTTTGTAGTATTCTGTTTATTTATGCTATATTGATGTTTGTAAATTCTTTGTTTAAAGTGTCTCTCTGTTTTCCCCACATAGAAGCAGACACATGCCTGGCACTGTGCAGGGTAGACTAACCATTTTGTGTTGCAGTTAAATCTCCTGTGCACCTCATATTGTTCACCCAGAACAGTGAATGTTGATGTTAACTGTATAAATTTACAATAGGGGCATCTACCACATTTCTTCATACCTTTGTTGGGTATATAAGGTTTTACATTCCTTTCCAGGATAGATTTAATGTTGGGCCCCCTTCTATATGTAACTTTAGGTTTATCCATTAATTTGGTTCTAAGGGTAGCATCTTCATTTATAAGGGCCCAGTTTTTAATTAAGATGTTCCTGAGGGCACCTGCATCCCTAGAAAAATTTGTTATAAAACTAACATTAAATTAATTTTCTATCCTAGGATTCATGTCTATTATGGTACTCACAATCTCCCCATTACATTCCAGTATATTCCTATTCAAAATGGGTTTAAAATGGCCTGTCATTCTCTTCCTTTCCATTTCAACAATGATGTCATCCAAAAAACTAGGTGGGTAACCCCGCTTAACGAACATGTTTCTAAAGTTTTGACATTCGTTGTCAATTCAAATGAATGAATGAATGAATGGTATCAGAGCTGCAACTTCTTTGACTGTACACATGGAATGATGCGGTCTCTTTAATGCTTTATTCAATTCTCTTGGATCACCTCATATTCTGATTTCGTCTGAGCCTTTTTTGTGAGCTGCTACCATGGACGACACCCATTCGGTAAATTCTGTAACTGGACAAATTACACCTTGCTGCGCATTTTTGTCCAACTGAGCTTTGACTTTATGCTACATAGCTATCGGAACTTTTCTTGCAGGTCTGACTACTGGACTGATCTCTGGGTCTAACTTCATAGAATACACAACTGGCAGTTTGCCCAACTTGTCATCGAAAATATCAGCATAATCTAAAAAATTATATTAATGAAGCTGGAACTAGGACATGTGCTTATTTGATCAACTTCTTTGGTAAAATATAGCAGATTCATTCTCAAACTGTCTCTGAGACCCAATAATGACTGCACAGTTCTTCGAACTACATAGAATAATAAGCTATAACAGTTCTTGGCCACAAACATAAAAGCACAACTGAACCTTTGGTTTGAATTTCTTCAGCTCCATAAGCAATAAGTTTCATACAACTGGTCACATTTAGTTGTTCACCAGCTCTCACCTTAGCAAATTTGTCTGCTGACATAACATTACACTTTAAACATTCCCTGGGATTCATGAAGCTTGCGCCAGGTGCAGGCGTAGCATCAGCGTTCTAACACCAAAGATGGCCGCCGAGCGATTCAGGTACGAGCTGTTCCGACGTGCACTACCTGCATACGCTACGCCCACACAACTTCTGAGCCTTGTATGCTAATTACCCCATGTGCAGCAGTGTAGCATGCAAATGAAGGTATGTAGCGATTCAGGAAGTGGTGCAGGCGTAGTGTAAGCATGCAGAAATGTAAACTGTAGAAAACGATTTACATTTTTGCAAACATAAAATCGGAGCCATGACAACTGACCAAACACATGTATTATATTGTTACTATATGCCAATGGCTAAATATATAGCTACTGGCATAAAAAAATGTACAAAATATAAAATTAACATTTAATACATATAGTCGCACTATCGCGACGTGGAAGCGCACGGCAGCGGTGCGCAAAGGGGATTGCAAGGAATATATAAAAATATAGAATAAAACCGCAATGAAACACATATCACGATTTCCCCATAATAGTCAATGGCAGGCATGCTACACCGTACTCATGGTGCAAGGGTTGCTAAGGGGCAGTAACAGTGTTATGCACAGTAGCTAGGAATTAGTAGGCAATGCCATGCAAATGAGGGGAGTAATAGTGAATCACAGATTCCCCGCTGGTGTAAGGATGCACCTCACAGTGTAGCGTTATAACACCGAGGTGAGCCCTTGAGATAAAGATGACATCAAGAGAGGGGTGTGTCGCCATTGCTGTAAGCACATTGGACATTGCTAAACCGGTCTGCCCCTAGCTAGGCAAAGCTGCAGGATAGGGGTGTGTCGAATTGCCCATAGCTATGCTTAGCTGAGAGTACACAAGGTAACTGAGTATGCATGTGAACGGAGATGAAAATATGCGTAAACCCAGAAAACGGGTATGCATGGCATGCACTGCAGCTGAAACAGGAAGGATATAGGAAAGAAATAAGGAAATGCTGCAGCAGTGAAATTAGAGTACAAATGACTAATTAAAACCTAGGAGCCTACAGTGGGCCACTGACAACAGCTAACAAGGCTGCAAGCAGCTACCTGCAGAACAGGGAAGGGGAGGGGCTGTACTGCAAAGAAAACAGCAAAGTGTCAAAGCAGAACAAAGGCGATATGCAGTATATCAGCTACAAGGTACATTTCACCATGACTGGGTAGGGAAAGTACAAAACAAGAAAGACGGCAGGTGGATGCATGCCTGATAATGGGAGGGGATCCAGGTCTAAAAGTGAATTAAAGGGCAACAGATTAATCAAGGCAGGCAAGGAGACCTCCACAGTAAAGGCCCCACACTCACAGTACTCATTGCAAAACCCATAATTAAGACACGCAGCAGCTGGAATAGCTCAAACACACACACTTTCATCAGCAGCATCCATAGCACAATACTATAAACTGTGAAAACACCTCACACACATTTGTGTATTCCCATACACTCTGCACAAGTGGTGTATACAGACAGGGAACTTTTATTATGTACATGTTAGGGGTTGCCATAGCTTTGATCCACCAGCATGTGTTGGAGACTGAAGGTGGTGTGGAGGATGATGCACACGACCACCACAGGCACCAAAGGAGGAGGAGAATGTTCAGACCCAGGGTAACCTACCAGGGGCTACATGATCTGGAGATAGTAGAGTGTTACAGGGTGGACAGGGACACCCTACAACAACTTGTGGAGCTGTGCCAGCCACGCATCAGAGCCAGAACAAACAGAGGGGAACTCATCCCAGTGAATACGAACTTATGTGTAAGCCTGAGAATACTAGCTACAGGTACCTTTCAAAGACCAACTGGGGATATCATGGGTATCTCATAGGCATCAGCATCCAGGGTACTGCACCAGTTCCTGGATGCCATGTTACCACATGCCAATGAGTACATATACTTCCCCTGAACGCAAGAGGAGTTCGCCAGCAATATGCGTCTCTTCCACAGTGTGGCAGAATACCTGGAGATACTGGGTACAATAGACTGCACGCACATACACATCAAGTCACCACCCGGTGAGCAGGGTAGGCGCTACATAAACCACAAGGGATAGCCCTCCATCTACTGCCAGGTCATGTGCAGTGCCCAGGGCATTATCATGGATGTGTGTGCTGGCAGCCCTGGAAGCTATCACAACTCCCACATCTGGCATGCCTCACAGCTGTATCAGTTATTTGTCAGGGGGACATTCCAAATGGCCACCTGGTGGGGATGCTGGCTATGCACTGGAACCATGGATGATGACTCCCATCAGAAATGCACACACAGCCATGCAGGAATGCCATAATGAGACACACGCACAAACCAGAATCATCATAGAGCGTGTGTTTGGGATGCTGAAATCATGGTTCCATTGCTTGGACATATCTGGTGGTGCCTTGCAGTACTCTCCAGGCACATGTGCCCACATCTTCATAGTGTGTTGCCATGCTACACAATATGGTCCTGCGGAAACAGCTGCAGCAGGGACAGAATGGTGAAGGCCATCACAGCCCACCACCATTGCCAAGGTCCCCACAGGCACAGAGGTACTCAGACCACGAACACCCTGAGCCAGCCCCAGTAGGCAGATGGAGGCATACCCAGTATGGCCATGCCTTAGCAAAGAGGGAACGTATAGCACACACACACACTGACAGTGTAGGCACCTAGAGACTGACACCTTTCTCCACCTGCACACACAGTAAAAATGGATGGCACAAGCACACAAGACTACCTGCAAATTGTCATATATAGGCAGTCTACTGTGTGCATCCAACACAGGCAGCCCTCAAATGTTGCACACACAACAGCCATTGGCACAAGGTAAGTCAACACCTGAACAGTAAATGAAGCTATCAGCATATGCAGATACTGTATGCATAGATTCATAGGTAGGTACTTGGCCAACTGCCAGAGGCCATTCATAAGGCCAGCCAAAATGTGTCAGCTTTTGCCACCCCATTGATTCATTAACCATCCCTATGCGGAGCAGAGCCAATGGCAGGATCCCAGGGGTGCATCTACTGTTCTCCATCCACCCTTCAAGGTTTCTCTTGCAGAGTGTTAGTGAGGGGCTCTGTATAATGTAGTTAGGGATGTTTTTCCAAAGTATGGGGAGTGTCTGTGACAGGAAGTTGTCTCTCCAGTATCTTCCGGTTATTGTTGTGGCAAGGTTAGCTCACTGTGACATGGATTCCCATAGGTGGAGCATATCCATCAAGCCTGAATTCGACATGGCTGTGTTGGCCAGCAGAGATCATCTCTGGGTAAATGAGATACCATTGAGTAAAGCAGGAGTTTATTCAGTCCGGCTGCATAGGTCATATGTTGGAGGCCAGTATTCCCCTTGGTGAGGTACATTCGTGGACCCCCCAGCTGTTGGACCTGTCCTCTGAGGTACATCCCACATGGGTTATTATACCCTATGATGGGACTGATGAGTGATGAGTAAAGGGGCACTATAACCCCAGTATGTCTAGATGGGAATCATTTAGTAATCATATGGCCTACATAGAAGGATGTCCTAACTACTGTGGAGATATGATTGTCAAAGAGGAGATCACTATCTACCTTAGTCCCCAGATACCCCATTACCTCATCTGTATTAGAGTGGCTGCCGCTCATGTGTTAATATGTGGGTGCCAATTCCACAACAGAATGACCATGCAGTTAGTGGCACTTGGCTGGAGGCTGTGTCGTTGGCAGCCAGTGATGTTCTCTGTGGAGCCCCTTGAGGGATGTCCGTGTCAGCTAGACTATCAGTTATGGCTCCCAGTTTGCAGTCATTGCCAAACATGGTCTGCGTAGTCCACCTGTGTTTGCCTGTACATCTGAGATGTATATGCCAAACAGTAGGGCTCCCAGGACTGAGTCCTGTGAGACACCAGTTGTGAATGTTCAAGAGTTGGACCTGGAGACCACTAGTTGTACCATTTGTGTTCTGTGTGTAAGCCCATTGGCAACCCAACCTGTGATGTATGGGTGACTGTACAGGCTGGTGAGTTTATCAATAATAGTTAAACTCTTGGTGAAACTGTTCAAAATTCTTCCAAAAACACACTTTAAACGCCAAAAAAAGATTTAATAAGCAAAGCTTTCGGGCTAACCACCTTTCATCAGTACATAAAAACAATGGAACTCATCAAGACATTAAGCAGGGGTTCTGATAAAATCACATGATTCAGCCAGCCTAACAACATTAATTAACAATTAAATATTTAAATTACTCCATTCTTAAAATGATATATGCATATCTTTAAAAAAAAAACGTTAAAACATTTTTACATTTATTCATATATTACCCTATATGGCATTGCCCTATATAAAAGACATACCTATCTATTAAGATACTGAGATGTAAAAGTTAAGATGTAAAAATTACAGTCTTATATATTTTCTCTTTGCCTTTTAACTAATACTGGTTTTATACTAACAGTATTGTTCAAACCCAGTATGACATCTGCTTGTAGTCTAATGATCCATTCATATTCTTTTAACTCTAATACATTATTCATATCTCCTCCTCTAATACCCATGCTTACTATACCTAGACCCCTAAATTTAAAAGTGTGTGTGCAATTTTCCATGTTATGCTTACTTAATGCATTTGTCACTACTTTCCTTCTAATCTCAGA
Organism: Protopterus annectens; assembly: GCF_019279795.1. NCBI lineage: Eukaryota > Metazoa > Chordata > Ceratodontiformes > Protopteridae > Protopterus > Protopterus annectens. Next base: position 903,401,268 of record NC_056726.1, read on the forward strand.
TTTGTGTTCTATAATACATTCCCTTAATTTCCTAGTTGTCTTACCAACATAAAACGCTGTGCAAGCTGTACACGTTGCTAAGTATACTATTTGCGAAGTATTACAATTAGCTGAACATTTAAATTCATATCTCATCTTAGTAATAGGATGCTGAAAATCGTTTATTGAGTCATAAATGTCAGCACAGCAACTGCAGCTGTAGAATTTTGATGTTACATTTTTATGTTGGTGTACAACTCTTTCTTCTTTAAAATCTTTATAACACAATTTCTGTTTTAAAGTCTCCAAATGTCTGTATGAAAATCTAGGCTTCATACCTATTAATTCTTTAATCTCTGGCATGGCCAGCAATATGAGCCAGTTTCTTTCTATCATATTGCATACATCTCTAGTATTTGCATTATACGTAGTTATATACCTAATTATTTTATCTTTTCCATCTAAGATTTGTGTTGGTTGCATTATGCCTTTACCAAAAACTGGTTTATAGTTATCCTTCCTTCCTAATTTTACCTCTTCATATATGGCATCTACATATTGAGGTAAATAACCATTTCTTATAAACTCTTTCTTCATTTCACCTGCTTGAAGTATGAAATTATCATCTTCTGTACTGAGTTTACTGGCCCTTATTAATTCTGCTTTTAAAATGCCTTTGAAAGTATGTGGTACATGCATACTATTCCTTCTAACATATCTGTTAGCATTTACCTCCTTCTTATATATCATGGACTCTATCCTATTCATTTTCTTATATAATTGAATGTCCAAAAACACTATGCTGTCTGTTGAAAAAGACATTTTAAACTTTAAAAAATCTGTTGTGGCATTTAAATACACAATATATTTCTCTAATTCCTCACTATTACCATCCCAAATGAAAAAAACAATCATCTACAAATCTTCTGTAGAATTTAACTTTAGTGTTTAAATTATTGACATTATTGAATATAAATTGCTTCTCCCATTGAAACAGCACTAAATTTGTATAAGTATTTGCTACTGGGGTGCCCATTGCTACCCCAGTTAGTTGCAGAAATGGTTTTCTATCAAAAATAAAAATATTATTTGTCAACACCAATTCTAGCAATGCACAAATATTTTCTATTTCCCGTGCTTGCATATCTGTTTCACTATTAAGAAAGGCTCTTATAGTTTCTAAACCATATTCATTTGGAATTACCATAAATAATGACGTAATATCTAATGTCGCAAACATAAAAGATTTCCCAACATTTTTTTCATACCAGTTATATAAGTTAGTTAAAAAATTAATAGTGCCTTTTAATATGCTTGGACACTTATTCAAATGTTTACTCATTTGTAGTTGCAAATATTTGGATATCGGTTCTGTTATCCATCCACCACCTGAGACTATTGGTCTGAGGAGTGGGTCTTCCAGACACTTATGTATTTTGGGGATACCATAAATATGTGTTCTAGGACAGGGTACTGAGAAATAATTAAAAAGATCAATGGTTATGTCTTGATTAAGCTGTAGTTCATAAATTATCATATTTACATCTGCTATACATTTCTTAACCTCATTAAAAGTTATTTCCTTAAAAGTCATAGAATCTGATAAAATGCTCCTGAATTTCTCCATATATCTGCTTCTGTCCATTATTACAACTGCACCTCCTTTATCTACTTGTTTAATAACTAGTTCATTGTTTTCTTCAAGTTGTTTAAGTGCTTTATGTTCCATATAAGACAAGTTATAAAACTTTCTTTTACTCCTTTTTAAATAAAGTTGCCTCAAATCTTTTTCAACAACATTCATAAAAGCAGTTACAACAGGACATCGCTGTGGTATAAAAGTACTTAACTTTTTACAAGCAGATATATTAACTCTTGTTTCCTTAAAAATCAACTTTAATGTTAAATTTCTTGCAAATATTTTTACATCAGTAATTGCTTGAACTATATTATCTTGCGCATAGGGTAGGAATGTCATACCCTTACTTAATAGTTCAAGCTGATCTTCATGTAATAATGATTTTGAAAGATTGACATTACCTTTTATTATTTTTATCATTCCCATCACCGACGAACCGCCTTGTTGTGCACTAGGGGACTGTTGTTTTTCCTCTTGGTCGCCGGCATTGTTTGCTGCACTTGCCTTTGTTGTGAATGACCTCTTTGCAGTGTTTGTTGCTGTATAGCAACCCTTTCGGGTTGTTTTAACTGAAAGGGTAAAAAAGAAGAAATTTCTGTCTGTTTATTTTTGTCCTTCATATCGGTTGGAGGTTGCAAAGGGGATTGTTCATTCTGTTTTAAAGTACATATTTGATTAACGGAAGTGTCCCCTGAATCTTGCAAAAGGACTTCACTATCCTCTACTGCTGCTTTTAAAGATGAAATCTCTTGCTGATTGGACATGACGTTTATAGAGTTCTGCATACGACCTTTCTGATTGGACGTCAGCTCCGCGGGTGTTCGTGGCAACTCAAAAATATCTAGCTGGTCTAGAGCATTGGAAATTGTTCCTTGTTCTTTATTAATTACATTATCTTTAGTTTTCACATTGCTTTTAACATGCCATTGTTGGTTTTCATTCCTCGGCCAAGAAAAAATATGGCCATTTTTAAAATCGGCCAAATTGCTCTGTATTTTACTTTTTTTTCTTCATCTCTAGTTTGAAATCTAGGGATTGTATGCGATCTAAAAAAGCCTGGTATTGCGCATTACAGTTCTCAAAAGTCGGCATGTTTAAAATATCATTTTCAAGCTTTTCGATCTCTTCTACCAGATTTTTCTCCACAGGTTCAAAAAAACTATTCATTAATTCATGTAGTTTGCACTTAATTCTAGATTAAGTTGCTGCCATTGCACAAGCAAATCTGTATAGGTATTTCTATATGAGGGCATCTTTAATATTTGTAGCCCTCGTGGTGTCACACCCAGCTCCAAATAAGCTTGAAAGTTTAATCGCTGCCATTGGAGTTGTTTGTACATCTCAACTTTCTTCTCCAATATATTTAGCAGTTTGTTAAAACTGCCCATTGTCTGGTCAGCGATTACCATTTGAGGAGATGTAATAGACATTGACTGTAACAGCGGATTATTAGTTTTTTGAAGCAGTCTTTTAACAGAAGAATTCATTTCCTTTACCACAAAACAAGTATTAAAAGAATAATTAGATGTTAGCCGAATCTTCACTTCTTGTAAACGCTCACAGTAACCACCAGTATATACTATTTCAATAGTTAAACTCTCGGTGAAACTGTTCGAAATTCTTCCAAAAACACACTTTAAATGCCAAAAAAAGATTTAATAAGCAAAGCTTCCGGGCTAACCACCTTTCATCAGTACATAACAACAATGGAACTCATCAAGACATTAAGTAGGGGTTCTGATAAAATCACATGATTCAGCCAGCCTAACAACATTAACAATTAAATATTTAAATTACTCCATTCTTAAAATGATATACACATATATTTAAAAAAAAAAAACATTAAAAACATTTTTACATTTATTCATATATTACCCTATATGGCATTGCCCTATATAAAAGACATACCTTATATTATACAGAATATCTATTAAGAAACTGAGATGTAAAAATTAAGATGTAAAAACAAAAAGTTGTATACCAACATAAAAATGTAACATCAAAATGCTACAACTGTAGTTACTGTGCTGACATTTATGACTCAATAAACGATTCTGAGCATCCTATTACTAAGATGAGATATGAATTTAAATGTTCAGCTAATTGTAATACTTCGCAAATAGTATACTTAGCAATGTGTACAGCTTGCACAGCATTTTATGTTGGTAAGACAACTAGGTCCGTTGTATGTGTGAACCACCTCCCCCATCATCTAACATCTTGGTGACTGTATGTAAGATGTCACACAGGTTCAGTAGGCATGAACTGCACTCAACCAAGCTGACCTGGGTTGGGTCACGTGTTCGAAGGTTACCAATGTCATTGTTAATGAGTGCCATGAGGATGCGAACCATACCATTGCAGACCATGCTAGTCAGGCTTATGGGGTGGTAGTTACCATGGTCAGTTGCGATTTCACCTTGATGGAGTGAAATAACTGTTGCCACATGTCATTGTATGGGCATGTAGCCTGTGGAGAGGCTGAGGTAGGAATACCTAATTAGGTGGGGGGGGCAGGTTGTCTTGTACAGTTTGCAAGATGCAGTCTGGGTCAACATCTGCCTCCATTGTGTTGACAGTGTTCTGCAGTTAGAGAGGGCCATTTCCACCTGTGTGTCTCTGATGGTTGGGATACTGTACCTCTTGGGTAGTGTTGTGGGCTCTTTAGGGGGTGAAGTATGCTCCGAATGTATCTGCAAGGATGTTGGAGATATCAGTAGGGTCAGCATATTTTGTGCTATATTTCGCCGGCACAGTGCAAATCTGTGTGTCACCACGTAGATCCTTGACATAACCAAAGAAGGCTTTGTGGTTATCTTTCAAATCCTTGCGTATTCTCCTGCTGATGTTAGCCTTGGAAGATGTCATGAGGGACCTACATATCATACTAATAGTGGTCACAGATGTCTGCCCTTCGTGGGATTTGCTGTGTGTCTGGAACACTGTCCTACTTCTGTAGTATAGCCTGTTTATTGCAGAGGTCCACCAGACCGGTGTCCTTGTCTAGGAGGAGTCAGTCTTGGTTTACCAGTGATGGCAGGATCCATAAATCTGTGTAGGTGCTTATAGACTGCATTTGTAAATCTGTCTGTATCTTGAGCCATGTTTCCCCTTAACGTGGGGGCTGTGAAACCCCCCACCCCTGTCACTAGCAGTGTAAATTTAGCTGTAGGAAAGGTATACACTGTGGTATCCATGGGTGGAGGAGATGCTAGGGTGTGGAAACAGTGAATAGTTCATGGTCAGATCTAACCAGTGACTGGTTAACCTCCACTGTGGTGCACCTGTTGCCCATGTTGGTGATGACCACATCTAATAGGTTCCACCCCAACATAGGGAGGCTACCACCTGATACAGGGCATATGAGGTGATACATTCCAGGAAGCGCTGGTCCTGGAAGTGAGTATTGGAGTACGTTTCCCAGTTAATGGTATGGTAGTTGACATTGACCAATGCCGGGGTGTGCATTAGGACTGTCATGTTCTCCACTGTCTCCAGGTTGGTGGTGTGGAGGTCCTGGGTCATGGAGGGTGATCTGTAGCAGGCCACATTCTACATTGCAGTTGTGGCTGATGTTAGCTGCACATGGATGATCACAGAAGTATCATGCTGCCCCACTAACCTGGAGGTGTAGGTATCCCTGATGAATATGGATACAGCCCTCCATGTCTGTCAGCCCATGTTCTGTGGCTGAAATATGTGGCATGGGTTGTAGTCTGGTAGTGCTGGTGTGCTCTCAGGAGCCTTAAGACAGATTTCAGTTAATAAACAGACGTTGATGTTGTCCATCCTGAGGAGTGCTGTGAGTGCATGCATGTTGTGATCACAACCCCTGGTGTTGAGTAGCATAATCCTCATTGAATCTGCTATTGTGCTGTTTACAGAGCTGGTATTCACCTTTGAGACTCTCCTAAATAAGGCACCATGGGGGCACCAATAGCTTTGGCCAGTATTCCAAAGTGTAAGGCTGACACATAGGCCGGTATGGTATCATTGCATGCATGTTCCCCATCTGTGCTTGTTTTTCATCTTCCCTGTAGGTAACCTACTGGTAAGCAATAGAAAGCCTTAAACTTATACAAGTCTTCTAGCTTCCAAGATAGGCTTTTGGAGTGACTAAGTATCAGTGTTCTGTATGTTCTTGCTGTACTCAACTGTTTCCTGACTACATGGTGAGTTTACACTGTATATTGTGATCTGAAGGTCTGTTTATTCACATATTATGGCTGTGATGGTCTGCACAATACAGGATTACAGGTAGCCTACTACCTATCTGCCCAAAGGGAATTAGAAGCATAGCAACAGTTTGTTGGCCTTCCCTGCACCATTAATGAAGTAATTGAGCTTCTGTCAAGCATAGCCAATGAAGCAATTCCTGGCACAGTTGCTGGAAGCTGTTGAAGACTGGGGTTGTGGAGGGTGATAGGGGCACTTAGTGATCTAAAGAGGGCATGTTAATGTGGCAATTCTACACCATTTGATTCCCCCAACAGGTCTTGCAGCCATCAAATTGGACAGGCTCCCTTACCCACGGGCTGTATGGTTCTGGGACACATGATCCCAGGGGTGTATAGTCTGTTGCCCATTCACACAACAAGGTTTTCCTTGAAGTGTGTCAGTGAGGGGCTATGCATAATGTAGTTAGAAATGTAATGTATTGTCTCACAGTACATTTGTTATATGTTGTTATTTCAAGAGTACATGAAGCTCAATGAGTTTGGGGGCTCCCATCCTTTGCTTAGCCTAACTTACACATAGAAATCATCTAAATAGGAAATAGGCAGAAGCAACATTAATGTCAACAGTGTAATGGTTACAGCATCCACATAGTATCTGTGCATTCGAGGTTACAATCCCGATAAAGGTATGGATGTTTATCATGTGCAAAAGTATACCTTAACCACAGCTTGCATATATAGGTAGTAACCATCTGTATAATAAACATTCAAATCACCCATATAAACCCATGTGTGCAGGAGAGTACAGTCAACAGAGAATGTAATATAGTGAGATGTTACGTCACTGACATGTATACATCCGGAGTAGTTAGTGGATGTGGCCGTGTTTACACGCACAGGTTATACGTTAAAAGTTTGTTTAACTGTGTTTAACCACTGCTATAATGTCACACAAACACTTTTAAACATGCTTACAACTGCTTAAATGAGCCTTATTCTGCAGTAAAAAACATTCGTAAAGCATCATAAGTGTGGAACCCTGGACCATGTACACTATAGTCATGGGACGTACCACTAAGCCATGCGAGGTGTACACATGTTCTATACCTTATATCATATGCATTTCACTGTAATGATCACAAATGGGACAGTGACTTTGTGTACATATGTACAGTACATTGTAATGTACTGTAGTTTGTGAACCAACACATTCTAGTCTACAGATGTATTACTGTTACAAACTAATACAAAATTTATATATATATATATATATATATATATATATATATATATATATATATATATATATCAGTGATGTCTGCACATAGATATATATTATACAATTACATCAATAGCCATATATATAAACATCTATGAACACACTTTGTGACACAGAAGCACTCCAAAGGAATTGGAGTGTACACAAAACACATGCAGCTCTGGTATTATAACAATTATTATTAACCTAATTCACCATAGAAGGGGTGGTTGTTGTGAATGTGAAGATTGGGGTGGGGGAGGAATGATGGGTAATGCAATCATGCGTCAAGGATGGCCTGGGTTGGATGTCCAGTAAGTGAACTGGAGGGGCATACATGGAAAATGGGGACAATATAAAAAGGACACAAAGCAAGAACCTAACTCATTCATAATACACCCTGTCATGTCACATTGCAACACCTACTTTCACAAACATATGAACATTAACATGTATCAGACATATGCACACCAGCTGACTGTCACATTTGTTTTCAGTAGTGAGGAATGTCTGTAGTACAATGTATATTCTAAACACCATAACATTTGTACATATCTCAGATGCCTAAGTAGTAAAGTCAGTGACTGTGGTGTTCATGGTCCTGGGTTCAAGACTTGCAAGGGCTGTTAGGTTATTTTGATGGCCAGAATAAGGGCTTTTGGATGCAGGTGGATTAAAGCACTCTTAAGCAGTCGTAAGCGGGTTTCCACGTGTTTGCATGACGGTAAGCGGCACTGAAACACGGTAAACAGAGAAGCGCTTCACAAGTTTGACCTTTGCTTAACGTCACGCAGACCACAGGCAAACCTCCTCACAACCGCGTAAATGTGCATCATTCACACTTTCCCTACCAGTGCCTACTCTGAGAGGTAAAATAATAATACCTTCCAGGAGTAGAAACTGCAACCATGTACTCCATCCTCAAGTAACCTAACATTAAGCTACCTGGGATATACCTATCCCAGTTGTGTATGCAGACAGGTTAAAACACAAAAGGGAGGAATGTGTTGAAATAGGACAACCAACCATGTACCCAATTAAACGTGTATGCTCATATATATATATATATATATATAGATAGATAGATAGATAGATAGATATATATATATATATATATATATATATATATATATATATATATATATACAGAGAGAGAGAGAGAGATGCATAGACATGTCGATACAGGTCTACATATATATGTAGATAAATAGATAGGTTAAAAACATCTACACATCTATGGAGGTACAGATAAACGTATGCAATAATGTATATATCTATATACATATACATATATAAATACACACACACACACACACACACATATATATATATACATACATGTCTGTAGACAGCATCCAAAGTGGTCATATCTGAGTATAGCATGGACCATAGCAATCACACATTCTGCCCCCCCCCCCAACAATATGAACATAACATATGAAGAGTATATGCCAAAACACTATTACAAATATGTTCTATGGACACAGTCACCAACACAACTGCAATGACTGCAAATATCCATGACAGAATTACCCAGACAGCTTTCATTTTGCAAATCTTTATTACATTCCGATGTATTGCCAAAAGGATTCAAGGACTTACAGTACCTGCATGCTATCCAGGAAGCATTTAATAGTGCCTTAATGAATCACCCTGCAATTACCATACTATTAGTCCACTAAGGGATAGGTGTTCACAAGGGGAAAGAACACCCACACACATGAAGACGTTGTATAAAAGGGGTTCCTATACACCTGCAAGTGCTATGTACACCCACCAACATCTACCCCACAACCGAAATAATTACATCAATACATACTGTCATACCATAACCAATTATGCAGCTACTGTACAACATCTGCTGAAACCTTAACATACCTGGACACAGACACAAAAACATGGCCCTATGTGAAATAGTTGCCGTTATACAATTGAACAGCTGCTGATGTAACAGGGTTTGTATGAACTAATCCCGTTTCAGAGGATTGAAAGGTTCGTTCACCAGGAAGTTTTACTGAGTACTGATTATTAGCACAGTAACACCAACCTAACTATGTCTGGTAGGCACACTATAAACCCCCTAACATTATATGCATAGCTATGCAGCCTTGAGCTGGTAAAACAACCTCCCCAGACAGAAACATATGCAGAAGTATTAGGTACAGACAAACCCTTTACAAGTAGCAATGTTCAGAAATATAACAGCAGTACTCACATTTAGACCAACTCCTCTAGGCATTACACACAGTATATTACTGTTTGTCTCCATACAGCTGTTGCAATAGATTCCAAACAAAACTTCCACGCTGTTTTCCTCACAAGTAAGGCTAAGGGACAACGCCCAAGTGGAGTACTCAATTATACGCCACTGTAGCCATGGTATTGGCTAAGGCAGTAGCAGTGCAGCTGATGTACATGTAATTAGCTACTTAGGAACACCAATTGGTCATCGGGATGGCACATGTTACTGATCTGTAACTATAAAAGGTTGCCTTGTCACACATTCAAACCATCTGTATCTACCTGTAGGACATTACAAAACAATGAAAGACGAACCGAAAACGAGTATTACACTAGTTAATAACACCTCCAATTACTAAGACTGTATGTATAACATGTAGTATGTCTGTGTATGTAGTACCTGTACTGTAAGAATTACAGTGTAATCAATGCATATAGTGGAAATAGCTATCTTGTAGCGATGTATTGCTGAGCAGTAGTAAAGCTTGTAGTATTCTATGTGTGTACTGCTGTAGGTCACACGGCACACTCCACATACACCACAAGGGATGATATGGGCTTGGAACCCACCAATTCACTTCCAGCCACTGTCAGTGTCAGGATTGGTCCAACAAGTGTATGCTATAACAGGGGATAGTATATTTCGATATATTGTAACAGTCGACATATGTATGGGTGTATAAGTAAGATGAACATGTTAAAGGTGGGCTTACCATGCAAATACAGTGTGCATTGTGGGATATTGTGCCAATAACTGTGTAATGTATGGTATTCTTGGCAGATCTGTATTCTATTCTACATAGCAGTTCTGTTATGCTATGCAAACAGTAGTTATGTCTATTGGCAATTACAATACTCAATGACAGGATACATAGCATTAGTATTCATCTGACATGTTAGCAGCATGATAGCAAAGATAATTGGAAGAGCCAGGTAACTATCCATGCACATAATACATGTAATATACACCTCTACTATCATTTGCAAGCAATAACAGCTGTGCATGTGTACATATTATGCAAATGTGTAGCGACCCTTGTTACAGGGCTGGGACAAATGGCTATGTGCACAATTACATAGAGTCAATATTGAGAGTACAAACACACTTGGTGAACTACCAGGTTTGTGTAGCCCACCCTCTCATTGCCAGCCTAACAGCCGACTGCACATACTGTATGTAAGGTAGGGCACAGCACTGGTAATGAAACAGGTTGCATATCATCTTTAACTCCAGTGCAACATCTGCAGTAGGAGTGTAAGATGTAGGAGACAGCTGCCCATGTGTAATAGCCGCATCGTAGGTGATGGCTCACACTATCTGATTATATATTGATCATGTTGATAGTGGCATCAGAGCCTATTGATACATGACTCTGTTTGGAGAGTGGGTGTCTGTGCCCAACAGAGCTCATGGTCCTGCTGGATATGTGAGTATATGCTTAGAGAAGGAAACAGACCTGTAGACACTTGCATCATCTGTAATCAACTAACAGGATGTGATGTGCTCCTCAGATGAGAATTGCTGCTAAAGGTAGCTACAATGTTTCTGTTATAGCCAGTGTTATCACGTCCATAACACAAATATTTACATGTGAACATCACTGTCTAAACATCTTCATAGGCAATACGTAAACTAAATACAGTACTTGGTAGTTGTAGTACTGACTGCTCATACAGGCATGCCCACTAGTCAGCTACCGTTTTTTTCTAATGTCAGCTTTGTGCATGTGACCATCCTGGGGGAAGGTAATCTCTATGCCATGTACACTGCCAGACCCACCTAACACCACCCACCACCCACCACACATTGTTTGGGATGCAGCTACAGAGGTAAGCTGGAGCTGGAAGGCAACCCAGTCTACAGCCATGACTGGACTGGACAGTCATGAGGTGTAGGTTAACACATGCAGCTCATCAACACAACCAACACATACCCTTACAAGAACACAGTAAGGACACCCACACACACTACCATAAATCACACACATTCACAGATGCGTCTAAGTATCTGGCCAAACAAGTGACCCCCCCCCAAGCAGGAAGAGACAGACACCGAAATACACAAACTATGACATAGTTTGCATAATTGTGCCTCACCTCTGAACACATGACTGGAAACATGCCCAACAGTACTCATTTGTGAATGCAAACTCTAGCACTATGTTACACATCGACCTGTACTAGGGCATACATACTGTCAGCTGTTTGTCTTTCATGATTAGCCACATACTCATACACTCAGACCACCTTTTGAACTATACACATGGCTCTGGCATATTCTATGTTGTTGTGCAGGACCTGTGATGCAGTAGCCTGGACTGCATGGAAACACATGTAGGAACTGCCAGGTCTTGTAGCCTATGCAGGTATGTCCCAAGGACTAGGTAGCATTCTGCCATTGGCCAGAATGATACTGCAGTACAGGGACAAAAGGATTGTATTCCACAATTGTCTAGTGTAGTGATGCATGTCACAGGGTATCCAGTATCTGTCATCCTGGGATAACATGGCTGACAGACCATGATGCTTTGCCAGACAGGGCCTGCACCTGTCATCCCTGGGAATCTGGATACTGCCTAGGGCTCATGCTTCCCCTATAGTGCCTTCATCATGCATGGTTCAAGTGAGGGTCCACTGCTGTTACCGGGACAACCAAGCAATAAACTACGGGTCTCGCTACACAATGATACATGTCAGAAACTCTATACGGACACACATATGTCAATCCCTAACATAGAGAACATATCTGTGCAGTGGCTGAGACATGTTTCAATGCTCCAGAGAGCACACCTGCATGACCATGTTATAACACATACCTCACGACTTGCCCATTATCCTTTATTGGAACACATGGGCCGCAGGTGTGTCCATATTCCTAAAGGATATGTACACCCCTACGCTAATTGCACTTGCATAACATCAGATGCATTATGCTGAGCAACTACCTTTATGCTAAAGTGGAATTCAAAATGCACCTTGAGACAGATCACCCACCAGGACGTGGACTTCCCAACTGTCATAATGTGCTATAATGGGGAAGATTAGGTCTGAGACAGAACCATAATAATGGCTATTCTCAACTATTCCATTATAAACTGGGAAGAATCCTCATGTACCAACACCTGCGCTCAGTGCATGTTGGACTCCATCGACCACACTGACCTGGATCACAGTAGCCACAGAAATAGAGTAACAGTATGCTACACATAATTAGCCTCCAATGCCAATGTTATGTTACCTAAGAGCAGAGTGGTGAGTGCCATGGCACCCATGCAGATGGACAATGCATGTGCAAATGCTGAATCCTATACAAATGAACCTTAAACAGTCACATATGTGCAGTGATTGTGCCATTGAAACAGAACCAGGACTCAACCCAACACATACAAGTAGGCAAACTGGTGGTACCATGCTTTAAACTGTACTACAGAAGGTAGTAACTGTTGCAAGAGTGAACACACATGAGTGTAGGTGATCCCTGGTCAGCCTCAGTAAGATGCAGATACACCATATAAAACCACACAAAGCTACTGTGAAACTAATCAGCCACATATTATGAGGCCAAGCACAGAGCATTCTATAGCTGTGTCATTAATCGTAATGGCAACGACAAGACCTGCAGTGCTGCACAGCACCATGGCATATGAAGTACTGCACCTACAGAAATAGCACCCACTCATCCAGATAGGGTGTTGGAGAACCTAAACCCACTCCCACCTCCCCCCACCCCCAACAGAAACACTTAGTAATATATCCATGTACAGTACAGGGCCTCTGTACTAACGACTATGCAGGTACAAGCTGCATTCACTAAAGCCATACATACAACTTTCAGGGGACCTGTCAACATCCCAGGGTGTATCCTACAAAAATGTAAGAACACTCAGCTATCCACATACACACCATGTTCAGTCATAGTTCCATGTCAGGCTGTGTACACACTGAATGGTGCACCGCAACAGTTATCACACTCCACAAAGGGGGAGACACCATTAATAATGGGACATAGTGCACAACTACCCTGCTGAGTCTGGTCTGTACGGCCGTGAACCATGGTCAACATAACTGATGTACTCGGTACAGAAGTAGATGACAGTAGGGTTGATTCAAACTGCATGTTATGACCTTGCAAGGTTGTAGGACACCATCACCCATACTGTGTTCCAGCTACACTCAGTAAACTAGGTGTATATTCCTATGTCACAAGAGTGGTTGGCAACTGGACTGCTGGCAGAACCCACACTACAGAAGGTGTCTGACGAATACACACACTTCAAACCAGTGCCAGCCACAGTAATACAGGGGTCATTCCTGGTACTTCAAATGCAAATGACTATGAACTAGGCACAATCGTTGATTCATTGTGTGCTGCTTTCAACATACAGAAGAGCCTTAGAGTGTCAGATGTGTGGTGTATGATGTATGACCACAATCTGACAGCTAAGTATTGTATTGTCATCCCCTATGTTATAGGTTCATAGGTTCATAGGTATATACTAGGCTATCTGCCCTAGGGCATTTATAAGCCTAGCCAGAGTGTATTTGGTTTCCGCCTCTGTATTAGATTAGCCTACTGTGCCTCTGCAAAGTAGGTCACAGAAGGTACCCTTTTAAGATTAGTTTACTGTGCCTCTGTCTAGCAGGGACACAGAAGAGATCCCAGGGGTGAATTTGCGATTTCCCATCCATGCGTCCAGATTTCGCTTGAAGAGGGTCAGCGAGGGGCTATGTCTAACATGAATTGGGATTCTATTCTAGAGTGAGGGGAGCCTCTGGGAAATGAATCTGTCCCTCCAGCATGTCCTATTTATTTTTGTGCTGAGGTTTAGGTCCCTGGAGCGTGTAGCTCTAAGGGACTTGGATTTTTTGAGGTGGAGCATGTCCATTAATTCTGGGTTTGACATGGCTTTGTATGTCAGGCATAGATTGCCTCTGAGTAGGCGGTAAGCAACTGAGTAGAGCTGGAGTTTCTTTAGTCGAGCTGCATAGGACATCTGTTTGTAGCCCATGATCCTCTTGGTGAGGTACTTTTGGGGTCTCTCCAGTTGCTGCAGGTGTCGGGTAAGGTACATCCCAAAAGGGGCATTGTATTAAATTATGAGCGTGATGAGTGATGAGTAGAGGGGCACAATGACCTCTCTTGATCTAGATGCGAACCCTTTCATGATAAGGTGGGCTATATAGAAGGTCTTTCTAACCACTTTGGCAACATGATTATCAAAGGAGAGATTACTATCTACGTTGGTCCCCAAATCTCTAATTACTTCTTCCGTACATAATGGTCCTCTATGTGGTAATTTGTGGGCACCTTGTTTTTCCCAAAGGGGATGACTATGCACTTTTTAGCATTTAGCTTGAGGCCGTGGCTCTGGCACCAAGCATCCGTCTCTGTGAGACCCTTTTGGAAGATGCTTGTGTCAGCTGGAGATTCAATTATGGTCCCCAGTTTGCAGTCATCTGCGAACTTTGTCACCCATAATTCCTCCGTGTTAGCCTGAACCACAGAGAAGTATATACTGAACAAGAGAGGTCCCAGAACTGAGCCCTGTGGGATGCCACTTGTAACTGGTTGGGATTTGGACATGGCACCTGTGATTCTGACCATGTGGGTTCTACCTCTGAGCCAGTTTGCAACCCATCTTGTGATATAGGGGTTGATATTTAAGCTGGTAAGCTTATTTATGATGCCCGAGTGGGGTATTGTGTCGAATGCTTTTGCGAGGTCCAGGTAGGCTGTGTGGACTACCTTGCCCTCATCTATGGCTTTGGTAACTGTTTCAAAGAAATCAACTAGGTTTAAGAGGCAAGATCTGCCCTTAACAAAGCCGAATTGGGTAGGGTCCAGTGTCTGGAGGCTCCCAATGTCTTTGTTTATGAGTTCCATGATAATACGCTCCATGGCTTTACAGACCAGACTAGTCAGGCTTATGGGGCGATAGTTTCCGGGGTCCATTGTGGTACCACCTTTGAGGAGTTGGACCACTGTAGCTGTACGCCGTTCTTTGGGTACATATCCTGTAGTAAGGCTAAGTTTGAACAGTGACTTAATGTGAGGGTTCAGTTCTTCTTGGAGCTTGTGTAAGACACAGCAAGGGACACCGTCTGGCCCCATAGATGCTGTGTTTTTTGCTTTGGAGAGGGTAGCTTTCACCTGTGCATCTGTGATGTCAGGGAGGTTACATTCAGTTGGGATAGGCATTTGCTCCTTTGGGGAGTTTGCGCTGAATCTGTCTGCCAGGATGTTGGCTATGTCTGTAGGTTTGGTATATTTTGTACCGTTATGCAACAATTCAGAGCATATTTGGGAGCTTCCGCCCATGTTCCTGACATAACTAAAGAAGGCCTTGTGATTATCTTCATTGTCTAGGGCAATTTCTCTTTCGAAGCTGGCCTTTGATGATTTTATGAGGGATCGAAGTTTCTTGCTAATACTGATCAGGGATGCCTTCCCTTTTTGGGATTTTGCTCTGTCATGTAGTAGCTTCCTCCTTCTGTTGTACAGCTTATTTATGGCCGGGGTCCGCCAGACCAGTCTCCTGTTTTTGGAGGAGTGAGTCTTGGTTTTATTTGGGATAGCACGATCCATGCATTCCTGCAGGTGCTCATAGAATGCATTTGTAAAGGATTCTGCCGATTGGGCTGTATTATCCTCTGACCCAGGGGCTTTGAAGGATTCCACCTCAGTCTTGAGAAGTGCAAAGTTGGCTTTTGAGAAACTCTTTACAGTGATTTCCTTGGCTGGGGTGGGAACGGGATATGGATGTCCAGGGAAATTTGTTTATGGTCTGATCTTACCAATGAGGGGTTTACCTCTGGTGTGGAACATAGTGTCCCCATCTTGGTGATGACCAGGTCCAATATGTTGTTCCCTCTTGTGGGAGTGGTGGCCAGTTGTTCCATTGCGTTAGAGTTTATAAATTCAAGGAACCATTGGGCGAGGGTGTTTGGGCTTGAGTAGTTTTCCCAGTCAATGTTTGGGTAGTTGAAGTCACCCAATAACATAGTATTTGGAGAGACCTTCATATTCCCCAGTGTTCTCAGGAATGCCAAGTGGGGTTCCTGTAATAGGGAGGGTGTTCTGTAGCAGGCTACAAACTGAAAGGCAGTTTTGCCTGCTGTTAGTTGCACATGGATGGTTTCTGATGCTTCGTGCAGTGCCACTAACCTGGAGGTGTAGGTATCTTTGATGAATATAGATACTCCCCCGCCTTTTGTGCTTCGGTCCCAGTTTTGGGGCCAAAACGCATGGTATGAGTTATAACCTGGTAGTGCTGGGGTGCTCTCAGGAGCCTTGAACCAGGTTTCTGTTACTGCACAGACATCGATTTTCTCCATACTGAAGAGAGCCTCGAGTGCGTGCATCTTGAGGTTTAGACTTCTGGCATTGAGTAGCATTACCTTTAGTTTTTTTTATCCTTGGGTTGTCTATGGAGGTGGGTTTGTCCTTTGAGCCTTGCCTAAAAAAGGCACTATGGGGGTGGCAAGAGCCTTCGCCAGTATACGAAAGCCTAAGGGTGACAGGTACAAGCCATCCCTAGCGAAGCAAAGTGGCTTGTCGAGCATGTCATCCCAGGCTGACAGACACTGGATCCCCTTTGAATGACACCAATACTTTAGCCAATTGTTGAAACTGATCATTTTGTCTTTATACTGTGGCATCATTCTTGGTGAGGGCAAGATGCTACTCAAGGTCAGGGTCATACCAGCCTGGGCTACATGGTCAGAGAGCTCCTCTATGTCTCTTTTCATGTAGTCCAGAGAGGTATGTCTCAGGTCATTCACACCAGCATGGACAATGATGGAGTCATACTTGTACTTGCTTTGGAGTGACCTGAGTGCTTGCATTATATGGCGGATCCTGGCACCTGACAGGCAGCTTACAGTGACCTTCTCCTTGTTCAGTCTGGTGAGCAGGACGTCAGTGTGCCGGACAATAGAGTCCCATATAACAAGTGTATTTGGTGTGTTGTTTGGCCTAAAGGGCTGTGACTGTGAGGCACACTGATTTTGTGAGATATGTGATTCATGGGTATTCTTGAGGGGTGGCTGTTGCTTGGATATCTGCTTAGGAGGTCTTTGCTGTTTAGGCAGATTTTTATTTAGAGCCTCCGAGTATGTTTTTGTGTGTTTATGTGTTGGGTATGCAGATACAATAGGTCTGTGTGAGACTGGATTTGTGGTGTGGGTGGTTACCTTTTCCTCCTGACTGACTGTGCCAGTCTTGGGTTGAGAGAGCTCTGCCTCCAGTTTGGCTGTGTAACTGCATCTCTCACATGTATTAGAGTTTGTTGGAAGGAGGGGAGGGTTGTCTGTGTACATAAGGCAATTGTAACATTGCCTCAAAATTCCCAGATTCACCAGCTGGACTGGAGAGTAACATTGAAACTGACCCTTGGACATACCAGATTAGTATAGGGAACTGTTTTTTTACTGATCAGATTAGGGAAGGGAACTGATTTTTCGCTTGATCAGGAAGGACCAATCGGGAGCCTAATACTTATGAGAAGTCAAGGAGGGTGTAGTGCTTTAGTTAGTTAGTGTTTCCTTATAAGAGCTGAGCAAGTGCAGGGCTTTAGATAGAGAATAGAGTGATTACTTTGAGAGTTTGAACAGTTCTAAGGGAAAAAGTGAAGAGCAGACTTTGTGGAGCCTGGAATAGTTTAAACCTGTTTAGGTGGCACTGCCCGACGCTGCTCAGTCAAAAACGCAAAAAGAGAGTTGTAGGGTTTTAAGAGAGAGATCAAGGAGTTTAGAATTGACCCAAAATGGCCAATAAAACTACAGCTTCTAGGTAGTAACCACTCCTCCAGGGACAGGCATGCTGTTCAGTGTTAACCACTCCCACTGGTGAACACAGAGACTTCCCTTTAGCCCAAGCAAGTACTGGCCTTCTAGAAACTTCCAAACAGTTCAGAACAGCAAATCTGTAACTGAAGTCTCTTAACTTTCAGAAAGTGGGAAAAAAGCAAGATTGTTTTTTTTTTTTTTTTCTTATTGTTGTAGTTTAAAGGTAGCAGGAGATACACAAGCAGCAAAATAATCACAACAGTGCAATAAATGACCTCACACTTGAGTGCTAGGCCAAAATCAGGTAAAATGCAGTTTTAGAGAAAAAAACTATTTTAAATTAAGTGCAACACAGGAAATGCAGTAAACAGGCTCTAGATGTGTTCCAAGTACTGTTACTGTTACAGATATAAACTTTAGCAAGCCAGAAAATGCCAAAAAGTAGGCGGCAAAGCAGTAAAACTTAACAAAAAATCAGAAGAAAATACTTAAAATCACAAAAGTGGCTCCTTTTCTTCTCTCAGCATTTTCTCCCCTTGGTAGGTGCTTCAGCAACAACTAGCAAGCCTGAAAAGACGCCAAAACCATGATACCCTGTACCCATTAACTACCACCTAGGCAGCGGTCAACATAATGGCAATTGTGTATATGGGATGCAGCTGGACAGAACTTCCCTTTGATAGTTACGTCACCACAAAATGCAGGTAGTCGTATGTGGCACCCCTAATCATGACAGGGTGCCATCCAGGAAAATAGAGATAACTGCTCAGCCATACTCAACACCTATGTGACCCATAATAGATCACGTATTTCCTTTAAGGGTTATTGCCCATGTGTAGATAGCCTACACTGCCCTTCACAATCCCTAGCTGCACTATGTAGCATGCAGCCTACCCTGAATAAAGCCATGTCCAACCCAGAGGTGTTGGACATGCTACACATAACACATCCTGATCCCAAATAAACACATACATCATGGACATCCACCTTTCTAGTACAAGGATCGCAACATGCCTCACAGATCCCTGTCCCATACACTTAACATACTCTTGCCATACTATGCATCCCTGTCCAGTGAAGCTGCACATTGCCCCTCTCTGTGACATGGTGTGATGACCGCATGCCAAATATATCAGTAACCATGTGTATCAGTTCTGTGGCACTGCTTGGGCCACTAAAACGTACCTGTCTGTTGCCTACAGCTAGGTAACCTGTCTGCCTAGGCTCATAAATGGCCCAGGGCATATAGCCTACTAGATCACTATGACCATACATGCTATAGTTGATATCCAACCCTTCCAAATACCATCAGGCTAGCTATTGTCCCATGTGTTACACATGTGCAACACAGGCAATACATGGCAGGATGCTACACAGTTGTACAGTGCCATGTAGATGTATATAGCAAAATACATACATGCTTGCAAGTCTGCAGGGTCACAGGTCATGTCCCTAATGGCTATGTATGACTATATATGTGGCATATACACAGCATTAAGGTCGACTGCATTAATGTGAACACATCCAGGCATGTGCTGATAGGTAAAGACACCACTACAGGCAAACAGACATGCCCACGTCAAGACAACATCCACATGGTGCATGAGCAATGTCATCACATGACACACACATATATGGCGATAACATCACATTACCAGTAGGTGTCAAATGTGTGTGACTTATACATGTCAGTGGTGTTAGTTTCATGTAAATTTACAAAGACGTATTTTTGATACACATGTATGCTCAGCTGTACTGCTGTATTTCTCTGTGAGTTACTGTGACCTGTCTCCATTGTTATGTCTTCCAGGTATGCTACATAGCAGACTGCTGCCATACAGCCACTTGGAGGATGAGGTCCTCATCCCATACCTGCTCGACTCTTCAGCCATGTGCCACAGGATGCACAGCAGTGGGATGCCCTTTGGGAGGAACTATGCAGGAGGGTAAATGATGTTGGTGGTCACAATCGCACCTATCAGCAGGTGCGCCAACACTGCACTGACCTCATAAGATGGGCAAAATAGCGTGCTAATGCTATCGCCAGGGAACAAGATGCAACAGGTGGAAGGCCACTCACCCAGCCCCCACTCACATGTACCAAGGAGCTACTCGCCAACCTGAGGACACCTGCAGACCTCCATCCTCAAGCTTTAGCTGGTATTGTGGAGGTGAGTGTCTCTCAATCACTGAGCCTGGAGTTGCCTGGTAAGTCACTACTGCACATAAAACACAACTATATATCACATAGTTGCATGTGTTACTGTACAATATGTAATATAACATTATATGCAAGGCATGTATGCACACATGCCACATACTATAGTCTGCTACTCTATGTATGCACAGATGTGCATGCTCCATAGTATAGTGTATTGTACTGGCTTATGAGCTAACATGGACATTGCACCCTGTAGCTATCACACAGGTGTGGATAATGATCTTACTGCTGTGACACTCCTGTTTAGGTATCTCTGGCATTTTGCAGTGACAGCGGCCTGTGTCAGGTGAGAATGTTATTATTTACCAGGCTTGATAATGCGCGGAACATATTAATTGCATGCTATCTGCCATAACACACGTACACATAATGTATGGTGGTCCTGTTAATGGACACTGGTCAGACTTGCAATGCATCACACTGTTTACCTATGTGAAACAACTGAAGACTATATGAAGCACCTACACTAAACCTTCAAAACTGTCATTGCCAGATGTGTGGACAACAGTGAATACAATGGTGGAGGTGTGTTCCACTGTAGAGACAGGTACTACAATACAGCATTACACATGTTGGGAATACTAACAGTACTATACAGAGAGCATATGTGTGCACACACACTAAATGTGTTGGAGCTGGAGTATGCCCGGCCCACAGGCTACACCCTTGTGGAGTATACCCTTGCTATGAATGTCACACAATGTCATGAGCTATCAGACATGTCCATGACATGTAGTGGGCTGACTGCAACACTGCTCAAGTATCCTGCAAAACATTTCTCACATCCCATACATACCACCCTTTGTCTGCATAACCCTGTCCTCAGTGGAGCATATGACATCTACGGGTGTATGTCATATGGGATAACAATGACATGTGAAATAAAATGGCCATCACAACCATTGGACTGAGCATGTGTACATATGGCCATGGAGGATGGCCAGAGACATGAAGCAACACACACAGTAGAAGTGATGTACATGTGTGTACACCCTGTTGTACATTGGCTCGACACAATACAACAATGGCCTTTGTGTAATGATGATATTGCAGATGTGAAACACTAAATATCATACAGGCCTGTGCACATCTTGTGTAGGCATAGCATGAAACCACCACATAACATGTCTTGAACATCTGGAGTGTGTCACGACATGGAAGCATTCACCTATACAGTATCCAAATACATACATGTGTTGCACAACATACACATACATCCACATCAAGCCACAGATACAGTACATTCACCTTGCTGGTGTCAGACATCATTGTCATGCCTGCTCCTCATGTGTGTGAGGTACACAGATGGCATGTGGGACATAGAGTACTTGTAAGTTAGCCATGTGTGGGCATAGTTGCCAGGTATCAGTAATATGGTTAAAGATGTGCAGAGGTGTCATCTGTATACCCTTCTGTGAACTGTGTCACACATTTCACATTAGGGTTTATTGTGTATACACCTTGGTGACGTGGGTCACATTCCACATTAGATATGTATTGTATGTGAACATAGTCATGGCTATGAACTGACATTAGCTCACACTGTATAGCAATTGTGAAGCCAAAAGATGCCCTGCAATGGCTATGCACATCAGCTCAATGTGCAGTATGTGCCTGCATATCTGTAGGGTGGACAGACAACATTGCATCAGGTGAAGGCCCATGTTAGTATAACATGTCCCTGCATTGGGACACCATTACCGTTCTGTAGATTGGAAAGGATACCATTGTGTTACACATGTATGCATGTCATTCAACATGTCAGCAGAAGATATGTCATACTACATGAGATTGGCAAGGTCATATGACACACAGCAGGCTGGTGTACTGTAAATCTGTGCTTGTCTGTGGCACTATTGCAAAGTAGTGACAGCCTTTTCAAACATGTGGGTACAGCCACATGCACAATATCTACACTCAGCTCAAGGGTAGGCAGAATAATGTTGAACAGACATGCACTGCTTTTTGGGAGATATGCAAACTAGGGCTCAGGCACACATAGTATGCAGTCAACATACCCTACAGCTCATGTCCTCACACATAGGGGTGGTGGCCAACACAGAGCATCAGTGTCAGATGTACAAAGATCAGCGATGGTCTGTCAACATGTGGTGTATGTTGCACACACCATGGCAGTGCAGTGCAATGGTGCAAAGTGCATGCATTGTGTTGCAGGTATGGGGCATAGGCTACTAACACAAATGGTGCCAAACAAGTATGTATGCTAACCACCACTATAATTATGTAAGATGCATACCATCTGCTATAACACATGCATGCTGTTGTGTGCAACTCAGGGATGTATGATAACTACCACTATAATTGCCTAAGCTGAAACTATAATTGTCTAAGATGAATGCCATCTACCATATCACCTGTAAGTAGCGTGTGTGTCTGTGTGTGTATGTGTGTGGGTCAGTGTGTGTGTCTGTGTGTGCATCAGTGTGTGTGTTAGTGTGTGTGTCAGAGTGTGCGTGTGTGTGTGCGTGTCTCTGTCTGTCTGCCTGTGTGTCTCTGTCTGTCTCTGTGTGTGTCTGTGTGTCTGTCTGTGTGTGTCTCTGTCTGTCTGTGTGTGTCTGTGTGTCTGTCTGTGTGTGTCTTTGTGTGTCTGTCTATGTCTGTCTGTGTGTATCTGTGTGTGTCTGTGTGTGTCTGTGTGTGTGTCTGTCTGACTGTGTGTGTCTGTGTCTGCCTGTCTGTGTGTGTCTGTGTGTCAGTGTGTCTGCCTGTGTGTGTCTGTCTGTGTGTGTCTGTGTGTGTGTGTCTGTGTCTGTCTGTCTGTGTATGTCTGTGTCAGTCTGTGTGTGTCTGTGTCTGTCTGTCTGTGTGTGTCTGTGCCTGTCTGTGTGTCTCTGTCTGTCTGTGTGTGTCTCTGTCTGTCTGTGTGTGTGTGTCTGTGTGTGTCTGTCTATGTGTGTGTCTGTGTCTGTGTGTGTGTGTGTGTGTGTGTGTGTGTGTCTCTGTCTGTCTGTGTGTATCTCTGTCTGTCTGTCTGTCTGCGTGTGTCTGGTATAACTTGTAATGTACAGTTCTTGTCTTCTCCTCACAGGTGTTGATGTAGGTGCGTTGCCCTCCTGCGGTCCACCTGATGTTAGTGTCCCCACAGACTCTAGCAGTGATGATAATAGTATGATTGAGGCACAGGCAGGGTTGTCAGGTGCTGAATCTGTGCCATCGGTTGCCATTCCACCTGTCTCCCCCTAATCCTGGCACACAGTTCCCTTGCCTGCACATACCCCATCACCACTGGCCATAGAGGAAGGACAGTTGGCGGGTGGTAGCATGGAACAGGGAAGTGTGGTGACTATGGAAGGTGTGCCTGCACACCATGATCCCAGTCAACAGACTGGTGATGTCCCACACAGGCATATGCCCAGCGCTGCCTGTAGGAGGACCACTGGCCAACATGCCCCTGCGAGACCAAGCACATCAGCTGGAGTTACCAGACGCATGTTTTGGGCTGTAATGGAGGCACAGGCATGTGCTGAATGGCACAATAGAGAAGGTCTGAGGCTTCAGAGGGCTACTGTCTGTTCATTAACTGACAACATCCAGGCACTTGGAAATGCTCACCATCATCTTGTAGATGTTTTGGATAGACGATTGGGTGACATGGTGGGAGTCCTTGACTGTGGCATGTCAGTCCTCGAGCATGGGCTGTCTGTGCTGGAACATCTGATGGGAGTGAGGCGTTGGGCACGTGGACGTAGGTCAACTACATATCCTGATGAAGGTCTACATGAACATGCTACTGCACATGCCCGCTCCCATAGTGGCGGTAGCAGCAGCAGTGCAGCTGGTGCTGTGCAGTCCACACCAGGACACAGCAGGCCATGTGCACATGGCTTGGACGGTCCCAAAAGGGACATGATTCCAGTGGACATTTGTCATCAGACGGTACCCAATCTGGACCTCTGCCTGGTAGTGCCCATGTAACCCCTGGCAGGCGCAGGGCATGTGGCCATGGCTGGACACCGTGAACTGTGAAACCTGCCTTGTACAGTCTGCAGCTGTCAATATTACCCCTGTGTAGGCCAGCCACATGAAAGACCTGTGTGCATGCATACACACATACTGGAAGCAAATGTAGGGCACCTCAACACACACATGCATAACATCCACACATGCCCAATGATATCACAGGCCCTAACACACACGCATGATGTCATCCAATGGCACAGCCTAGGCCTCTGGCAAACATTATCACCCTGTGCATATGATGATGCCTGTGCCGCATCCCTGTCATCCACACCATCGGTGCAGGGGCATGTTCATATGGTCTGATGCACAGGGTGAACATACTAGGTAGACAATTGTAGATTAATATTGTTGAGTAGTGTTGACAGGCAGCAGACATACCATGTATTGCAGTTTTAGAATGCATTTTGTATGTTTGACAGTATTTATCATGTGTAACAACACTAACAGTATGTTGTTATTGACGTTCTGCCTTCCTCTTTCAGGTGTAGTTGCATGTGCCGGGGATGTTGGTGTTTGCAGGAGTCCCATGTGTACATGTTGACTACCCACAGGTCAGTATGACAATACCTGCATGCACTTTGTAGCTTCCACATCACAGTTATATTCTCCCATGTTTCAATTACGTTTACTGTTCTAATGATCCAAGAGCAAGATAGCTGTTTAGTAAGCTACTGTGTTCAGAGCCGTCACATCCATAGTGGGTGACATCACAGGTATAGTTACCTGGAGCGCGTAGTGGGTAAAAGAGTTGTATGCCGGATGACAAGGATAAAGGCCACTGGAAATAGTGGCTTCTCATTGGGAAGCAGTAATACCTACTACCATGACAGCATGCAAACACAGACACACCCACACACTCAGGGATTCACAGACACAGTAGCACACACTCTGACACACACAGTTGCCAGTGTTTGGATGAGAACCCCTGCCTATGTGCATATCATCATTATAGTATTACACAATTACAAGACATGCCAGAGAGATTACACATGTACAGGTAGTTGTAATGGCCTAAGATCAAGGACATCGACAGGGATACTACAGTGCAGTGAGTGTATGTGGGGCGGGGGTCCATCAATAGGCTATGTAACAATAGGTCACACTCCAGGGTGTACAAGTTAACAGGTGGTTAGTATGCCTGTCTACGATTGATGATATCAACAGGGATACTAGATTGCTTTGAGTGGATGGGGGGGGCATTAACATTTCACTATGGTAAAATACAGCCTCACTCCAGGAACCAGACAGCCATACACAGGGACAGCCATACACACACACACACGCACACACGCGCACACACACACACACACACACACACACACACACACACACACATACACACACACACGCACACTGGCATTTACAAAGATATACACCTATGTCACACACATACAGACACTTTACATGTGTGAGGTTTAACCACCTGCCTATGCCTTTCTTTCTACACTTCACTCTGTACTGGTGTCAACAACAGTGTTCAGGAGAGTGATAACATGTCGGATGTATTCCCAATCATACGTGACATATATGGACACACACCCACACGTGCCAGTACTGTGAATCAAACACCTACCTATCTCATGATAAGTACTACAGAAGTACAGTACTATTGCATCCAGTACAATGCTTACTGACTCTTTCCTTTGACAACTGTGCTGATATATGCACAATATACGCACAAGGGAGGTATTACTGTTACAGGTGTCATGAGGTTTGCATTCAGTGTCACCCTTACAGCATTCTACATTGTCTGTCTTCCACTTCAATTAAAAAACCTGACCTTATCAGGTGCACAGGTTATTGTAGGACTGGTTGTAACACACCAGTGAGCTGTCCTCAGTAATCATTCATCTGCAAAGAAGCCCCACCACTTAGTAGCCATGTCCAAACATCTGTCCATACCTCATGTACGGCTTACTGTACTTAGAGCATATCACCATATACAGTTGGCAATGTTGAGGCTGTACTGCAACAGCATGATGTACTAAGACAACAGTCACCTTCAGACATCAGACACTGCACACACATGGAATCTACACAAACAGCAATACATGTAAACATATGCAGTCTACATCAGTACTTGCACCAGCAGGTCAAGAGGATACATTCCACACCTTCCCCATGCCATGTGTTAAACATAGCCGAGAATTACACCATAATGGATGTTGTATTCATGTACTGGTAGGACACCACCACTTTCACCGAGTAGCTAAGTGTACATATATTACAAAAGCACATAGCAGCATGACACACACAGCATTATTCCATGTCATGCTCCTACAAACTGTTACTTGACAGTGCCATGGTGAAGCTAGGACACTGTAATGGTCAACAGTGAACACATCATATTTGCCACACACACCTCATGTGTACTGGAAGAGTGCCAGCAATGTGCTCTGTTAGAGATAGGCAGTACACTCATTCAAATATGTGCGAGGTCTTTGGCTTGTAAACATCTCACCCCAGTATGTACTGGTTATTGTGGTACTAAGGCTAAAGTCCAAACAGCACACAGCATACATGGCTTGCAATTGTTGACATGGGGTATATGTAGGAGCTGTGGCCACACATGGCTGTACATGTCATGAACATATCACCTATGACTACTCAGGAACATACAGAGCAGAGCTGGATTTCCCTGAGTATGTCAATACAGGCCTTGTGTTAGTCCTCTGGTCCTGTTATTTGGGTATGTTTGCAGGCATTGCATTAGGTGGACATGTCTAAAGACATACATGCCACATGGGGTGTTGTATGATATGATAGGTGTCATTGGTGACCAGTAGAGAGGGGATATTACCTCTGTCAACATAGATATCGAACCTTATGTACTGTTAGCATGCTATCTGCCATGTGCATGTGTGTAATGACTGTAGCCACCTATATGTAGAAAGGTAAATGAAAGCTATGGTAATGTAATTTATGTTGTATGAATGTGGGATGTACATATCGAGGGCAGGTACGGTTAGGTCATATCCAACCATGAGGGTATTGTTTACTGATGTACAGCAACGGTCAACCGTGTTAATGCTGACAACATCTGAGGGACCCTGGTATGTGTACAACTGAGCTGGTTACAAACAGTGGTATTATTGCATTGCATAACACATTATGCAACTGTGTCTGTACATGGATACTTTGCACAGTTGATGTAAGCCTAGGTACAGTCCACTAATCAAGGGTTATCTGGTGGTCTACCATACTATGTCATATCACATATGGATGTGTGTTGGTAGTCTGGGAACAAGGTGGTGGATGTATATGAGGATACAACCTAGAATGCAGCATTTGCAACTGTCACCTGTACCTGACTCATCTGTGATGTGTTATGTCGAAGTAGTGGTCTTTACATGTGAGTAGCCTTTATGAATATGTGTACACCACCACCTGGAATGGTCCATACCACTGTTATAGCCCATATGTCTGGATCTGAGTTATATGGTGGTAGTGCAATTCTGCACTACAGAGCCTTCAGCCAGGTGTTCCCCACTGAACAGATGTCAGTATTCCCCATTGTAGGTTCTACATTGAGCAAATGGATTACTAAAGCCACACATCTAGCACAGGTTAGCATAAGCATCCAATGCAATTGTCATGTAGGTGTCAGGGTGTTACTTCTGTGTGTAGGACATTTTCCTTGGAGTGTGGCTATATGGGTAAATGTGACCTAGGTATTATCCATACACACGTGTAACATGGATGCATGTGCTCTGTGTTGAAGGTTCGTCATTCGGTCATGAAAGCCCGGCATGACAGACACTGGACAACCTCATAATAACAGCAGGACATTGGCTCAATGTTTTGGTCTAGCAGTTGCAACATGTACCATGACATCACTGCATGTGGCATTAATGTACTTGCTAGCAAATGCCCCATGTAAGGTGACGGACAGCGGCAGAACTTGTGTATATGACAAATTTGAGATATACTTAGGGTAGCAGTCCTGCTAATAATGACAACTACTAACACAGCCAGGAGAGGTCTTCTTGACACCTGCACCTTGGTACCATTGCACAAGGTGGCTTACACATTATGCTTGCACATGCCACTGTTCCACGTATAATGCCACTGTCCACAACCTGCTATCAATGTATGCCTTTCAGGGCAGCAAGGTGTGTGACACATGCTGTAGGTAGCATCCGCATGTGCAACCCAGGTAACCTATTGTCTGTCATGTCCACACATGTGCGAATGTGTATACATAACATATATATGTCAGTACTTCATGCACATGTAGGCATGTGTATCACACAGCACAGACACATATATATCATTTACAAACCACATACAGGTATCAGGCAGTAAACCAGTATGATGTGCATATATACTGACAGGTAAGATGTACCTAGCTGTAAATCTGTGTGTTTACAATAAGAGTCCATTACAACATGTTCTGTACATGTAAGTGTTTGAGCATGCACACTGTGGCCTTCAGTGGTTAGAATCCCAAACAACCCTGTGCTACTAAGTGTATGAGCGTACCCACTGCCACCTCATGTAATTTGAGTCAGTGCATCCAAGAAACCCTTTGTTACTAAGTGTATGAGCATGCCCAGTATGACCTTGTGTAGTTGTAGTCATAGTACATTCCAAACGGCCCTGTGCTACTAAGTGTATGAGCATGCCCACTGTAACCCTGTATAGTGATAGTAGTTGTCCATTCTGCAGATGGCCATACTCCAGTTCAGGTTCCTGTTGTACTACAACTATACTTCTCAGGACTACCTGCAGATGATGTGTCATGTTTGTGCATACCGGTTATAATGGACACCTACTTTAAACACACAGGTCTACAGCTATGTATTTCATGACTGTCAGTCTCCCTGTTGCTGTCCTCCATTGTAGAAGGGCAGTCTGACTGCCTTGGAATGTGTAATCTTTATGGTGCATTTCAGTACAATAGGCACATAATTGCAGACAATGTCCCTTCACTATGTTCCCCACTGGATGCCTGCAATATATGTGGTGCCATCAAATGTGATCTACAAAGGCCATACAATGCCTTATACATGTGCCCTGTATAGACCAATGCCATTGACACCAGGGAATACCTGTATCATGCTATCAATGCAGGTTCAGGGTCAACCTGCTGACTATAAGCAGGTTCTGTCACACCAGGCCAGTACTGGCATATCGGAGTATAACAGTCTGTGTACACAACATGTGCCAGCCAAACCAGGTACACCTGTACATGTCACTGTACATTATTGTGGGACATGCACATCCCAGGCAATGTCCATGTCAAGGACTATCAAACACAGACATGGCATGCATTGCCAAACTATGGCTATACACAATGGTAAGCAGGATGTCAGGACAGTTCATACAATGCCCATCTGTGTGGGACACTGCAGACACTACACCCCTGTACCACACTGCACACCATTATCGGGTGGCCTGATGCCAAGGATTACTCCTCACCCAGCCTTGTACAGCCATCTTGCACAGCCAACCACTACACATCCATGAAGCAATGCACACATGCATGTCAGTACTGACACCTTGTGTCTGTATTGGGGTAGGATGCTCCCAACCACAGTCACTCCCAGTATAACTCCCATTGGTATACCGACAGATGTCAAACACGTTCAAATGCCCTAGCTCAGCCTCCGGATATCCCCTGTGGTGCATGTAGTACCTGTGCATTACTACAGTGTGGCAAACTAAGTAGTTTGGGAGAGTATTTGTGGGCCTGGCAAAGAGTGTCAATGTGAGTTCATTAATGAGTGTGGTTGTGTTGAGAATGACATCTGTTCATGTGGACAGCCATGTGTGCTACGCCTAATGTATGTCTACTATATCTCTGTTGCAGATGTCGCTCACCAACACACATATATGTTCTTAGAGCACAGCACCATGTCAGCTTTGTGGCACATGGAATAACTGCATGCACTTATCATAGTAATGACTAGTCAGTCAGGGATTTGCACCCCTGTACTGGTAGGTGTGCGACAGACGATGCTTAGGTTTTAGTCTCCAAGCCCTTCTCTGGTGTACTTTGCCTCTGTCTGTCCTTCCCACACACTCTCTGGTGGATGTGGAGGTGTACACCTGCTCAGCAGCAGCTTGTGTATTGTAAGTGATGGTAATGATCAGGTGATGGCCTCTGCACCTAATGCAGTCCTCCTCTAGCTGATTGCATGTGGAATGGCTGTGATGATGTTCCCATAGCTATTCACATGAAAAACACAGTACAATATCTAGGAACATCATGTTGGTGTTTGCCCTTGACAGTCGCTGTGAGTGGTACCTGGATCTGGTGTTTGCTAAACGGTATCACAGATGATATCTGGATGTTCCTCAAACAACATACACAGTAGGAAATAGCCTAAAGACAGGATGGTGATGTGCCAGACATGACTACAGCATGTAAGTGTAGCTATGCTTCATTGAGACTACTGCCTGTTTAACAAGTTGTGTGTGGTAATGGCTATTCTGCATGTTTTAAAACTGACAAGACAGTGCTTTGTTTGTGAGGGACCCCCATCTGCAGGGCCATCTGTGGACTGGTCAGTGTGTGGAACCATTTATTTCCTGTGTTACTCACTGAACACACATCTGTGAACAGCAGGAGCATAGTGTGAGGATTGCAGCCAGTACATGGTGACAGTGATGAGTTACTGCCATTGCATCCCTGACTGGACATATGTCACATGAAGCAGTGGTATGACAGACACTGTCTGGGGTTCTCAGTGACATGCCAGTAATGGGGCACTGTTCATAGCTGCAGTCACAACTCTTCTACACTTTGTACAGATGTCATACAGTATATATGCATGTGTTGTTCTCCCTCTGCAAATGTATACCATCTGTTATGCTGGGTTGATGATCATATCTATGCTTGCTGTTGTAAGTAATCCTGAATGCTGTTGAGTATTACTAAGCCATATCTGTGTTTAAACTGTAAAACCATAGGCTGTATGGGTTTGGAGGTCCTGCAGAACCTCCTGTCCCACTTTAGCTGGCCGTGGCACCGGGCACCAGCACATCTTGGGCCCAGCCTTGGACCTCCACCTCTGTTGGCTTTGCACCACCTTCTGGTGGTACCGCTACTGAGGATGGGGCTTGTCCCCTCTGGGAGCAGGTCCAGACAGGAGCATGTCCATTGTCATACAGTCTCCGACGTGGTGTGTAGGCAGCTCAATAGGGGGTTTCGAGGCCAGATACACCAGCTCAAAGGCAGAGTGTCACATTTACAGGGTGAGGTTGCCCCTCCTAGACAGCCCCAGCATTGCCACCTTTGTAGCTGTTTTGGTGCAGTGGTGGCGGCCCATGGCTGGGGACCTCCATCCCACTGCTTCCATCTGGGGGATCATGGGCTTGTGAATGCAGATCACCCCTCCTCATCTGAGGTGTATCCCCCCACGTGTCATATACCGACCCTGTATGTTGTCTTGTCTGTCATCCTACCCTACCTATCCTGCACGAGCATACCTACTCTCCTTCCCCCACATCCCACTCTCACCCTATGGAAACAAAAGGCAAATTGGTTCCTAAAACAACATTTGCCCCATACATAGCTGTCCATTTCACACACATGTCCACTGGACACATGAAAACTTTTTAATATGCATCACAACATACTCCAGTTGTCCTCACCCCTGTCTCTCAGCCACATGATCCTAGTATGCACATGACTCCTAAATGTTCCAGGTACACATGATGCAGACGACCCCATTGTACACACAACATTACTGGTCCCTCTATGGTTACCCCATTTACCTTTATCATGATGATAATGTCGCACACAGCACCTTACAAGAGTACTGTTCTCACATAATGATTTGACAGGAACTGTTGTGTTACCAATAGCCTCTTGGTAAAAACATACTATTCATCTTCCTGCATTGATCTTGAAAGTCTACCTCTCTGTTAACCATATGGGAAATCTGAACAAATTGCCCTTTTACTAGGCCCCTTTTAACATGCAAAGGGTGACAACTAGTATAGTGCAACAAACTGTTGCTATAGGTAGGCTTTGTATACAGGTTACTGACTAAGCAATGATCAACCAAATCTTTAGAAACCATCACATCTAAGTAATTCATAGTCTCCTTGTTGTAGTTGCAGGTAAACTTAAAAAATTCTGTAGAATTGTTAATAAAATCAAGAAAATCCTGTACTTCATGCTCATCCCCTATCCAAACCAAAAACAAATCATCAATAAATCTCAGATACAACCTCCATAACCCTGTATATGGAGAACTGAAGAGAAATTTATGCTCCCACGTGAGCATTATGATGTTCGCAAAAATGGGGGCACAACATGCCCCCATGGCTACCCCTGTGAGTTGTTTAAAGAACTGACCTTCAAAAAATAGAAAATTGTGTTTCAACACTAATTCCATAAGCGTAACTAAAACTGCAACATCATTATTGCTGAATTTGTTGGAATCGAATAAGAACTCTTCAAACCATTCGAGCCCAAGTGTGTGTGGAATCACACTGAACAAACTGACAACATCTACTGTCAAAAAAGAAATGTTTTCTATCGTTGATAATCCATTAAGTTTTTCCAGGAAATGCCAAGAATCAATGCATAAATGCTGTTCTTCCCCCAAAATGGCATTTAGTCTATAATCAATGTATTTACCAATAAAAAATGTTTTTGAACCCCGCTACACTAACAATGAGTCTCATTGGGGGGGGGTCATATACATTTTTATGTATTTTAGGGATACCGAAAATATTCAGTACCCTGGGGTGGGTGACACTTAAAAAATTCAATAAATCTATATCGATCTGACTTTGATCAAGCAAATCCTTCAAGGTCAGATCTATTTTATAGTTAGAAATATTAACCAGGTTTCATGACACTTCCTCATAAAGTGCACCATCCCATAGCATCATGTTCATTCGGTTGTTATAATCAGCTTTAGTCATAATAGCCACCCCACCCCCCCCCTTGTCAGGTCTCATCACTCTTAGAGATTTGTTGGAAATCAACTTATTCAATAACATTCTTTCTTTGACGTTAAGGTTACCCACACAACCATCAATAGGATTATTGGTTAATAGTGTTCTAAAATCAAATTCACAAAGGGTTTCAAACAAATGAAGAATGCCAGATAATGGTGGATTCCAAGAGCTATCTCTAAGCAAAATACCATCACTAATCCTGTCGTTATTGAACATTAATTTAAAATTAAGTTTTCTAACAAATGCTTTTAAGTCAATAATCAGTTCAACCAAGTTAGATCTTGCCGTAGGAACAAAGTTAATTCCTTTACTGAGTATATCCAGTAAATCAGAGTCAAAAGTTTGTAAGGAATAATTGTGCACAATGAAATCACCTTGTGCATTGCTTTGGGCGGTATAATCGCTCATATCAAAGTCACAAATATCACTGAATCTACTACAAGAATAAGTCATATCATTGTTAGGGTCAATAACAGCAACCTCACTGGGTATACCATTTGGGTTTAAAACTAGTTCCACCTGTGTGATTGCCTCGCTCCATTCCAAGATGGATTTCCTTGCTGGTAGGTCCCCCTCTGGTAATTTCACTGCGGCCTGTACTGTGGCTGCCTTGCTTGATTTCGAATCCTTTCCGATCTTCGTGGAGGTTCCCGCCCTAAAGGGGCTCCATTGGTTGGTCGCTCTTCAGCTTTCCCTCCAGAAACCTCATTGTTACCTCCTACTGTGTCACGCATAATCTGCAAGTTGTTAATGGGCGGGGGTTTTGGATATGCCGTACCAACATTATAGGCTGCAATGTCTCTTTGTACCTTTTGTGCTTTTCTCAATTGAATCTCCCCAATTGTTCTGTCAGTTTTATTTAACACAGCTTTGTAAGCCAAATTGGATGTTTCAAACACTAAATCCTCATGTAGAACTCTATCCAACTCACTCAGTTCTACATAAAGTAAGTCAATAGAGTTTTGATTGTATTTCATGAGCACTTCCAGCAGCTCCATGCCTTGCTTATCA
The DNA here is from genome assembly GCF_019279795.1 of Protopterus annectens. Taxonomy (NCBI): domain Eukaryota; kingdom Metazoa; phylum Chordata; order Ceratodontiformes; family Protopteridae; genus Protopterus; species Protopterus annectens. The sequence goes on from NC_056726.1 coordinate 903,435,482, forward strand.
TATAGTGCTACTAGTTCACGATGCAAGGGATAATCATTCCCTGGGATTCATGAAGCTCAGTGCAAGGCTGGCATAAGGCTTGCGCCGGCCGTGCAGCATATATATGGAGTAGTCGCACCATATGCATATTAATGAAGGCACGCAGCCGCCACAGCCACGTGCATAGGAAACGTGCACCAGTGCAAGGGCGTATCGAAGTTGCACAGGGAGGCGTGTCAATGTCAGCTGTCGAGGAGCAATCTAAACTGCTGAATATTATATCCCGCCAGCAATAGTAATCGTACCTATCAGTGTCTGTGGATACTGAAACGTATGCAAAGCATAGTCCCTGTGAACAGAAAATGAAGACTCAAACACAAATGCACGGTAGGGAATAACGGGTCCCTACCCTTGAACAAATGACATGAAAACTGTGTGCCCATAGTCCAACATAGTGTTGATAGCTATACCATGTGGAAGTGAAATGTATCATATGTTAGCGTGCCGCCAGTAGGTACGTCCAGTCCAATGGAGAGGGTCACCAGCTGACCCAATAATGTGAGGCAGGGAACATAGCTGCGCAGATGTGTCCATAACAAAATACATGAGGAGAAATGTAGATATATGTAGTGACCATATGTCTGAATCATATCCCACAAGTCATGTAATAGTCAGATACAAAAGGTATGTCCGTATTTCATATACCAAATGTGATAGGAAATAGCATACGCATGTAAACGAAACAGAAGGAGCATATAAACAGCCATAACAATATGGACACATGTAGGCTGAAAGGAACAGTATGATCCATACCGTTGACCAAGATTACCACCTGTCCCACTTTGCGAGCGACAGTCCCTCTGTGGGCAGATGTGTCCTGACACAAACATGTAAAACTGGCAAATGTCTAGAGAATATAGGACATAATTCTTCCATAGTCGTCATGCAATAGTTGCATTAAACATATTTCACTGAACGTATATTACATAAATGTCATAACAAACAGAATAAGATACTGAAATGCTACAACAATAAGCTTAGATATAGGCAGGAATTGTAAGTTCTATCTGCCGAACTGACCGTGGGTATGTGTCGGCCTGTAAAATATGCTGTGTTCACCGCAAATGTCACAGTAGGGTTGCCACCTTTTCAAATGGCCAAAGCGGGACATGTTTGGTACAGACATCAGATTTTACAGGCCGACACATACCCACAGCCAGTACAAAGGACAGAACATAACTGTTTTGCCTACAGAAAAGCGTATTCTTGTAGCAGTTTAGTTGCTTATTCTGTTTCTCATAATATTTAGGTATTTCAGATACAGAATAACTGTTTAATGCAACTATCACATAAAATATAAGAAATAATTTTGTCCTAAAATCTCAGGACATTTGCCATGTTTACAATTACATGTCAGGACACAACTGCCCAAAGAGGGACTGTCCCTCGCAAAGTGGGACAGGTGGTAACCCTATGTCACACTGTGGTCAATTGAAAAGGTGGAAACACAACCGTCGACTGTGGGGAGGCATTGTCCACAACAGTTGGACATGTGTAAGGAATAGCTTGGACACAGGAAAAGATGCCATCCTACCAATGAGTACAACAGGCTGGCAAAATCCAGAACACAGCTGTATAATCCGAACGTGTATGTGACACAGTCGAACGGGTAGTACCTGGATACACCAACCAAGTAATGAAAGTGAAGTATGGGCGTGTATCGATGTGCGTGAGGTATAGCATGTGGAAAGCAAACATGGCAGGGTAGTCCACACAACCATAAAAGTACCCGACACATGTAGGGTAGTCATTGTGTAACTCTGGCCGTGTCATGGGCTTACAACCAAAGTAGTGCTCTATGGGGTATGAGGAATTCACGTGCGAGGGGTGGGTGTTTAATGGTAAATTCCTCAAAGGTGATACTGTGTCGTATGCAGAAAAGGTGAACCGGAAGTGTATGAGGAGGCAGCGGGTGAAGTGGAAAGAAACACAACCACATGTAGAAACAGCTGCAAGACAAGCAGACAGGACATAGTGTAGAACACAATCCCACAAACATATGAATATGGAAATATGCGAGACAAATGTATAAATACGTCACCATCACATACCCACAGACGGGTCCTGATGGAACTGGCCATAACAAACGCAACACACCTGGATGCATAATGGCCTACCCAGCATACCCTCCACAACACACAACCTGCCACCATACCAGAATGTCCACCAAATCCAGCCGTACTTGGTCCACTGGTTTGTTGCAGAAACAGCCACACACAGTGACCCCTACGCATATGTAGTAGGTATTGTCACCCTAGGCAATGTCAGGATTGCAAACCATGTATCCCCTGCATGTAAAACCCCCTGCACATTTTCGTAAAGCCACAAAAATCTTTGTTATCTAACTTGTTTTGGTCTAGTCCAATTTTTGGGATATCCCTCATGGGATTACCAACTTGTGCAAATAGTAGAATGGGTATGACGACATGATGTCCAATCCTGTAGATATCTGGACACGTCAGAACATGGAGTGGAGGTCCATGACACTGTCCAGCCCTAAGTGGGCATGCATAACCTACCACCCAGGATAAAATACCTTCCCGTGACGCACATGTCCAGACACGAATAGGAGGGAGAATATAATGCACACATTTGCAAAGTGGAAAACGGCATGAGGGTGAAGAAGACACTGACATAAACAGGTCAACCCTGATCAAGTGTGATGGGCACTGACTGTGTGCAGGCGTGACCGACCATACCTGTCAACCTGTGTGAGCAAGATATCTGGACAGAGCCGTGAATACAAGTGAGACAAAGGTCCAAAAACAGGGACAATCTGTAAAGATAGCTCTTTGAAACATTTGATAGAATAACAGTTTGCACATTGGCATTAATGTCTGGAGTATGAAGTCTGAAACCCAACTGTCTGTCAGCACATTCTGACTGTAGTCTGTAATGCTGAGCTACTGCCAAAGGTCCAAAAACAGGGACAATCTGTAAAGATAGCTCTTAGAAACATTTGATAGAATAACAGTTTGCACATTGGCATTAATGTCTGGAGTATGAAGTCTGAAACCCAACTGTCTGTCAGCACGTTCCGACTGCAGTCTGTAATGCTGAGCTACTGCTGTGCCAGAACACAACAGCGTATTACAGAGGTCCATGCCATACCACTCAATTGTCCGGATATTCACAGAATGACTAGGGTCACCACCTGTCCCACTTTGCGAGTAACAGTTGTGTCCTGTGAAAAAAAGCAAGACATAGCAAATGTCCTGAGAGTTTTGGACAAAGTTATTTCTTAAGTTTCTTTAATAGTCACATAAAACAGTTATCTTATATATGAAACTTCTATATGTTATGTGAAGTAGCATAAGCAATTCAAATGTTACTAGAGTAAGCTATTATATGTACAAAAAAGGTTAAAGTTCTGTACTATGCACGGCTGTAGGTATGTTTTGTCCTGGAAAATCTGACATCTCTACAGAACATGTCCCACTTTGGGCATTTGAAAAGGTGGCAACCCTAAGAATGACCACAGGTTCGCCCCATAGTGTTGGTGTGTGCCTCCGACAATCTGTACAAGTGTGGTAAATCGCTGAGGATTGACGTCACTAAATAATGAGAAATATCCTGAGTTTAAGACTCCACAACCTGCAGAAAAGTCATGCTAATGCAAAACCTAGTATTCTATCAATGTTCTAAGCTTGTAAGAGCAATTGTTAAAATGTGTCCCTAATTGTCCCCCCATCGTGTAGGTTTTGCACAGGTTTGGTGCTCTATGAGGTTGAGAGGTATGGTCCGTACATATTTACAGTAAAAACCCTTCACACTTGTGTAATGTACAACTGCATACCTGTAGTCACTTCATGTCCAAAATAATAATCCCCGTATGACTGTATACAGGTAATAGTCAAATGTGAATGGGAACACCCCTCACCGTGGAGTATGGACTGTAACTACACCACCCATAATATGTAATGCCAACAGAATAAGCTGCTGACAGGTGCCCAAACACCTGTGTCTATAAACACAGGTAAAACTTCAAAATAGGGAGATAATCCCTGTCCATATTCTTCGTCTGACATTTGAACTCGGCCAGGGAAGTTCCATTCACCAGGTGGACAAGACTAAACCCAGATCACTACATGAACACCCTGACAAAGAAAGACCTGTATGTGGCTGGACTATATGCCTTGGTGTTCTGCATATGCTTGGAGTGATTAACAATGCAGCTGGAGTCCACAGCAGTAGGCAATAGGGAATGTGCAATATGTAGTACCGCCTTTTTCCCAGCAGGAGAATGGATGCCTGTGTCATAGGTGAAGTGGTGAGGCATATGTTGATGTAGCTAAGTACTATGGGTATGCATATCAATGAGGGAGAACACCAATAGAATAGTGGTTCCAGAATCCGGCCAATGTGAATGCAGTCCCGGTTGACCTACGACCACTGCACATATAACGTGAAAGTGTAATGAATGCGTTCGTGCTGTACACACATTTAAATATGTAAAGGTGAACGTGTGTTTCGCAGCAGTCCATAAACTGGAATACAGATATGCAAGTGTTACGGTCAGAATTATGAAAGTTCATGTAAGCACAATTATCTATGAAACATATGTAACCCAAAATAAGGATATGCAAGTGCGCCTGCGCATGTGTAATCCGCTCACAGAATAGAAAATGAATGGTGTTTTCCCCATGTTCTATGTACATGGCTCATACCTGTTAACCCCGTAAAGTACGAAACCGGACAAAGCCATGACAACAACTGGTACAAATAGGGACAATCCCCAGATATTGCCCTAACAAACATAGAAAGTGGATAGAATAACAGGTGTGTCACTAGCATGGATTCTCTGAAGGGTATGAAGTCGTAACCTGAAATATTTGTCATTATTTACCAACGTCAGTCTTTAATGATATGCCACTAACTTGCCAAATAGACACAAGGTTATGAAAAACTGACCAAAGATAAGAGGCAAACAGCTGTACATGCAGCGGAAATCTGTAGAGTTGAAAGGTATGATATGGAGATATATATACACATATATCCACAGACATAAACCAAAGCAAATTATGAGATGAGGAATGTACAGACATATGTATATATGTACATATATATATATATATATATATATCTATACACACACGATACATGAATAGATATATACACAACAAACATATGTCCCTGTACATATAACACATGTGCATAAATAGGTCACGGTATAGCTATTACGGATAGACAGACAGACATGCATGAAAGGTGAATACACCAATGCTTTCCAAACCATTGCCAGGAAAGTACCAGTGTGACATGCAAGTTCGTCACGTTAAACATGAATATAGGTGTCCTTTGCAGGACCTCAAAAATTGATCCTGTACGAAGTGCGAACTGTCATTGATGCTAAAGAAGTCACAAGTGCAACTACGATATAGGTGTACATGCAGCAGTAGCAGGTGCAAGGGTAATAACACATGGGTCGATAGAATGTATGACGTACAACCTGATATCCACAGAGTGGGGAGTGCTCGGAAGTGTCTCACACTTTATTATCGCTCAATTAAACATGTCTAATGGGTACTGTGGAGGGGTGTCAGGTATAGGAATCATGGGTATGCAGAAATGGGCCAAGGTGTTGGTTGGCACAGATCTATTAGGTACGCCCCATGGGAGTGATCAATATACCTATGTGGGTATAGCACACGCCTATATTCTCCAAAAAGGTGAAACCCATCTACTGGATATTGTGTAAACCATTGGGGGAAGACGTAGGGACCTATATCAGTGTCATGTAGGCGATTATCATGGATGGACATGCATACGACCAAGATGGTAACCATACCTGCCAAAAGGTCAGAATAAGACAGCTGGACTAAGGCATAGTACACGAAAGACAAACAGGGACTATATTAAATATACCCCAGACAAAGTCAGAACGTTGATTGAATAATTGTGTAGTCAGGAATACGAAGGTTATGAGAGTTAGTAATCATGAAATAGAAATGTCAGTCATGATTACCTAACCTCACAGTCCGTCATGCCTTGCCAGCAATCTACCAGAAAGGCACATTATCATGACAAATGTAACAGAATCATAGGTCAAACCTCGGGGTATATACCCATAATGTGTACAGGTGAGAGGTATAAAGGTAACCCATCCTAATTAAATGTACAGAACTAGTGATACTAGGTGGACAGGTGAGAAGAAAGACGTCAGGACAAATGACAAAACATGTACAAGTCAAAAGCATGTATTTCCACAAATGTGAATGACAACGTATGCCCTGTGAAAGTCAATGTGGAAGGTTAATAGACTCAAAAGACATGTGTCCCTCAGGGTGTCATGCAGTGTCACCGATACAGTGTCCAGCCCCCCATACTCGTACGTGAGCTCTGCCACTGACGGAAAGCGCAAATACCGGCGTACACATAAGGTACATGATAGAATAATTAGTGTGGATAGGCACCTGTTGGCCTGTGTGAGGAATATAACCCTCTGGGTGGGTGTGTCCTGCAATAGGAATGTAATGGCAACTGGCCTGTGATGGCGCCATGTATTGTGTGTATTGGTGTAAGAAAACTGATTTCCAGTATCAGAAACATACCTCGCAACTGTACGAATGTGCAGATGTATGCCTCATATGTGTGGTGTGTTCCTCTTACAATCTGTACCTGTCTGCCAAATACCTGAGAACTGACATCATTAAATACTGATAAACTTATGAGTTTAAGACACCAAATCCCTCAGAAAGGTCATACTAATGCAAAACCGATAATACTGTCTACTATCTATGTTTGTAAGAGCAATATGTATAATCTTCCCCTATTTGTCCCCCCATCATGTTAGGCTTTGTACAGATGTTTTTCTCTAGGAGGTTGATAGGTATGATCAGAAACAGATACATGTCTGAGGAAACAGCATTATCGACCGCAAGATAACTCAGAAGGTATAAAAAGCGCTGCAGTAGGAAGTTCAGTATTGGCCGCAGGTATGTGCTGACATGTCAAATGACACAGCAGTCTACATGAAGTACCTATAGGACATCATCTTTACCAATGATGACAGTGGGACATACCCACAGCCATGCATACACCACAACTAGACATAGCACACAGCAAAGCCTAGGCCATGATACATGAAGCCTCTGGCGTGTATGGATTGAGTGAGAGTACATCAAGGAAAGATGACTGCCAGGCTATTCAGCAAACACCCGTAGGGGCATGCAAGACTGCCCGTAACACGAACATTGCGCAGACAATGTTGGGATTTGCAACATACCCCATTTGTATGTGTAAGCTATGCAAATGATGTAATTATGCGATACACGAAACAGTAAGCTCTCCGTGCAAGAGCAGAGTTATGTGCAGAAATGTACCCGGATGTTATGCGACAAACGTTTTGCACGTTGCTAAATGGAGCAATGACAGCTGCAAATACAGTATGAATACAGTCGAAGAAGCATGCCAATGTCCAAGTCCAAGGCCAGTGGCGGCTTTGTCCATTGGATATCAATAAACCAGTAGTTGTCCTCCCCCGATCCCTGGTGTGGAAGCGTAGCGCAGCGCCACGGGAACGCGCTGTGCTTCAAAACAAGACATATGTATAATATACATACAAAATGTAGCTTTAGTTAGATGTTAGTACGCCATGCAGATGAATGGCAAGCTGGAGACAACATGGCTACTGTGTACTGGTTCTTATGTTTGGAAGCGCTCTGTCAGAGATGTAACGAAGTATATGTAGGCAATGTGAGGCAAGTGAGGCTGAGGATAGTGAATCACAACATGTCATGCCATATGGGCCAGGCCACTACAGTGTAGTGTAGGTTAAGGGGACTATTAGAGTAGAAGATAGGTGACAACATGAGTGTGTATGTATAAAACACTGTAACCTCACCGGAGCAGTGTCACATGTGTGCTGTCAGTACTCAGTGGACGAGGCGTGTCATGAGCTATCCTAGGGAACGTCAGGTGACTGACGGTGTACGCCATGGATACCACCGATGTGACCTGCAAACCTGCCCACAGTGTGTCTGTGCCCGTGCATGCCAGTAAGCACGAGTAAGCATGTGTGCACGCGTGTTAGCCCGTGTGCGCCTGTGGAGTGTGGAAGAACGAGTAAGCTAGTGTACGAATGGTGAAGCCCGTGTAATGTTGTGTATGCATTTGTAAGCATGTATACATGTGTACTATACACATCACACACGTACTGCACACACAGACACACATGCTGCCAATACTACACACATCAGTGAAATGGTACATGGATGGAGAATACATCATCAGAAGTAACAGTGCTGTAAACTATGCTACAGTGATGGTCATAGCTGCAATACATCATGCCTGCTGATATACACCTGGAAGTAACACACTGTGTGTTAACAGCATGCTAACATCAATACAGTGGAATAAAGCCACCGTGTGCAGCAGCACCAGGTTAGTCAGATCCTGCATCAATGTTACACATCACAGGTGGTGGCACAGGTGACATCATATGCACAGGGTGTGGTGTTAACATTTCCAGAGCTGTCATTGAGCCATCCAATGTACATGTAGGTGTGTGTGTGAGGGACAATGGTTATTGCATGGCCCAATGGTGGTGCAATGGGTGTGTGTATGTGATAGTCATAGCTGTTTGTGGTAAGTGTGTGTGTCTGCATATACACAGGTACAGCATGTGTCAGCCATATACAGGAGGTTGTGGGACAGTCACAGACCGTACCTGCCAGGTGTAGAGATCCCCATTACTGGCCATGGACACCCCTCCATGCATCCAACACAACCCAGTCCTGCACCTGTCAATGTCTACACATACAGTCCTGGGATCTGTACCACAACCTGTGGATAAACGTGAGTCTGTAATGTTAACCTGAGGTGCATAGAATTGTCTGTTACTACAGACGGATATGAGCCATACTCACACTCCAATGTAATAACCACTGCTGACTGTTGCCGAGATCTGCATACGACCATTCAAAGGTGCTGTACTAACATTGTTTCCAATGCCCGTGTAATACCCAGCAACACAACAACCAGTCACTACACATGTATAACCCATGATCACTACAGCACACAGTATGTGCACTATCACAGAGCCATAGCAGATGTACATACATCCAAGGTGCTCACATACAGATAATGCAGCACATTCAAGAGTTATAATCCCAACATACATATCTATATACAATATACATGATATATATATATGTATATATATATATATATATATATATATATATATATATATATAGCTATATACATACATATATATATATATATATATATATATATATATATATATATATATATATATGTAGAAAGATACATATACACACACACACACACACACACACACATGTGGCATGGTTGGGAGCAGAACACAAATGTAAGCACTGTACCACATGACAGCATTAGCAGTTACAGAACGCGCTACCGTGATCAGTGGATCACATGATTCACACAGGCACACGTCTAGCCTGCAGACAGCAGCATCAAAGGCAAAGACGTCGCACGGATGTTATGGAGAGTGAATACTGCAAAAGCAATGTACTGTTGTCATGCAGCTGGAAACACACACACACACACACACACACACACACACACACACACACACACACACACACACACACACACACACACACACACACACACACACACACACTTGGCAGGGCTGGGAGTCGAACATACACCTAAATACCCTAACACACTACAGCATGACGCATTTACAGAATACACTACCGAGATTACTAAGCACAGCAGTCCCAGAGGCAGACATCTAGGTGTGTGTCATCATCCGCAAAGGCAAAGACGTTGGTAGGAAACTGCTGTGGTGTGAGGCGTCTAAAAGCAAGACTGAGTCCCCAGGCGGACGGGAGCATGCGCTCAAACACACACAAACACACACACACACACACACACACACACACACACAGACACACACTTGGCAGGGCTGGGAGTCGAACATACACCTAACTACCCTAACACACTACAGCGTGATGCATTTACAGAATGCGCTACTGAGATTACTAAGCACAGCAGTTCCAGAGGCAGACATCTAGGTGCGTGTCATCATCCACAAAGGCAAAGACATCAGTAGGAAACTGCTGTGGTGTGAGGCGTCTAAAAGCAAGACTGAGTCCCCAGGTGGACGGGAGCATGGGCACACACACACACACACACACACACACACACACACACACACACACACACACACACACACACACACACACACTTGGCAGGGCTGGGAGTCGAACATACACCTAACTACCCTAACACACTACAGCATGACGCATTTACAGAACGGGCTACTGAGATTACTAAGCACAGCAGTCCTAGAGGCAGACACCTAGGTGCGTGTTATCATCTGCAAAGGCAAAGATGTCGGTAGGAAACTGCTGTGGTGTGAGACGTCTAAAAGCAAGACTGAGGCCCCAGGCAGATGGGAGCATGCGCGCAAACGCACACACACACACACACACACTTGGCAGGGCTGGGAGTGGAACATACACCTAACTACCCTAACACACTACAGCATGACACATTTACAGAATGCGCTACCAAGATTACTAAGCACAGCAGTCCCAGAGGCAGACATCTAGGTACATGTCATCATCAGCAAAGGCAAAGATGTCGGTAGGAAACTGCTGTGGTGTGAGGCGTCTAAAAGCAAGACTGAGTCCCCAGGCGGATGGGATCATGCGTGCAAACACAAACACACACACACACACACACACACACACACACATACACACACACTTGGCAGGGCTGGGAGTCGAACATACACCTAACTACCCTAATACACTACAGCATGATGCATTTACAGAACGCGTTACAGAGATTACTAAGCACAGCAGTCCCAGAGGCAGACATCTAAGTGCGTGTCATCATCCGCAAAGGCAAAGACATCGGTAGGAAACTGCTGTGGTGTGCGCTGTCTAAAAGCAAAACTGAGTCCCCAGGCAGACGGGAGCATGCGCGCAAACACACACATGCACACACACACACACACACACTTGGCAGGGCTGGGAGTCAAACATACACCAAACTACCCTAACACACTACAGCATGATGCATTTACAGAACACGCTACTGAGATTACTAAACACAGCCATCCCAGAGGCATACTTCTAGGCGTGCATCATCATCTGCACTGACAAGGACGCCGACAGGGATTGTATAGAGAGTGATCAGTCTGAAAGATTACAGACATATAACTGTCCCATGGTACACGTAGACAAACACACGGCAGTGGTGTGATCGTGGCAACGTAAGATTTACGGTGCACCATGACAACATGACATAGTCACGGGACGCCCCATGGACAGTACACCCTTCCAGATAGTCGACCAGTGTGTACTCAGTAGGCATCCATCGTGACGTTGACAATGGTATCTGTTGCCTGGATGACCACCATGACTATACAGGATGTCAACGGCCATGCACAGAGGGACATCACCAACACAAGGTGTCACTGGGCATGGCCACACGCTTAGTAATACACATCCTTTCAGACTGTACTGTGTGTCGATCTACACAACGGCGTACTGGGCATGCTCACACACTTAGCAGTTGCAAAGGGCCATCTTGCATGCAGACGGAGTCTCAACTCGCAAGGGCTCAGTTGGGACTGTCATGTGTGTCCATCTACACAACAGCGTACTGGGCATGCTCACACACTTAGCAGTTGCAAAGGGCCATCTTGCATGCAGACAGAGTCTCAACTCGCAAGGGCTCAGTTGGGACTGTCATGTGTGTCCATCTACACAACAGCCTACTGGGCATGCTCACACACTTAGCAGTTGCAAAGGGCCGTCTTGCATGCGGACGGAGTCTCAACTCGCAAGGGCTCAGTTGGGACTGTCATGTGTGTCCATCTACACAACAGCGTACTGGGCATGCTCACACACTTAGCAGTTGCAAAGGGCTGTCTTGCATGCAGACGGAGTCTAGACATGGAAGGGCACAGTAAGGTATAACTGTCCCCACGCACAGAGTGGTCACACACATGCAGTGACCAGTACACACTCAGCTGCCATCACAGCTGTCACAGGTGCAGATCCCAGATGTACACAACGCAGTCTACACTGTAGCCCTCGAGACATCACCATGTCGTTACTGCAGCAGTACACAGCCATACATTACCACAACACCGTGTGACACATGACCAGTGGACTGTACAGAGGTCTACAGCAACTGTGCAGGGTACACATGTACTGACAGGGTTCCAACAGGTGTTATGCATTGCAAGTATACCACTATACATGATCAGGTCAGCTCAAGACATTCCAGGGGCCCCGGGTCTTACACAGCTGTGACAGATGAGTGTTGCTGTACACCAACGAACACACGTTTGGATATGTCAAACATGTGATTATAGTAGATGTGTGCATGGACCACACACACAACACATATGTACATAGCTAAGCCTTTGCTGTCCCCCGTGCAGAACAGTGGCCTAAGCAATCATACGCACGCAAATGGAAGATGGGTCCATGTCTGTTGAATGCTCACAGTACAGGAGGTAGCAATGTTGACCGAGGACACATTCCCCTGTAGTAGTCACCCATGACACCCGTGATATCATACCACAGTCCATGTGTCATGTATGTCAACACACATGTCCACCAATAGCAATGCATGCAAACATGGCTAAAGGGGACACATGTAGGACCAACGCACATGTACAATCTGTACTGTGCATGCAGCAACCATGCATGTGCAGTGGCCGATGTCCATAACACAGCTGTGCCTAACTACAACATGCAGTCGCAATGCAGCCCCATCATTGACACCTGTATATGGTGACATACAGACAGTACAGTTGGTTGTACATCACGTATGGAGGGATCTGTGTACATAAAGTGGTGATCCACCCGTGTAGATGTATGTGTGCTGGGGATGGCTCACAGGTGTGTCACACGCCACCCTACCATGCCATGTGCAAACCGTACGCTATGTCACTGTTACTTGATGGTGATGACTTAACGCATACACAGTGGTCGGGTGTAACCAACTGTATGTCATGTGACACCTGTATCACTGACATCCTCCCGTGTGCACATAGCCACACAATTGCCAGACATAGCGTTGGTACACATACTGCGGACAGTACCGCTGCATGTCTATCAAACGGAATATCATATGGCAGGTGTATCATTCCCAGCACTGCCATGTGTGTCCGCTTGTGTGACCACACATGCCACATATGGTGGGGACTACGTCCCAGATATAACACATCCCTGTACACAGTTGTAGAGATCTGTACATACTGCAGTGTGAAAAGCATGAGGTCGGCAGGTGTGGTACATCACACACATCGGCTATCCGTACACACATATCTGGTCACCACAGTGTGTGTGTGTATGTATGTATGGCTGTCTGGTGCTTGGTGTGAGGGTGTATGCTACCATACTGTGGAAACAGGATCACTAACCCCTCATGGTGATGCAGTCTACTACCCTGTTGATGCCATCGGTCTCAGCCATACTGGCTACCTGTGCATGTCCCTTCTCTGTGCCACATCGTGTGGGTACAAAGTACTGTGAGGGTGATGACCACATAGGCAAGGGTCCACACATGAACACTATGGGGTGTGTTATAGTGCTGTAGACCCCGTGAATGTGGCCATGTTCCTGTACTGTGACAGGGTATTACTGCTACACAGTGTGACCTCATGCTATCAGTTGGCCTCTAACGTCATCATTGGCCTGACTGCTGTGTACAACCCCTGCACCATGTCAACATACCTGTAATCTTTCTCGGTATGTATGTCACATCTCTGTCCACTGTAGCTTGTTCAACTGACCACATGCTTCAGGTGCAGTATATGTGCAGACATCTGTGTCATGTTTGGACATCTGTGTCATGTTCGACTGTCCAACAGTCAGGTTGAGGGTATGTTTAGCATGATGATATTGCCATACGTGCCTGTGAGTACTCCACAGTTACACATGGGGGACTGCAGACACTGCTACCTGTAGGCACATGCCAGTACACCATAGGAGGGAACCAGGGCATTACCAACATGCTGTTACTGTTGTAACCGAGACACATACTGTGAAGATATCACAATGCATGCTGCACCTGGACTACATGGTATGACTGGTGCATGTTGACAGTACACCACTGATGTCACATACACATCTCTCAGTATTCACACACGTCCAATGCAACATACACATCCCTCAATATGCATACACAAGTAATGTTAGATACACCTTTCACATCTTAGTATTCACACATGACCAATACAACATACACATCCCGCAATATGCATACACAAGTAATGTTAGATACACCTCTCACTATTCTGTTCACCCTGTGCATCAGACCATATGAGCATATCCCTACACCGATGGTGTGGATGACAGGGATGCGGCACAGGCTTCATCATATGCACAGGGAGATACTGTTTTCCAGGGGCATAGGCTACTCCAATGGATGACATCATGTGTGTGGGTAAGGGCCAGTGATTTGAATGGACATGTCTGTTCCATATGCATGTGGGTGTTATGGAGCCCTACAGTTGTGTTTGCTGTGTGCGTGTATGTGTGCACACAGTTCTGTCATTTGTGAGGCCTACACAAGGGTATTATGGACAGCTCCAGATTGTACAGACCAGGTTGTACAGCTCACTGTGACCGGCCCGGCCACGTGTCCTGTGCCTGCCAGGGGTTGCACGGGCACTACCAGGCAGAGGTACAGAATGGCTACTGTCCGACGACACATGGCCACTGAAACCGTGTCTCTGCCGGGAACGTCCAGGGCCACGTCCACATGGCCTGCTGTGACCTGGTGTGTACATCGCAGCACCAGCTGCACTGCTACTGCTACCGGCACTATGGGAGCGGCCATGTGAGGTGGCACGCTCACATTGGCCTGCACTAGGTGGTGTAGCTGGCCTACGTTCATGTGTCCTACACCTCACCCCTACCAGATGTTCCAGCACAGACAGCTCACGCTCACGGATTGCGATGCCACGGTCAAGGATTCTGACCATGTCACCCAATTGCCTATTCAGAACATCAGCAAGCTGCTGTTGAGCACCTGCCAATGCCTGGATGTTGTTATTTAGGGTACTGATAGCAGCCCTCTGCAGCCTCTGCCCTTCTATGTTCTGCCGTTCGGCAACGTGCCTGTGCCGCCATTACAGTCTGGAACATGCGTCTGGTGATCACAGCTGCTGCGCTATGTCCTGCAGGTGCATGTCTGCCAGAGGTCCTCCTATGAGCAGCACCAGCCACATGCCTGTGTGGCACATCTGCAGTCAGTATACTGCCACCATGGTGTGGAGACACACCTTCTGTAGCCACCACACGTTCCTGTTCAATGCTAACAAACACTGACTGTCCTTCCTCTATGGGCACTGTAGATGTGGTATGTGTTGGCAGCTGAACTGTGTGCGGGTAAGAGTGGGACATAGCTGGGATGGCAACCGTTGGCACAGATTCCGCCCCTGACATCCCTGCCTGTACCTCGTGCATCTGTTCATCACTGCTAGCATCTGTGGGGACACTATCAGATGGACCGCAGGAGGGTAACGCACCTACATCACCTGTGAATGCAAAGAAATACTCTACATTACAGTAGACACGCACACACTGATACACACACACACACACACACACACACACACACACACACACACACACACACACACACACACTGACACACACACACACACTGACACACACACACACACACACACACACACACACACACACACACACTGACACACATACACTGACACACACACTGACACACCGACACACACACTGACACACCATGCATGTGAGATGACAGATGGCATTCAGAATGCTTGTGATACAGCTGACAGCATGCAGCTCAGACATCAATAGTGTTTGTAAGCATACCCCCTGAAATGCACACTACAGCAGGCAGGTGTCATATCATTATCCATGCAATTCACACGATCATGGTAGTATGCATGCATCCCCGTGATACACCATGTGGACCAGAACAGGATAACAGTACACATGGCTGGCATGACCTTGACATGTACTCTGCTGACATGTTCATTAACATGCATGCATGCCTGACACAATGGTGTCGTGACACATGTACAGCATCGTACTGGGTATCACATTGCGGAGTTGTCCATATGCCCTACAGATAGAATGTATGTTGAGCAAATGTGCATGGGCATGGTAGGGGACTGGGCCATCTACATTGCTGTACAGTGTGATGTACAGACACTGTGCCATTGCATGGCATCATGAGGCATCTATATTGCTAAACAGTGCATGTTATGTACACATTGCATATCCAGAACTGCATGCATACCCATGACATACCTGTGGATTGTGACCTACGATGCTGAGGTGTATACACACCCAACCATGCTTTGTCATGTGACAGGTCACTGGAGGACATACAGATGACACCCCTATACGATGACTACAGAGTGTTAGCTGCCTGGCAACCATGTCCACACATAGCGGACCTGTCACATCACCATTTCACACATGACATTGATGTACCACGCACACATGGTGCACAGCTAACAGTGATCCCCTACGGCAGGGGGGAAAAGTACAGTTTTTGTGGCCTGGTGTCACTGTCAGTGGAATCTGTGAAAGTGACTACCATCATGCTATGACACAGACATCATGTTCAACACATCTTATGAGGTACATGTCACTGACACTTCCACTTGCTGTGCACAGGCATTTATGATGTGCAGCGTACCACATCACCTGTACAATCCGTTTAGTACAGCTGTACTTGGACCATGTGTGGACAAAGTGGGACAGGGTGTATCCACATCCCGTCTTCTGTGTGGCTATGTGTCTCTGGCCATCCCCCATGGCCATGTGTGCACATGTGTTGGTCATGTATGTGATGGCCGTCTATCACACATGTCTGTGTTGTCCCATATGACATACACCCATAGATGTTGGTTATGTCACCATCCACAGGGCTATGCAGACAACAGGTGTATGTGTGGTATGTGGGGTATGGGTTATGGGAAATTGTGACAATACTGCAACCAAAACACTACGTGTCTCAGACATGTCGGATGGAACATCACAATGTGTGAAACCATTGCAGGGGCATATAACACAATGGTGATGCCTGTGGTCTGCCCATATCACTGCTCACTGTGCGGTACTGGTTTGTGTACCACACATGTTGTTCCACTGTATAGTACATATGCCTCCATTGTAGAACACCTCCACCATTGTATGCACAGCTGGACACACATGTAGCAATGACAACTACTGTAGTTTCCTGTCTGTGTATCATTTCAGTTGTATATATTGCACCTGGGTGGCCTGTGTGGATGATGGGTGATGCGACCTGTATATCCATGTATTAACTGGCCACATGGTGACTAGATCTATGCTTTGACATGCCTGATACTGATGATAGACTCACCTGCAGTGGACTCTTTTCTGTGCGGCACGCCAGAGGTACCTGTATAGGGTGACACAGCAGTATGAACATTATCCATGACTGTATGACAGCCACAGGGTGCACAGTGCAGGTTAACACATTTGCCTGTACAATAGCATATAGTCAGTACATGTGTGCATACCATACCTCTCAACCTCTTAGAACAATAAATGTGGACAAAGCCTACTATGATGGGGGACATATAGGGACAACTGTGACATATTGCTCTTACTAACCTGGATATTTGATAGACCAACAGGTTTGCATGCACATGGGTTTGCAACAGAATGTGCAGTCATAAACACAACTGTATGTCATCATTTAATGACTCCATTCCTCAGCTATTTGCCAGAAAGTGACAGATATTAAGGGGAACACACCGACAATATGAAGCAGACATCTGGACATCCTGCAAATACCCGTACAGGTCAGAGGTATGGTGCATACACAGGGTAGCATAAAGCATGTGTGTCCACATACCTTGCATAGGTTGTTACATTACATGATGTACACTGACACATGCACGTACGTGGGATATACTGGTCATATGTTCAGTACTGACTTATCAGGCAACTCCAGGCTCATTGGTTGGGAGACACCCACCTCCACAATGGCAGCTACTGTTTGTGGGGGCTGTTCCGAGGGTGTTCCCAGACTGGCAAGTAGCTCCTCTGTGTGTGTGAGTGGAGGCTGGGTTGGTGGCCCACCACCCGTACCACCTTGTTCCCTGACGATTGCAGTGGCACACTGTTTTGCATGACGTATGAGGTCCGTGCAGTGTCTGCGCACCAGCTGGTAGGTGCGGTTGTGGCTGCCCACTTCATTGACCCTCCTGCGAAGATCCTGCCACAGGTCATTCCGCTGCTGTGCATGCTGTGGCACGTGGCTAAATAACATCTCGTAGTTCTCATGGAGGTACGGTATTATGACATCATCCTCCTGTCGGCTATATGCTGGTAGGCGTGTACGCGGCATTATCTGTAAGACATGATGAAGGTGACAGGTCACATTTACAGACATGTACAGTGATACTGCTGCACATACATTCTAGTACATTCGCACAGTTATCTTTGCAAATCAACATGACACTAACACGACTGGCATGTATGTGTCCCACACATGTAACACCCAGTATGCATTGGATATCATCCCCATATATGTGTGTCACCTCATTAGTGTTCCTATTGCATGTGACGTCAGTCTCCATGTGGACATGTCTGTTTGCATGCACTGGTGTTCTTACCTATCTACCCATGCCCGATGTATCCACGGTAATGCTGTTGACCTAGATGCTGTGGATATGTCACATATCAACACAGACACAGCCTTACTGGACTTGGGCAGTGACAATGCACCAAGTACGCATGGAAACCTGTACATGCATCTGTTTTTCCATAGACATCTACACTGCACAGCTGTTCAACATCCTGCCATGGATCACCTGTGTTGCACATGTGATAGACATGGGACAATGGCTAGTCAGACGTCATTCGCAGGTAAGGTTATCGGCTATAGTATGTACGGGCTGGGTTTCCTAGCTGTATCCGACACCCATTATGCCACCACGAGGGGCATCAGTGACACATTACTGATCCAGATAGACGATACTACATCTACCATACGGCCATCACACCATGTATGGCAGGGATGATATGTGCAGCTATGTGGACAGGGCTGCATGGTATGGCGGGAGTATGTCACAGGTATGGCACAGGGATCTGTCCAGCATGTGGCCATCCTAGTCATAGGACGGTGGTTGTCCATGACGTATGTCTTTCAGATCAGGCTATGGACATGTAGCATGTCTAACAGCATAGTGTGGCATATGTCTGTATGCAAGGTGGATAGCATGCTGCATACTGGAGGTGAGTATTCTGGAGGCTGGTATCGGCCATCCACGCATGGGCCCTACCCCTGGATGGTGATGTGTATTCCAATATTGGTCACATGGTTGCTGTGTATGCCTGTCCAATGATCTCCGTGCTCATGGATACCACCCTGTCATGTCATGGGTACCTCGGATGACTACCTAAAGGGCCAGGGAGATGTCTCCAGCTCAGGGAGGTGTATTACACTACACTATCCCTAACAAAGTGTCCATACTGTTGACCACAGCCTAGGTGTTTCTTAATGGGTACTGGGGTATTCCCCTAGTGGTGTCATTGCTGATATCATCCACCAGAAGGTGCACATATGTCACACACATCACACACACAGCACATTCTGTATGTTGTTCACAACACTGTGACAACAATTGCCCATAGGTCATGGCCATTCACATCATCACATACGCAGATGGCTGACATTTGCCTGTGTGGTATGGGCTACAATGTGGGTGGGGTACAACACATTAACCCTGGTTTACTGTAGCTGACACCGTGTGATATGCACATGTCACTGTAGCACCTTTGGTAGTTGTGAGTCTGTCAACAGGCCACTAGTAGAACACTCCTGTGACATACACAGACATCGGTAGCAAAACATCCATACTGTCTTGTACATCTGTACTGCTAACATCTACATTGATAATGGTTCATGGACCTACAGACCATACCCAGCAGTGTTCTGATGCGGTGCCACCAGTCATGACTGTTGTCAACACTTGTGGGTTGATAGTATACAACACCCTATCTGTAATGTATGGGCATGCTCAGCACTTGTTCAGAGCTTCTTGGCACGATATGAGCTACTGCTTAGTTTAGCACCCATTTCATACCAGTCCTCACAGGTACACTATCTGTCCATACATTTCCAGCTTGATAACTGTACAACAGCTGTCGTACACACATCACTCACATACCTCGTGAGACATGGAGGTTTCTATGGCCTGTCCACCTGCCATGTACCACTTATATACAGGCATGTCCAACTGGCATGTACCAGTGCTATTGCCTGTCACTATGATGACTATGTTGTACATGTGGCAATAGAGCTATTCTCATGTCCACAGTCAATGCACACCTCCCAACATACAACAGTACAGCCTGTGGGGGATGCACATATGCAGCCCTGCTGGGGGTTATACTGTCACCAACCCTGACTGCACCTGACAGTCATGTGGGGTTCTGCAACATTGGCAACGCACCCCACACATCACATGGTCCCACATGATCCCCACCACAGGCCACACATACGGAGACACCCTGTACAGTACCCCTCCATACTCTGTGTGGGCACTGATGACAGCCCACATCACCAAACACAACCACACCAACCTACAGCCAACAGACATGTGTGCCCATCACATACAGCCAATAGGGTGACATAACATACACAACACACCTGTCTTAGGTGACTATCAGTAATCACACTGCTGTTCCACTCAGCAGGCTACACAAGGCGATAGTCACTTACATCCTGCTGTCCAGTAACTGGTTCTGCAACATAACCTATGCACACATGCCACAAGTCAGCAGGTAAAATGTGACTTCCCTTCCATGTCTGTGTGACTGAAGTTGTCACTCAGGGCACAGACTATGTGTGCAGGGACATGCAATAGCCCACCAGTGTTGTCGCCCTGATGGTGTGGTCCACGCCCTGGGAAGCATTTTGCGGTCATCCGGACCTGTTACCACTGTACTACGAACGACTGTGTCACTCCAAACAGTTGTCCATGCTTCTGCTGTCATTCCACAGGCATCTAGTATACGTCCACTTTGACAGACCCGGCCAAACAACATGATGTTGTGGCACAGTTGACCTGCACCTGTCAGTCTTGGGAGTATGGATCACATGTTGGACTCTTGCTGCTTTTATACTGCCTGTCTTGCACAGTGCCCACTAACAGTCACCACCAGAATGGGAACTGGCCAGCGAAGCATGTGGTCATGTCACACAATGCTTGACATCATCCTCTGTGACACACGCAGGCAAGGCACACCTGATACTGCACCACTGCAATATCTCTGCAGTGACTGGGACCTGCCTCTTGGCTCTGCGGAGCACACCTGCAATGACTGGGTAGAGACAGACAGTACCTCTCAGGCACGTACCTGGACTGGCACACCCACAACTGAGGTGTCCCCATATTCCACTATGTTGTACACACATCCTGGCTGGTTACTTCGCACAATGCATCACAGGAGCTCCACGTGCATATAACTGCGTCCGGAACTACTGCTGCTACTAATGTGAGACTGACAGTAACCCACACTTAACTGTGATAGCCGCACATGTACTGACACATTAGGCGTACACTGTGCGTGAGTCATAGCCTCCGCTTAGCTGGTTCGACCCATACACCACCTCCAAGACCAACAGTATCCTTGACATGGACACTACCAACATGTGACTGCTGTTCCACACCTGCGGTTATCCCCTCATTGGTGGAATCCGAACTTCTGCTACCCACCCATGTTAGCCACATACCGGCACCACACACTTCACGGCATACACAGTAGATGAGTACTACAACACCAACTACAGATGTCGTATGACAGCGGTAGTTGTTGTAGTGACACACGTGCAGGTGGACAATGCACATGCAAATGCCGAGACATACCCCAGTGCACTTCAATAGCATTTACACAACAATGTGGTCCATGCTATTCCACACAGAGCCATGCTGGTACACACCAGAATACAGATGACACTCTGGGGGTGCAGTCCCATGGACATATGGACATATTTTACAACAACAGGTGGGGGCTGTTACACAGTAGTGTACATTCCCATGGGCAGGATGAGACACTTGTCAGCCTCGGTAGGGCCACAGGATCCCACATCACATACACCATAACTAGCTACGTACACATTACTGAGACACATTCCGAGATGTACCACAAGGCATTATGGTGGTATGTCGGTAGTCGTATGCAATACCCACATCTGCTCACACATACAACTGTCACTCTGGAACAGGTGATGTTGGCAACATGCTATCTGATGGCTTCATTGCTAACATTACACCCTCTCAATCCCTGCAGGGCCACATTCCTTGCAGGTACATTGCAGTGTACCTGCAGTCACACCTACACAGTACTGACCTGCACTCTATATGTCCTAGGACACAGGCCCCTTGTCACCCTGCAATATCCCAGGCTGTGATGTCCACAGAACTCTGAACAGCATGTCTCCCCACTGGGACACCATATTCAGTAATAGCCTTGTACCAGACATTGTGGCCCCTGACTGGCACACAGCGACAGTAACACTCCTCACAGGTGGCGCCACACTGCACGACTGGGACTATTGCCCTACACACCTCACTGGACTGTTATGCACGGCTATAGGACACATCATCATGGACATCATTTGTCGAGTCTTTGTTGTGCTCCAGTCCTTTGATGCCAGCTGGGTTGGTCTTGTTGGGGCCACAGCATGCCTCCTACACCTGTTGAACACCTTTCCTACAGTCACCAGAGTAGTTGATGATGACACGGGTGTCCACACAGCCTGCATTGTCCTCTCACCGCCATTCAGCACCGTTCTCCATTCTGGTATTGACTACATACACATCCACCTGCACATCACAACATATGTCTCCAGATGTTATGCAATGTGGCTAATGGATGGGACACACACACTGACGGTGGCATACCATATCACATACTGCAATCCAGTTACACTTGGCTTACCACTGTCCTCAGTCATGGGGCCCTCATGTTCTGTATATGCTTCCCTGAGGTACAGGCTACCACTGAGGGGACTTCCCTGCCTAGCTTTACAGACCACTGCATACCCAGCACCATTGTTGCTCCACCAGCTGATACAGACCCCATCCATACGGGTGTCACTGTGAAAGATACCGATATGAACATCATGGCCTCTACCTGCATGACACTTGGTGTGAACATCACCTTTGTAGTACACCATCCTCTCACTGGTTATCACATAGGTGTTAGTCCCCTACATACATGTTGCATTGTACATGTTTGTAAGACACATGTATGTCGCACACACTCCTGTGATTACCACATTGCCACTGTGGCGTGGATATCCTTCTACGTGTACACACATGTCTGTACTGGGTGTGTAGCTGGTACATAGGCACCCATTGTACCTCTGAACACCGGATGTATACACACATCCATGGGTACAACACCCCACGTAGGGTGTACCTTACACAACAGCTTTACATAACCCAACATTAAAACGCCATGATGTTTATTGAGCTACAACTGTTAATGTATGCGGCTTATGTACAGACACCATGTCTGTACACATTTGCAGACTACATACTCAGGGGTGACATCTGCTGCATAGACAGGGCCCATGTCTGCAAATATGTTTTTGGATATACTCCGCATACACGACATACACAATAGCCACTATGAGCATGATGCTCATGGATATGTGCACACACGCGACTGTGTGTGGCATGTGCTTGGGGGTTGCATTCCCAGACTGGACACTCACCATACTTTGGGACATGATTTCTATGTACATCACACATGGACAGTAGCAGTGTTCATGTGATACCTCGCTTGCTGGATGGTGGACACATGTACGCCAGGGATCACTGCAGTGGCTGTACTGTGCAGTGATGCAGGTTACACATGGCTCTTCTGTTCACAGGACACTACCCTGGAGAGGTGCCACTGGTGTGCACACTGTAGTTGTTGTTACACATTGACTTGCCAGACTGCATGGTACCCCACTATGAACTTGTGCAGCTGTTACATGTCCTTTGTGCATGGTTACTGGTATAGCCCTTCCAGTTAGATTGGCTGTCACGCTATTACAATGTCCAGTGACTATGGGCCATATGTATACTGTTATTGTACACGCCAATCATGTTCATGTTTGTCTGTCACATCTCTTCTGCTATTCTAGTATGGGAATAATGTTTGCGTCCTTTGCAAATGCACAGAGTGGAGTACATAGTTATTTCATCATAACTGTTTATACATATCTTAATTACATACTACTCACATCACTATATGATACCTTTGTTATGCATCATATGCCTGTTCTCCTCTGTAACATATCTGACGTATCAATCTACTGTACTATACATTACACATGTTTTACATGGTATCCCATAATTCAACCTTTACTTGCACAAAGGGTCCACTTTAGATGTGGTATTGATGTTATATGCCCTTACACATGCGTACTGTTACAGTATATCTACATATACTATCCCCTGCTATGGCACGTACTTATTGGACATAACCTGCCACTGACGGCGGGTCGTATGACATTGTTCTGTTTAATGCCGTTATGTTGCATTCCTTGTGGTGTCTGTGCTGTTTACCATGTGGCCCACTGCTGGACGCACATCTTCTACAAGCGTTAGTATGATCAGCGAGACATCACTACATAAATACCATTCCCCACTTTATGCATGGTGGACACTGTTAATTACTGCAAACCAGGCTATGCATACACTGACATTACGTAATACAGAACATACTATACATACAGTTAGTGTTATACATACCTTGATATCTTTCTGGTGTTTCATCTCTATCTCGCTCTTCTGTATCACTCTTTCAACTGTTATACGGTATGAGCATAGAGTTTGCATATCTGGCAAGTCATCCTTATATACGTCTATACCTGCAACATGTGGTTTACTGCCGCCAATTGGTGGTCCGGTGTGACTAATTACGTGCACTTCAGCTGTGCAGCTACTCCATTCACCAATTACATGGCAGCAGTGGGGTATAATTGAATTCTCCACCTGGGTGTTGGCCATTTGCCCTGCCTTTGGGGAGACGGCCTGTATTGTGTTTTGTTGTGTGTAATTGCAACTGCTTTGTGTAGAGCCAAGTCTATTTTGGGGTCATGTCCCTCATGGATTGTGTGTGATGGCTTGAGTATGTGGTTCTACCTGTGACTGTACCTGTCATCCCACCCGTCTGATAAAAGACTATTGCAAACACCTGTAACATCGCCGTTTGTTCCATTATACGACGGATACAATTTTGCATGGTGCCTTTAAATGTCCCTCACAAGGTATGTCAACAGTTCAGCGGATATAATTGACTAACTAGATGTTTGGGCTGTGGTTACGGTCTGTATTGCTATTATTTACAGTGTGGGGGATGTAGGCGGGTGTACGTAGCATATACAGTTTTGTGGGGCTTGCATTTCTACGTAGTCCATATATATGTGTGTGGGCCCCTTCCCTAATTACAGTGCTATCACTTAATAAACTTCAATTATGGGAATTTACTTTGGGCCATTGTTAATTGGTTTCTATATGGTATACAGGTGCGGTTGATACTTCCATACCTCCGGATGTATGGCGATATGTGCAGGGATATTTGTAAATGAACGCTATCCCGTGTATGTCTGTCCCAGATATTTGCAGTCATTGCAGTGGTGTTGGTGTCAGACCCTCTGTCACATGGCTTGCCACCTTTTCCTATGGCCATAGTTGGACACTTGCGGGTCACACAGTGGTGTTTACAGGCTGACATATGGCCACGGTCAGTACACAGGATAGCACATACTTTTATCCTCATTACATACCTATTGTTCTTGGTCCTTCACTACTTATCGGTTTGCATGTAACATTTCCGTTTCTTACATACAGGCATGAGTATTTCCTGCAACTATTGCATATTGTGTGGGACATACTAATGTCCTACACTCACGGACAGTTGCCCTTTCTAATGTTTCATGTCAGGACACACCTGCCCAGGGGGGGGCTGTCCCTCCCAATGTGGGACAGGTGTTTACCGCATGCCTACTGATAGTTATACCCGCACCTACCGTAATCATCTACCTCTGAGTTACCTCCTACAGACACACTATGCGGACACACACACACACATTAGTCACACGAGAACACACATGGCACCCTCAACACACACATACACAGGCTACATCACTCACAACCACAGTTGTACACGGTACCTACATGGACCGCACCACTGACAGCAGTGACTACATGTCCTTACTATGGTCCTATTGCTCGCGGTTCTACTGTTCCAGTACTGTGTTCTTTCTGTCTTTCATCCTCCTGGTTATGCGTGCCGGTGTGTGACACATTCCATAGTTGGCGGTATCCTGTTTATTTGTACCTCAAAGGTGTTTAGAATATCGTCGACCTATCTATATATTTGCAGATGCCAGTGACCCCTTGTATATCGACATATATCACACTATCGCCCTTTCTATCTGTATTATATATGTGTAGATATATATATATATATATATATATATATATATATATATATATATATATATATATATATATATATATATATATATATATATATATATATATATATATATATACATATCTCAGACAGGGGTGGTGACAGGCGCGCTACGCCTTTCATTGTGCGTTTGTCAGTGTATACTGTGTTTCCTGGACTCTGCACGTTTGTGTCTGTACCTGTCACATTACACACCTGCCATAGGTTAAGATTACCTCCCATCCCACTTTGCGAGGGACAATCCCTCTTTGTGCAGTTGTGCCCTGCGAAATATTTGTGAATATAGCAAATGTCCTGCGACTTTGCGACAAACATATTCCCTATAGTTTATGTCATAGTTGCATGACACACTTATTTTGTATCTGACCCACCTACATGTTACAGGACACGGAACATGTACCTGCGACCATTACTAGACTATAAGCTTTTTATCTGTGCAAAACACTGTCATTCTGGTTTTCATCCTGGCCGGGTGTGTGTCGTCCTGCTGACATCTGGTGTATGTCCCACATTGGTCATTTGAACTGTGGCAACACTACCGTACGTACATCTTGCCTAGCAATAGTGTTGGGTGATTGTGTACATGACTGCCTGTTCCACTACTGGCAGTGGTTGTTTTACCCTTCAGAGCAGGCGCTATTTGTTCAGGGGTGACTAATGCTGGTGTCACCTGTTCTGTACATCATTGACCATGATCTGCGCAGTGGTCAGTGACACTTAGCCCTGTTTCACGCATATCCGTATAGTTGTATTTAAACATCGCTTACCAGCTTTGGGCAACGCTTATTCCCGCTAACGTGTGCTACACATATTCTGATGACCTGCATCCAGAATGCATTACCCATGCCGTCGGGATTATGTGACATCCCTTGCGGGACGTGGGACTGGGAACATGCACGACAGTCACTGCATGTACCACTTGGACATCTGGGGGTTGTACACGAATTATGTCAATTTGTATGTGCAGTACACTACAGCAGTTACTTCACACTACACTCACATGGAAGACTCCGTTAGTTTACAACTTGATGAATCCAGTTAATGGTATGTCCATGTGATGTTTACTGGCTGTACTCTAGCACTGGGTATGTATACTACAATTAGGTACACCCGATTATTTGCTACACCTTCATACGACCGTGGATGCAGCATGCCGGGGTGACTAATGTCTGTCATGGGTACATTCCCTGCCTTGACACTACATCCATGATTACATTTTGTGGAGCCCCTCAGTAATGCGGTGGGTAATCCGTGATGACTGTGTGTAGGACAGTGCTTACACACATGTGCTCCCGTGATTGCCTCTGCTCCAGTACGTGCCAGTTGCTTACTCAATGTTGTGGCGACGGGTGTCACTGTTTGCCCTGTTTGGTGTTTTGCCTCTGACAATCGGGCATGTACCTACCGATGTACCTGGGAACCTATGCACACAGCACTGACAGATGCTGATGGGCGCATCTACTGTTCATGTGTTGACAGTTCCGTGTTCCCATGGCTGTTGCGTGTACAATGTTTGCGGGCTGCCTATGTAGGATTCCACAGTGGGCCACCTATACATCACAATTTACAGGTAGTCGTGTTTGTGTGCCATCCATGTTACTGTGTGCAGGTGGGGAGGGGTGTCAGTCCGTGGGAGCCTACACTGTCAAGGTATGTGCTATACGTTCCCTCTTTGCCAAGGTGTAGGCATATTGGGCACGCCTCTGTCTGCCTACTGGGGCTGGCACAGTGTGTCCGTGGTTTGGATCCCTCTGTACCTGTGTTGGCCTTGGCACTTGTGGTGGGCTGTGAGGCCCTCCCCCATTATGACCCTGCTGCAGCTGTTTCCGCACGATCATATTATGTAGCATGGCACATACTATGAAGATGTGGGCACACGTGCCTGGAGAGTACTGCAAGGCTCCACCAGATGTGTCCAAGCACCGGAACCCTGATTTCAGCATCCCGAATACACGCTCTATGATGATTCTGGTTTGTGCGTGTGCCTCATTATGGCGTTCTTGCATTGGTGTGTGTGCATTTCTGATGGGGGTCATCATCCATGGCTCCAGTGCATAGCCAGCATCCCCCACAAGGTGACCTTGTGGGATGTCCCCCCTGACAAATACCTGATACAGCTGTGAGGCATGCCAGATATGGGATTCGTGGTAGCTTCCAGGGCTGCCAACACACACATCCATGATAATGCCCTGGGTAATGCACACGACCTGGCAGTTGATGGAGTGGAATCCCTTGTGGTTTATGTAGCTCCCACCATACTCACCGGGTGGTGACTTAATTTGTATATGTGTGCAGTCTATCGCACCCAGTACCTCCGGGTAGTTTGCCACACAGTGGAAGTGACGCATATTGCTGGCCAACTCCTCCTGAGTTCGGGGGAAGTGTATATGCTCATTGGCATGTGATAACAAGGCATCCAGGAACTGGTGTAGTACCCTGGATGCCGATGCCTGTGAGATCCCCATTATATCTCCAGTTGGCCTTTGAAAGGTACCTGTGGCTAGTATTCGCAAGCTTACACATACCTTCGTGTCCACTGGGATGGGTTCCCCTCTGTTGTTTCTGGTTCTCAGGCGTGGCCGGCACAGCTCTACTATTTGCTGTAAGATGTCCCTGTCCACCCTGTAATGCTCTACTATCTCCAGATCATGTAGCCCCTGGTAGGTTACCCTTGGTCTGAACACTCTTCTCCTCCTCCGAGGCCTGCGGTGGTTGTCGGCATCATCCTCCACAACACCGTCAGTCTGTAACACATGCTGATGAATCACAGCTATGGCAGCTCCCAACATGTACATTTTAAAAGTTCCCCGTCTGTTTATACCTATGGTATGGTGTTTGGGAATACACAGGTGTGTGTTGGGTGCTTTCAGACTTTATATTGTTTTGCTGTGAACACTGATGATGTCATAGGGTGTGTATGTACGATCGTGGCTACAGGGTATCTTCTGTGTTTTATTTACGAAACCGCTATTGTGCTGCCTTTGGTGTTGCATTACATTTGGATGCCGTGAATTCCCTCCTGCCCTTCCGTTTACATTTGTGCACGTTACACCTACCATTTGTTGGCATGCATCCAGCTGCCTGCTTTCATTGGTACTTTCCTAGACCTGGTTTATCTTGCGTAATGTGTGCTATTGCTGATCTACTGTGGGTTTGCTTTGCTCTGCTATGACAGTTCTCCTATCTTTGCATTCCAGGTCCTCCACACCTTTCTTTGCAATCCTATGCCTCCCCTATCCTGTTTTGCAGGTTTCTGCATGCAGGCTTGTCTACTGCCGTCGGTTGGCCGCCGTGTGTTGATTGGTGTTAATTGCTCATTAGTACTCCAATTACCCTGCTTCGGCATTTCCTTCTTTTCTTCCCCTGACCTTCCTGTTTGTGCTATTGTTCGCGGCGCGTGCATCCGCTTATCGGGTTTCGGGCACGAGTTCATCCCCGTACACATGTGCTTTCGGGCATCATGTGTGCTCTCAGCTGAATGGTTCTATACCCTCCTCCCCACCCCTGTCCTTCAGCTTTGCTTAGCAATGGGCAGGCCAGATTTGCATTGCTCCAATGTGCTAACTGATACGGTGGCACACCCCTCTGCTGATATCATGTATCACCTTTGATACACTCCTCTGTGTTATAGCGCTGCACCGTCAGGTACATCCTTAATCCGGCAGGACGTTTGCGATTCAGTATTACCTGCCTCATTTGCATGGCATTGACTACTAATTCAAAGTTACAGCACTGAACACTGTCGCAGGCCCCTGGCAACCCTTGCTCCTTGCTTGTGGTGTGCCATGCCTACCATTGCATATTATGGTGCAATCCTAATTTGTCTTTCATTGCGATTTTCTGCCATTTTTATATATTTACTTTGTATTCCTGTTTGCACACACATGCCCTGTGGTTGTACTGTGCGTTACTGTGGACATGACATTAAATGTTGTTTTTTAGGTGTTGTGCATCTTTTCTTGTGCCATTGGCTGTGTGTTTGTCCATTGGCATATGTTAACTTTGTAATACATGCGTGTGGTCCACTTCCATAACTCCGATGTTCTGTTTAGGAAAATGTAAACCGTGTTTTTTGGTTTATATTTCCATGGGCTTGCGCTACGCCTGCACCACTTTGTGAATTGCTGTATGCCTTCATTAGCATGGTGTGACACTGTGCATGGGGTGATTTGCATACCTATGCCGAGGGCTGCATAGCTCTGGCGTACGCCGGTAGTGCACGTGGGATTGGTTCGTACCTGAATCACTCGGCGGACATATTTGGCATTATGCTGCCTACGCTACGCCTGTGCCTGGCGCAAGCTTCATGAATCCGGGGGATTAACTAAACCATTAGGGTACTTCCAACTTCGTAACCCTTTAGGAACCAGTTTGTTTTTTATGCGGTCCCTAAAATAGACATTCTCAACCTGAAGCTTTCTCACTTTGATTAATTTTGTTTCAAATACAGTTAATGTTTGTTGAAAGGTCCCCCTTTCAGTGACCACATTATTAGCCTGGTTAAAGGAAAGATCCTTATTAAACCACGTTACAAAGAAAACCAGCTCACCACCACGTTGCGGTCTATCACTCATATCAGAAGCTGCTTCAACCTGCACAGTCCTGTGCCCTTATCCCAGTGGGATACTGCTATCAAACAAAGTGTTGGAATTATTATTCCCTTGAGATCCATTAACCATATCTCTGGAACACTGTTGTAAGAGTTGCGCCAATAGCCTGATGTTATCCTCTGGGTCATTGCTCAAAACAATAGTATGTGAACCGGCACTCATAGTTGGTACCACAAACTCCAACCACTGCAAACTAGGAACCATGACAAAACTAGGTTAGTTTTGGTTAGTTTTTATCACTATTTTTAACTAAACATTTCTAAATACACTAAGAGTATTTATTTTCGTTTTTATATTTATTTTTTCTGTGTAAGGGTTGTGGATTCCAGTTGATGTAATTGCTAGAGGCTTGTTAAATGTCATGTGATTTCATTTTCATTTAAATATGGCTTCGTTTTGTCATGTAATTATTCTGTAGAAGTCAGGTGACTGAGCTGATGAAAGCATTTAATAAATCTTTTGAACTGAAGTTGGCGTGGATGTTGCTTGTTGGTTCCATTTATTTCATACAGGCTTACACCCGTTTGCTCCAGCACATGCAAATGCACTGCATTTGGTGTTTGCATCTGACGCTCACACCCCTGGGTGGGAGTGAGGACTACGATATTACCTTGTGATGCCTATTACATCAGATTATATACCTACAGTATCGGGAATGGTTGCCCATTAGGCAACAGCATGCCGTTCAACTGTATGGAATCCGCGGCCTGTCCAGAGTTTGATTCATATTATTGGTGTGTTCCTTATAATCTGCACCCATCTGGCTAATACATGGGAACTGACACTCTTCAATACAAACAAATAATTGGGTTTTGGAACCCACATCCTTCAGCCGAGTCATGCTACTGCATACCTAATATTCTATCATCTTTCTAAGGTTGTCAGTGGAATATGTGCTTTCTGTCCCAATCAGACCTCTCATACGATTGGGGAAAAATACAAACTGAATCAGGAACACAGCATAACAACATCAGGGACACATTTAAATTATTGGTGCTATTAACCTGACACATTGACAGACTCAGAACATATGGATTCATACACATTTTCTGAGGTAAATGATGTTTATAACTCTTAATTGTTGTTGTTATTCATTACATGTAATTCACCACCTTTCTTCCAAATGTCACAAGTTTTAGGAAGGATTAAGTGGGATAGAGTTAGAAACTGAGTCAAAATCAGGGACGTTCCTGTAAATCGGGGACAGTTCAGAGGCATGGTCCCTATTTGTTCCCCCAATGGTTTATGTCCTGTCCAGTGAATTTGCCCTTAGGGGATGAGAGGTATGGGCATCAGCTATGCCCATTTCAGAATATTACTTACATCCCCAGGGCGGTCCTAATATGACTGCGCCAGCCAACACCTGGACGCCTAGGCCCATAATTGCATACCCATAGTTCCCCCACCTGCCACTCCTCTACAGCACTCATCCTTACTGTGGGTGCAGGTAGGGTATAAACACACCACTACACACTGCCTGCTCTCCCCATGTCAGGACACATGTCGTACGTTGTGTCGACCCATGGGTTATCAGGCTTGGACAACCTACTGGTCCATGTACAGCTATAGCCTGGTTTGATAAGTCATTACCGGGACTGCCTCAGATCATTCATTTTTGGAGTCCCACAAGGGACATTGATGTCTATGTTTCAAGATTAGAACTGGCAGGTCTCTCCCACTGGTAGTATCCTGCCGGTGGTCTAGGAAGCAGTGGTGTGTTTACCTTTATTGTGTGTCTGTATGTCTCACCAGCCTAGCTGGCTGGTGGAGGGGTTGATGCTACGTGTTACACGTTTGTTTATTGGACCTCATCCCCATATGCACGGCCTGTGAAGATATGTTACTAGTAACTGCTGTATCATATCCTAGCTATATCCATGTGTATATTTACAGTCACATATATATTATTTACATTACTATATACAGATATATCTGTATATGTATGCATATTTATATGTGGGCATGTATCTGTATTCTGTCTCTGTATGTATACATTCAGAGAGGGAGAGGCTTATCTCTATGTCGCTATGGGTAGATATACACACATACCTCTACATATATACGTCTACATCTCGTTATTCCGTTCCTTGCCATATAGATTACACTTTGCTGCAGTGGGACTCGTAGTGGGTGTGGCTGCTCGTTGGGCGATGCCTCTGCTCAATGAACACATTCAATTACATCTCTAGGGCTGTCCATATAGGCCCTTATCAGCCAACACCTGCACACCTAGACCCATAAGTAGCTACCCATAGTTCCCCCACCCGCACCTCCTTAACAGCACCCATCCTTACTCTGGGTCCTGGTCTGTTCTGGACACAGCACTACACGCTGCCCACTCTCCACTTCACAGGAACCATTTCATACAATTGTCTTGGCCCATGGGTCATCAGGGTTTCCCACCCTTGTATTCTGAGTATGTATACACCCCAGCCAGAATGTGTGGTCTATCACCTTCTTTTGGTCTTGGAAATTTTTGGGGTGTCCTGCAAGGGACGCTCCTGTCTGTGTTCCAAGATTAGAATTCACGGGAGCACTGTGTACCCCCCGGTTGTATCCTGCTTGTGGTCTGGGGAGCAGTGGACTGTTTACATTGTTTGTGTGTATGTTTCACATTTCCAGCTGGGGGGAGGGGTGGAAGGTCATGCTATGTGTTTTATGTTTCTTGCTTGGACTTCTCACATCCATTGGCATAGCCTGTGAACATATGTCATTCTTGAGTGCTGTTTCCTATCATAGCTGTATATCTGTGTATATCTACGCACACACACACACACACACACACACACACACACACACATATATATATATATATATATATATATATCTATATATATATATCTATATATATGTATATATATATATATATATATATTACTACATAGATTTATATATATTTATATATATATATATATATATATATATATATGTATATATATATATATATATATATATATATATATATATATATATTTATGTGTATATATGGATTCACTTTATAACCTCGAAATACTGAAATATCAAATTTCAGTATCTCGAGACTATAAAACCGAATCCACAAAACACCGACACAAAAAAAACACGAAATTCACAACACCGAAAAAACCTCACACACTATACCACACATACACCACAACACCCACATCACAACATAAACAAACAAAACTACACACATACACAACTCATACACACATAAGCAGGGGGCAAGCCCCCCTGCACCCCCCACAACCCCCCTACTTATATATACTAACTCCGAGATCGCACAAACACAAAACAAAAGCCAACTCACACACACACATTCTCCGACCCCTCACACACACATCAAACACATCAGCACACTCACACACACTCTAACTACCACTCAAAACCCTTAGAAAACACTTACCTGACATAACACCTACATCCACACACGGCACCGTGCACCATCAAAACACAATCCCGGACATTACGCAGTGTAAGGTCATAACCGCGAATTCGACATATATTCGAGTTTGCGATTATGACCTTTTGTTATATTTAACATTTGGCTTTATAGTCTCGAGATACTGAAATTCGACATTTTAGTAATTCGAGGTTATAAAGTGTTTCCATATATATATATATTTATATATATATATATATATATATATAGATATATATATATATATATATATATATATATGTATATATATATATATATATATATATATATATATATATATATATATATATATATATATATATACATATTTATATATATATATATATACACATATATGTGTGTGTGTGTGTGTGTGTGTGTGTGTGTGTGTGTGGGTCTGTAAAGCAATACATACCCTGCCCAAACACACTTACACATGCTTACTGGTGTTTATATATGCTTGACCTGCTTACTAGTGCCTTATTCATTATGACACTGACACTTCATTCCAGTTAACTTTTAACTGATATTTTGCAGGTTTTACAGTGGACAGATGCCGCAATATGTTCATGTACAGATTACCGATGGTAAATAGTATGTGATACAGTGGGATTCGGTATGGGAATGTCTGTTCATTAGGCGGTTGCTCTAACCAATACACTATTGCTGTGCTGCTTCATTTGCATATATACCCATATACCCATGGCTCCTGGTTCCCCAAACACACACCCCAATGCCTGCCTAACACTGCAGTCATCCATTCTCCAGTCGGATTTGCGGTGTATCCACACCACTACACATTGACCACTCCCTACTCCTATTGACCCATCCCATTGGTTGACTCACTCCACGTATCTTCAGAACTCCCAAACCTTTAGTCCACAAACATTGGTGACATGAGCAACCAAAAGAATACTATTCACAATTTTTGGGTTGTCCCACATGGGACATGCATGTGTTTATGTCAAGATTAGACTCTATACTTCATTACATCCTTACTCCCGTTAACATGACACTACAATAAATTAATATGTATGACTATGTGGTAACGCACACGTTACACATGAGAGCCTAATTATGTACGTGTTCAGCATATTTCTTTTACAAATAGACCGGTTTAGTAATTGGCATTGCTGTAACAGGCAGATCACAGGAATGATTCCTTGTGTGGGGAAGTCCTCACATTTGATTATTTTCAGCACAACACTGACTTCGGACATTATACACACTTCTGCGTTTTAGCAGTTTCGTCCCATCCCTCTTCTACACAACCTGTTATTCTATCTACTGTCGAGGTTTGTAAGGGCACATTCATGTTATTTATGTCTGCAAATGGAATGAATGTGTTGCAGAGAATGTACTTCTACATATTGATATCTGCATGTGTGCATGCATATATACTTATAACAAACTCACTGACCTCCACGGGGCGGTCCAGTTAGAACCAGCCCATCCAACCCTGGCATGCCTGGCTCCATAATTACATACCCATAGTTCCTCCACCCCACCCATGTTCAAAATACACGCATACCATCCATTGTCCACTTGTTATCACAGCCATGACACACCTCCACACATTGCCCTCTCCAGAGCTTTAGGGGCCCTACACGTATGTTGTCCCAACCCATGTATTCTCAGGCTCTCCCACCATTTAGTCCTTGAAAATACCTGCTCTTGCTTGTGTAATGGTCGGATGGCCAAATGGTCTATCGATTTTTGGGTAGTCCCACCAGGGACTACCCTCTATGTGTAAAGTAGACTTAGCAAATCAACAATGTCACTCCAACTGGTAATATACTGCCTGTGGTGTGAGTAGCAGTGCTTTGCTCACTCCTGCACAGCTTGATATGACATATGATGACAGTGCTATATAATACTGGGGTTGCTGTTGATTCCCTTCTCATTCCTTTTGTATGCTTTATTGTTACGTCATTCTTTCTTCATATATATATATATATATATATATATATATATATCTATATATATATATGGGTCCCCTTCTAAAGACCGAACCGCCGATCCCCCGACACAGAAATCACCAACGCCAGATAACCGACAGGTACGTATACCGACAGGGTGATTCGCCGACAGCGGAAAGACCGACAAGGGTAATGTGTGATCGCGACCCGGTAAGTGCGACAGTGACGGAGGTAGGAGTGGTCAGGTAAGTGAGTTAGGGTTAGGGTGCAGGTAGGTGAAGTGTGCGTTAGTGTCGGAGCTTGGGCTAGGGGTGGGTAAGTGAGTTAGGGTTAGGGTGCAGGTAGGTGAAGTGTGCGTTAGTGTCGGAGCTTGGGCTAGGGGTGGGTAAGTGAGTTAGGGTTAGGATGCAGGTAGGTGAAGTGTGCGATAGTGTCGGACCTTAGGGTTAGGGTTTGGGTCAGGGCTAGTGTGTATGCTATGTAGTGTAGTGTGTTGTTTACGTTCCGTGTGTCGGTGTTATGGTGTTCGGTGTTTCGCGTTGTCGGGTTTGTGTGTTGTCGGTTTTCTGGCGTCAGTGATTTCTGTGTCGGGGAATCGTCGGTTCGGTCTTTAGAAGTAGACCCATATATATATATATATATATATATATATATATATATATATATATATATATATATATGTGTGTGTATATATATATATATATATATATATATATATATATATAATATATCTGTATATACTTATATACATATCCTATCCTATGCTGGGCACTGCTTAGACCCACGCAAGTGCACTCAGACTTGCTTACTGGTACTTATATGTGTTTACTGCTGCTTATTTGTGCTTACACCTGCTTACTAGTACCTTATTCATTATGACAGTGCCACTTTGCTTGAATGATATTTAAGTTAAATATCTCATGCAATACTCTTATGTCAGTTTTATGGCAAAACAACATTCATTCCACATGGAAAATGATATGTGTTATTGTTGGGCTTGAACCGTGAATGCCTGTTCATTAGGCGGATGCTCTAAATAATACACTATTGAGACTTACATTGATTCCGCATGTTTTTCTCTATTTGAATGAATATGATGTGTAAGCTACGCTCGGTGGAGGGCAGCGACGATCAGACATGCTGCGCTTTACTTACACCTTCAATATTGCAGCAATTCAAATGTATAATAGCTTCACAGGGACAGGGAATCTAATTGTGAAAGTTCTAGGAACAGGGCTCAACATTCCACTATGTTCTTGTGTGTTTACTACTTCAATTTTATTTCACTGTTTGTGGACACTCTTGTATGCTTAGCATACATTTCGGGTCCCTTGATTCAGCCTGTACAATAACATGATTATTCAGACACTGAATTAATGACTTACTATTAGGGGCGGGCTCTACTAGTAGGCATAGTAGGTTTTGCAAGTGTTGGGGCATGTTTACACCTCCGTAGAGCACTTGTACATGCCCCCTGCACTCGCACACATTTCCTGTGCACGTCGAGGGTGCGGCGGTGCACCCTCATACATATTCATATGGTGCTGCTGCACCATCTGTAGTGAGAACGCTCGGTGCAAGGCTAAAACTGTCCTAGCGCAGAGCTTCTTGAATCCCGGGGATTGTCTTTTTTGAGCTCAGTAGCTTTACCATTGATCTGGACAGTACAAAACACTTTATTCTTTGCCAATAAATCTACTGCATCAATCTTTTCACCAATCACTGATACACCATCTACATAGAAAGCTGAATGCTGCAGTTCGACGTGATCAATTTGCTTTTTTGAATGACCTTTCTTTATAAGTATGAGGCTTACTTACTTCTCTATTAGACTCATGATTGGCATTGCAATTGTGCCAGTTAACAATAAAGCTTGACCTGGGTTTTGCTGATTCACCCTTGTACGGCAGTGAGCATGCTCCTTTAAC
Source organism: Protopterus annectens (assembly GCF_019279795.1). Classification (NCBI taxonomy): domain Eukaryota; kingdom Metazoa; phylum Chordata; order Ceratodontiformes; family Protopteridae; genus Protopterus; species Protopterus annectens. Next base: position 903,473,852 of record NC_056726.1, read on the forward strand.
TGAACTAGTCTTAGAACTTGCTGGAAGATTGTGGGTTTTCCTTGCCACAACTACAGGGGCTACAGCTGCCATGTACTTAGGCCAGTTTCTGCCTGCCACATGTTGCATGCTGTCTACATTTGTTCTGGAGCCTGCCAAAACCATGCTCTTATCACTTGTAAGCATATTTGTGTGCCTTTCTGTGACTTCATGAATTTGACAAATCTCAATAGCTTTGCTCAGTGTTAAATCACTGTCACAAAGCAAAATCTTTCTCACAGCAGCATTATTAATACCACACATGAGCCTGTATTTTATTAACTCATCTTTCAAGTCACCAAACTTACACGTTTTAGCTTTATTTCTCAGGTCAATAATATAAACGGCAAATGTTTCGCATTACTTTTGATCTCTTGTGTAAAACAAATGCCTCGCTAATGTAAAATTGGTCTGAGGGTTGCACATTTCTCTAAATTTGCACTTCAAACATTTAGGGTCTTCCCTTGATTCAGCCTGTACAATAATATGATTATTTTCCCCTTCACCTTCATACACTGCTGGTGCATATACAAATGAATGCTCTTTTTCTATGACCTCTGGCCCTGCTAGATTTAGCAAAATGAATGCCCTGGTGCATGCATCTTTATCAGAATAAGCTGCTTGTATGACTATATTGGACTTTTGCTCAAATATTCTCCAATTCTCTGCAATATTCTGATCAAATACAAGTGGTAGCAGTTTTTGAAAACCTTCTGCCATATTAATACATCTCAGTGAAGGCTTCTGCCAGTATGCATGAACAAGCACACGTGTAGATATGCCTGAAATTCATGCAAGTACTTGTAACTATGCCCAATAGCACAACAAGCCTCTGTATAACTGAACTTTGTGAAATATGTTTCCTGGGTGCTATAATACTGGTGAAATCACCTTACTGTAAAAGTCACTTATCATTTTAAGAAACATTTCATGATAACTGCACTGTGCAAATAAACTGGCCAGAAGAAACTCAGAGTAAAGACATTTCGAAGCAATTGCACTTTGCGAATAAATATATATGTCCCCACATATCCTGGGAATGCTGAGGGTATCTAAGCTTACACAAAGGAACCAGACCAAGGCTGCAACAGTACATAATCCACTCATGCACAGACCCCTGAACCTGCGGAATGTCACTTTGCAGACAGACACAGGTGAGCAGGTGTTGTAAATGTACAATGGTTTCAATGGGTTCAGGCTCCTAGGCAGCGAGACATTTCCCTGTGGTACATTTGACTGGGGACACATGGCTGAAGTGACATTCAGCTGCAGAGAAATATGGCTTTTGGCAAATTCCCTGTGGGCAAAGAGAAGCATACACTGCCATGCCCACAGTTTTAATAACCAAATGCATAGGGGGAAAACAATGTCCATGGTCCCCAAGGGAACATGAGGCAGCAGGCAATATGGCAGGCATCAGCAGCAGGCTGGCCAAAGGGCATGTCAGTGGCAGAAAAAATGCAGTGCACAATGGGTAGTGCCTTTATAATTGGAGTGTGTGGACCACTACCCCCTTCACAGTGTCTAGGGAACGTTACCTAAAACGCATACGTGAGCATAAATGTGACTACAGTAGCCTGCAAGATTTCCTCCATGCTGTAGCACACTTCTACATGTAATTATATAAGTATGTACTGTACACTGAACACAACACTCATTATTTCTTCTGCTGCCATGCATTTGGCTATTAAAGCTGTGAGCATGGCAGTGTGTGCTTCTCTTTGCCCACAGGGAATTTGCAAACAGCTATATTTCTCTGCAGCTGAATGTCACTTCAGCCATGTGTCCACAGTCAAATGTACCACAGGGAAATGTCTTGCTGCCTAGATGCCTGAACCAAGTTTCAACACATGCCTTGGACAGGCCATATTGTCCCTGACCACATGTGTGCCTATCTAATTGCAACCAGCCTCATATGGCCATACTGGTAACTGCACATATAGCAGTGATATTAACAGGTATCCCACTCCTAGGACACTAGATACAATAACAGTACCAAGCAATATCATTCTGCAGCCCGCACATGCTGCCTAACACAAGGCTACTTTGCATACTCTACAAGTACTGTGCCTGCAATCACATATACAACCGGCGTAACATGTGGCACATGCAATAAGTACTGCGAGCTATAGTGTATAATAGTAGATAGCTAGAGTTTCTAATCTCACATCAGCCAACTGTGTGTGTGTTTGTGTGTGTGTGTGTGTGTGTGTGTGTGTGTGTGTGTGTGTGTGTGTGTGTGTGTGTGTGTGTGTGTGTGTGTAAATATATCCCCTTGTAGCACTATGAACATGCCCATATGGGTTATCTCTTTGCAACGGTTATGCCTTTTTTGGCCCTGTGACTAGCTGCTGGCCTCAGCATTACCCTCCTCTACAAGGCCTTCTGATGTCATCTACCTTAAGAGTGCTGACAGGCAGTCTAATATCACATAAACTCCATGGTGCATGTGATAAGTACTGCAAGCTATAGTGTGTAGTAGTATATAGGTAGGGGTTCTACTTTCACATCAGCTGTGTGTGTGTGTGTGTGTGTGTGTGTGTGTGTGTGTGTGTGTGTGTGTGTGTGTGTGTGTGTGTGTGTGTGTGTGTGTGTGTGTGTATGTGTGTGCGTGTGTGTGTATGTGTATAAATATATCCCCTTGCAGCACAATGGACATGCCCATATGAGCTATCTCCATGCAATGGTTATGGATTTTGTGACATTGTGACTAGTGGCTGGCCTCTACATTGCCCTCCTCTACAAGGCCTTCTGATGTCATCCACCTTAAAAGTTCTAGCAGACAGTCAAACATCGGGTAAACTCCATGGCACATGCGATAAATAGTGTAAGCTATAGTGTGTAATAGTGGATAAGTAGGGGTTCTAATCTCACATAGCCAATTCTGTGTGCCCGTAAATATAGCCCCTTGCAGCACTACAGACATACCCATACGGGCTATCTTCATGCAATGGTTATGCATTTTCTGGCCCTATGACTAGCTGCTGGCCCTAAATTGCCCTCCTCTACATGATCATAACTGATGTCCGCCACCTGTCTGACCCAGACACAGGATATTTGTAGATGTGTCAACTCCATCACCACACCTTCTGGATTTGTAAGTTCAGAAAACACAGGTTGCAAGGGTAGCAGACCTTATCACAAAGTATGAGTGCATGATTATGCTGACTGCCCTCATTGTCCCTGATAGATCATTCTACACATATGCACCTAGAGATCCATGCACGTATACTGCCGTACCTTGCTGACATCGTATTTCTGCACCACAGACTACATCACATCCTGTGCCGCTGCATTGCAGCCATGTGTCCATAGTTTATCCCCTTAGACTCCTGGAATAGAAACATACACGGGTCCATGACACACCTGTTATTCTGTAACACTACCTTCAGTCCAATATCATGCAACAAAGATACACAAAGTGTGATATGTAGTCATGACACATGCCAGCATACTGTACCTGTTGTGGTCCACAACAAGTGGCATGGCAAAACAATACTGCATGACACAAGTATATGTCAAGTAATATAGACACCCTGTGCATCAGACACATACTGCAGACTCACTCTTATCTGGCCTCCTTTTAACCTGCCTCCTTTTTAACCAGCCTTCAAACTTCTGCTGTTGCCACAGCAACAGACAGCAGAAAAGAACACACATTTTCCTTCTCTGGTCACTTCACAGCATCTCAGTTTATTGTTTTAATCTTAAAATGTGAAAATATTGAAACAAAAATGAGCTTATATTGCAAGTTCATTTTTGACCTATAAATGCTTTCTGATTTTCTGACCTATAAATGCTATTTGGTATGCTTTTTCTGATTATCCAGCCATTTGTTTATCCAGCCTAACGTCTGGTCCCAACAACACCAGATAACAGGGAGTCTACTGTAGTAGCATTTCTCTGCATTGATAGCACGGATGGCAGGGATGTGGCACAGGTATCATCACATGCACAGGGCGTGGTGTGGGGTCTGCCAGAGGCCTAGGCTGTGCCAAACAGTTGACAGCATGTGTGTGTGTCAGGAAGGGGTTCAGGTCAGATGAGCCATGGAGAGGTGCCACGTGTGGCTGTTGGTGACCTGCATGTGACAGTGGTGTTTGTGCGTGTGTACATAGTCAAGCCCAGTGCTAGCCCTACACATGTGTATGTTGGACAGCTGTGGACCATACATCATACAGTGGACTGTTCACCATCTCTAGCCATGAACATGGGAACTGGCTCTGCCAGGAGTAGCACTGGCACCACCATGCCCATGTTCAGATGCAATGTTAGCACCTGATGGTGGCTGCTCTCTGCTGCATCTGTGTCCTGCACAGGACTGCCCAGGATCATGTGCCCATGGCCGGACACATAATGGTGTGGACAGCACACTTTCCTCTGTAATGCTGGAGGTACTGCCACTACAGGAGTGTGACTGTGCACGGCCACATGGACACTCACCAGATGGTGTTGCTGATCTACACTGTCATGTCCTACACTCAATGCCAACCAGATGTTCCAGCACAGAAAATTTCCAGTCCAAGACAGACACTGTTTCAGCCCACTGTCTGTCCACTGCATCAGTGAACTGATCCAGGGTGTCCGCAATGCAGTGGAGGCAGTCACAGATGTCAGACGGTGCTGCATCTATAGCCCTAAGCATCCATCTGGTGTTGCATTCAGAACATGCTTGTGCCTCCATGACAGCCCAAAATATGCATCAAGTGATCCATGATGTGACACCTGCAACAGGTGGTGGATGGACAGTAGTCCTCCTATGAGCACCCCTGTCAAACAGCCTGTGTGGGACCTCACCAGATCTCTGACTATGGCCAGTGTCTACACTCACTGATGCCATAGTTGCCACAATGTCTTGTTCAATTTTGTCACCCTGTGACTGTCCAATATCTGTGACCTCTGGAGACTGGGTATGTGTGGGCATACTGACTGTGTGTGGTAACAATGGGGGCAGAAGAGAGATGTAAATCTCTGGGACAGATTCAGCCCCCGACAACCCCACCTGTGCCTCACTATGTTCACCATCATCATCAGAATCCAATCAGACACTGACGTCAGGTTGTGAGGGGTACAGACTTCAACCCCTCCAGTCACCTGTGAAAACCAAGAAAAAAGCAGTACATTACTACCTGCACTTTTATGTATGGTAATCCACACATACTCATACAAAAGAGGATCCACATTACCAGTCTCACATGTGCTCATCTCCACTTCCATGCACAATGGACAACCTCACAACGACATACACAGACACGTGAAGCCCTTTATAACATGCACCTCAGCCACATCCAACTAAACTTGCAAGTACAATCTGCCTGTAAAGTATGCAATATGACACTATACTTGATAGAGCTACACATAAAACTCAGTACACCTTTCTTGACAATGATATGCCAGTACTAATATCACTACCTCAGGTATGTACCATCTCCCTTTTGTGTTTGAACAGGCAACTTGGAGTAACTGCCTCATGTATACCAGGCTGTGTAGCTGCTCATAACTATAAGTGCAAATGTGTTGATGGTTGTTTAAATACACATCTGTGATTATCCAGTCTATGAACCATAGTTAGCTGTTCCAGAATGGAACATACAAATATACTACTCTGGCTAAACACAACATTTGTACATATGGCAATATGACAGCCCTTAACTTTCATAGGGTATATATCATCTGTAAAAAAAAGTATCACACCTACCAGGTAGAGGACCACAGACTTGGGCCACACCTATCAGATCTATGAAAAGGTGAGAGAGAGGTATTATCAGCACCATCAAATGTTGCAGCACTACAAGGTAATATGTGCAAATATCCACATGTACAGTAGCTACTGTGATTCTGGCTGTATTGCTGACATTCTGAGCATGTGTGCACAACTGAGCATAAACCCCGTCTCCCTCCCCTAATGCAGATAGACCTGACACCCATATATGGGTATGTACAGCCTTCCACAATGGCTGATACAGTATTACACTGGTGAACACAGTACACTTACCTGGGCGCTCCTCTGCTGTGGACAATGTGGCACCCACCTCCACGATGTATGGTGTAATGGATGCCTAGGAGCTGTCATGTATTCCTAGATTTGCCAGGAATTCCTCTGGGGCTGAGAAGGATTGCTCCATTACAGGCCCTCCACTGATGGTGGCATGATCCCTAGCAACATCAGCTGCCCTTCGTCGTACAGCATTCAGCATGGCTGTGGCCCGGTGTCGGACCTGCTCATAGGCCCTGTCCTGTTGGCCAATCTGATTGATAGCTCACACAAGGTCTCCCCACAATGCTGCCCACTGTTCCCAATTATGCCTCCCCCTGGACAACAAGATCTGATGGTACTGCCTCAGTCGATCCACTATTAGGTCATGCTCTGCATCTGAGAAGGGGGCATGTCTTCTGTGGTACATGGTTGCTGAAAGACAACAAAAGGGGAACAGATTACAGGAACAGATATGTGGACATCCACTATGTACAGATCCAACACAGCCATAATGGCTTGCATTATCCACTGCTTCCTCATATGTCATACCCCACAGTCTGGCAACACACTACATGTGTAGATACCACCAAGATTGAAGCAATACTGGGGTATATCCATGTGTGCCTTGACAGATTCTGCTGTATGTTCCTAAACCCAGCACTGCAGTCTACTGTGGTGTGTCCCCTGTGGGCAAACTCTCACTAAAATGTCATACGGCCACTGCCAGACAAATAGCAATGTGCTATTACAACCATTATATGGGGACAGTCCAGCAACACCAGTGTGCCACAATGACAGAAAACAATGCAAACCTGTTGTAGTATGTTCTCTGTAGGCATCATACCGCTCAAATATACAGATGTTTGCAGAATGTCAGAATGTTTGCCTCATAGTTTTAGTGATTTTCACAAAAAAGTGTGGATTTCTGACAAATGGTTGGCCAGTCATTGATGGTTGCTGTCAGACAATAAAGACAGACATCTGAGTTTCAGATGTCATACCCTTCAGAACACAGTTATGCTACTGTTATATCTGTTATTCTATTCACTTTCTTAATTTGTACAGGCAATATTTAAACAGTGTCACTAAGTTTGGGCCTTTGTCCCCCCATTAAGTATGTCTCTGTCCTGATTTCTTGCTGTAAGAGGTTGACAGATATGTCAGGCATAGCTCTCAACCAAACTGGGACAAATGTCAACAGAATCAGGGGCTTAGACAGACTACATCAGGGACATTCAGGGACACTATTAAAATGTTAGAACTATTTATGTGAGACATTGACAGAATGAGAGGATGTGCCTTACAGTAATTCATTTGACATTACAAGAGTGTATATCCCTACATATTGTCATTATGTATTACATGTAATCCACTAGCTTTCATATGACAGCCAACCATTGTAGGAGGGATTAACAGGGACAGAGCTAAGATGTGAATGAAAATCAGGGACAAATGACAGGCATTCCTGTAGGTGTAGGACAGCAGAGTATCACTAACATGTCATCACCATAGATCTAAGACAAGATTACTGCTGTAATCCCTATTCCCCATACCTCAATCCTCCTATCTGCATCCTGTTATATGGAGAAATCTATTACATACCTGGTGGAGTGCAGTACTTCTTTGCTGTACTTTGCTTACGGTAATCTTTTGAAAATACCCCTTCTGTGTGAGTGAAGTCTCATACATACCTGTTCCCCATAACCACCTGGCTGCCTTTTGAAGGTACTGCTCATTAGCAGGTAATTGCCTCTGCACGAATCTGTGGATCACATGTACTAATTGCAGCCAAAACAGCTGAGTTGCACTATCATTAGCCAGTAACATGCCACCACAGTGCAATATATAAGACCTTCATGTAGACCTGGGTCCCTTTCTTAGCTGTTAAGATGGACATTACTGAAGTGTGGAGACTACAGCATCACAGATGGTGGGTACCATAGCTGTCAGCTGCAGAGATTAATGCAGTATGTCCACAGTTTCCCCTCATATGTGTGGTCAGTGTCCCATGACATTGTGGTCATCTGGCAGTTAACTGGCACACATTGTGGGTTGAGGTCAATAATGAAAAACAGACATTTGAGTGTCAGACCTCATACCCATCAGAATATGTCTGCTAATGCAATAGCTGTTATTCTATCAACTTATTATCTTTGTAGGAGCAAATTGTTAAACATGTCCCTGTCTCTGGGCCTTTGCCCCCCCATTATGTATAACTGTATCCAGATTCCTTGCTCTAGGGGGCTAGGAGGTATTGTAGGTCTGTAGCAGCTGCCTTTACATATGTCTGCATGTGTCTAGAACATATAGGGGGAAGTGTGAACACTTTGGAGGACAACAAGCTGTATATGTAACTGTGGCAGCTGTGTCAGCCCTGTTGTTATGGCAGAGCCAGCGTAAGGGTACCCTTTATAGTCCAATCAAAGCATGTGATTAAGTTATGTTTGTTTTGCAACAGTGCCAATAACAGAGTAGTAGGTGATATATAGTTAGGCTATATGGATACAGTAGACTCCCTGTTATCCGGTCTCATTGGGACTGAACCTTAGGCTGGATAAACAAATGGCTGGTTAATCAGAAAAAAACATACAAAATAGCATTTATAGGTCAGAAAATCACAAAGCATTTATAGGTCAAAAATGAACTTGCAATATAAGTTTGTTTTTGTTTCAATATTTTAATATTTTAAGATTAAAACAATAAGCCGAGATGTTCTGAAGTTCCCAGAGGAGGCAAAAGTGTATAATTTTCTGTTGTCTGTTGCTATGGCTACAGCAGAAATTTGAAGGCAAGTTAAAAAGGAGGCTGGTTAAAAGGAGGCCAGATAAGAGGAAGTCTACTGTATGTGCAGTGTGTCCTAACCTGCAGGCCTTTGACTTGCAAAGCTGGATAGCAGTCCATTAGTTGGCAGTAACCTGTGCAGATAAAGATTGAATGACTCAGTCATTACTTGCTGTCTTCACAAGAATGTACTTGAACTGAAACACAAAACTGGATTTGAACCCAGGACTGTCTGTGGCAAAATGTACTGCATGCAATGCATGTAACAGACTGAACTACTGAGTCAGTGTTGCAGGAGGTGTATTTGCAAGGCATATGTGAAGCAAATAGGCTGTGACACACATTGCCTGCATCCATCAGTATGTGCATGGCTTTGTATGGCTGTATTTCTGCACCAGGGTCCCAGCTGAACATGTACTTTGCCATTGATGCCTTAGCAGGTGTGTTTCAACATGTTACTGATAAAATGACACATTTACCTGCAATTACAGACCTCACTTACATCCACTATTATGTGTGTGGTTGTCTAGTGGTGTATTATTGCACCAGAGTCCAAGGTACACTCCCATTTTTCCCATTAAATTTTATTCCAGTTTGTGCAGTTTGGCGAGGGATGCAGCTCCGCTAAGACACGCTCAGTGACTGTAAGTGGCAATCACTATGTTTTGCTGAAAACACCTGTTTTAATTAAGCTCTACATGGCAGGTTAATGCAGTGTAATGTTGGTGTGAGGGTTTTGGAGTCAAAACATGGCAGTGATGTTTATTTTGTATACGTGTATGGCAATGCAATAGCACATTTAATCATTAAAGCTCCATTTAAGGTCAGCTAAGTGAAGCAGCATGGCATGCTGTGCCACACCACTCTGCACAGCTCTGCGCAAATTCCCTCTAAAAAATATAAGAAAAGAAAAGAGGGGGCAGGAAATTGGTGAAATGGGGGCAAGCAAGGGAAAAACATATTGAAAGGCAGCTAGGGATGTGCAGGAAGGGTGTAGGAAAGAAACAGTAGCAGCTGTGCACTTTGACAGAATTTGTAGATGAATTTGAACTCACAAACCCCAGAGAGTGGGATGAGGAAAACATAACTGTGTTGTCAAGCCAATTGGACCAAATTACTTGTGTCCAGTTGACATGTGTGTGAAATGGAGTGCTATGTATCGGGCAATATTTTTTTTTGGGATAGGTACTCATTTCTTTTTTATTAAAGTGAGAGTGGAATGTTGGGGAAGGGACATAGGTACATGTGGGGAGGTAAGTTGGGTAGGAAAGGATGCATTTGCAGACAGACAAGACAGACAAGAGAGAAAACAGTAGAGGTGTGTGACACATGAGGGGGGGTGAACATCCTGGATGGGGAGGATGTTGTGGAATCCAAGTCACAAGTCCCTCCAGATGGCAGCAGCATGACTCACATCCCCACCCATGGGACTGTCAATACTGCTCCTTCACTGTCCCCAGGGTGGCTGTGCTGAAGGCTGGGCACCAGGCCAAGGCTGCCTCACCAGGTCGGCCATCATGCCCTCAATCCAGCACAGGCAGCATTCACATCTCTAATGAACAATCCTGCACATCATGACTGGCAGTTGATCTTGGTTGACAATGGCCACTCCACCACCACTCCCATGGAGAGGCCAGGTTCCATCCCCTGAGGTGGTCCCATCTGATGCCGCAGGTAGTGCAGGAGCAGTGGTGGGGGCACCCTGGGTCTCAGACATGCCAGGACCCGGTGACATGGCCAGTTGAGACAAGGTAGGTAGATCAGCCAGAACAGGCTTACCCTGATGTGTTGTGGTAATGGAGGTATAGCAATAAGTACAGGTTAGTTGTGAACAAATCATTGTTAGTAATAACAGCATGGCAGAACATTATAAATAAACCAATTACATATCAATGCATATTATGTGAAATACAACAATAACTAACAGAACAGTCAGTATGTTAGCAGCATGCCAATAACAATTACAGTATAACGCCAACAAAATAGGTAATTTAACAAAATATGTTAATATTCAACCATAAAACACATGTCCCAAAATACAGTTAATGTAACAACATGTTAAATGTTAATAGTAAACCATAACAATGAATAACAATAAGAAATAAATAAAAATAAGGGGTGGGGAGAGAGAGAAAAACAGTTCATTAGTAACATCTCTGGTTATTTATTTGACAACTGTACTACTATCTACTCTATGAGGTCTGTATTTTGTTTATGTGTACAGTGACTACAAGTCTGCTATAGCTGATGTAGCATGTACCTCTCAAGCTATTTGCATGGGACAGTATGGGCCAAGCAGTAACAACTGCAGGTAAACAACTACACAGAACATCTGCAAATCAGGTGGACATATATAACTACCAAGGTGTTCTGTGGGCTGATTTGGTGATACTTTGCTAACTATGTAATCATTTCCATGGTAATCTTGTGGCAGACAGATTATGCACTATTAATTACATAATGTGAAATCATGACACGTGAGAAACATGTATGTTTACAGTACAGACAATAAAAAGCTAGGTTGGCAGGCATGGGAATAGAACCCAATAGCAGTGACTGCAGGGGACATCTGCACAAAATGCATTAATTGACTGCAGAAACCTTTAACATAATCTCCAGGCATACAACATTACCAGGATTGCACATTTTATTTCTGACTGAACATTGTTGATAAACACACTCTTGATAATGATTTTAACAGTCTGTGACATCTAAACACACAATTATCTACTCATAATATGGGCTACCTCACCCATTTACCTGTAGTTCCTGTGTAGAGAGAAATTGTGAGCATCACGTGACTGCGACTGTAATATTTCCTGCTACATACCACTGGATTCGAAATCTGGACTGTGTGTGGCAAAATGTACTGCACACGGAGCATTTAGCAAACTGAGCTACTGAGTCACTGCTGATTACTGAGTGACTGGTATTTGCTTAGAGCTCACCTGGAACCAAAATATGACCTGGTACTACTACTACAGTGTTATAATAGACTGCATTGGCAGTAGAATGCACATGCATGAAATACAAGTATAATGCAGATAGTAGGTAAGGTATATTTCAGTATCACATCTGTGAAGTCAACAAACAATATCAGTTCATGGAGTAGGCTACCTCACGCATATACCTTAATTACTTGATATCTGTGGATGACAGAGCATTATGTGACCAATATTGGCCTAGAGACAGCCTTCAACAGTACTTATATGAGTTAACCAACACAATTTGCAGCCATTAGATTTGCATTCTACAACTATTACAGTGTTATACTTGACTGCAGCTTCTTACCTTACAGCCTCAATGCATAGAGCTCTACTGCAATGCTTATGACAACACATTCCTAATGTACACCATTTTCCATGGTGTTATTGGTATTGTTTCATGTTTTATTGCAGTGCAGTTGGCATTATTCATTTATCGCAATACAGTTCTAATTCCACATTTATTGAACTATAAACTTTAGTGCAGTTATTGGCATTGTTTCAAGTTTTTATTGCACTACAATTGGCATTATTCATTTATTGCACTACAGCTCTAAGTCCACATTTATTGCACTAAAAACTTTACTGTATATACTTTATTGCAGTTGATGCTTTACTCTTTCTTATTTCACTACAGTTAACATTACACATTTGTACTCACTACACTCATGGCGCAACCTTGCCAAGCACTCAGCATGTGACTCAACATTGTGAGCCCTTTCAGCTGCAGTTGTTGGGAGAGAAGCACAGCATTATGCATATCAGTTTTGCAGACATTTAGAATACATATTGGTAAAACAGAGGAAAATTACTTACATACTTGTGGGGCATTCCCTGCCCTTGCTTCATGGACCCAGGTGTCCAAGGGTCCCCTCTTCTGTTTTTCAGGTCATCATGGTGGTGATGACACTGCTCACTTGTGCGGGGGATACCAGTGACACTGGTGAGATCTCTGGCCAGCCGGTGCAGGCCTCCGCCTTACACTCTGAGCCTTGGAGATTGGTCTGCAGCAGCCTGTCATCATAGTTTTGCATGAGGAGCCCAACCATGACCCTGGACTCCAGAATGCCCCAACAGTGCACCCGAAAGTGCACACCTTCACCACCACCAGCCATAGTATACCATCAGTGACAGAACCCCAATGGATTCTGCTGTATTCCCAGCTATTGAGCTTAATATAGGCTGTTTTCCCACCCTTACACATCATTAGGCAACATTCAGAAAAGTGCAGTGTTGCTTAGCACCATGCAAACCAGTGCAGCTGAGCTGAGCAATGCATAAACTGGCAGAACTGTAGTCTTAGTGGAGCTTAGCAGTGTGCATACCATCCAAGCAGAGCTGAGCAGCATACAAACATTGGCAGCTGTTACCATGTGTATGCAGTGCTTAGCACATCTAAGCATAGTTGAGCAGAGCTTAGCAGAGTGCAGTGGGGACATCTTTTACAAAAAAAATGCATAATATGTATATCAAAATTAAATGCATATTTTCCCTTCCATGTATTCAAACCTTGGACCTACTGCATATGAAGCCATAACTCTACCCATTTAGCTACAAGGACATTATAAAATCTGGTATACCTTCACTTATACCACTGAGCGACCTATAAGCAGTGCTGAGCACCACACCGCTCCATGCAAACATGCTTAGACACGCTTAAACACACCTTTAAATAAATAATTAATTACATTTGGCTTCTATTTTTAGATGTCTGGCAGGCATGTGCCATCTTATATGTGAGAACAGCTTGGCATTGCTGCACTCTGCATTTGCACCTCGCAAACATGCTTCTTTAAAAAAAAAAAAAAAAAAAACAAAGGAAAAAAAATAAAAATAAAACAATGGACAATGTCTCATATGCATCTGCAGCCATGGTTAGTGCTACACCTCTCCCTAAACCGGATCAATAATTGTGTTCCTCAGCTCTCCCTCGGCAGCACATCATCATTAACATGCATGGCATGCTGCTGAGGGGGAACCGTGACCATGAACATGGATATATTCCCTGTAGGCCCTATATGGTGTCTACACAGATTTTATTGAATCCTGGGGAATGACATTTGCATTTTCTTCAGATGAGGCTTCTTTTTCTTTTTTATTTTTTTATATATATTTTTTAATTAGATAGAAAATTCCAAGTAGTTGGTATTAGCTTACAGAAATTCAATTTCAGGTATTCAAAAACTGAAAGATGTTATTGTGTCATGTTGTTTCTAGCATACCACCTATTGTAGTTATTTTAAGATTTCATGTTTTCTCTAAAATTAGTCATTTGTTGTGACTGCTTTTCAGTTATTTTTGGGCTAAAGGTAGGTATTATGGATATGTTTTCCAAAGCAAATTGTGATCAGTATTAAATTGATTCATAAAGCAGCTACCATGTGTGTATTATGAAGCATTGTTGAGAAACTGCAATGCCTGCGTCTACTTTTTGACTGAAATACCTATGAATCATTATGAAAGTCAGGTTTTAAAAAACGTTTCATCTGAATGCACCACAAGATAAGTTGCTTATTCATTTTAATTGTAACTACAGCATATTGCACGCATTGACAAATTCATTTTATGCTCTTAAAACGTTTGTTTGCTGACCTCAAATTATCTTTATAACACATTTATTTTGCAGACCATAAATAAACCTTTTCAGTAAAATAAATTCCCTGACTAAACTATTAACTGAAAACAAAAGCTTGTTTCTTCAGAAGCTTTCTATCTTGCTACTGTCCTCTAACCCACCCCCATACTGTCATTTCTCAAGAAACTTTGATTGGTCATAACAATAGCAGAGTGGGTGGCGGTAGCAACACTTGAGTTCTAGATGTGTCAGAGCTGTTCTGAAATTCGTAGCAAGCTTACATTTGTTCCAGTATAGTGTCATAAATCATGCTAACATCAGATATAGTCATTTACCCATATTTACATACTGAAGTAGAAGACAGTCTTTCTTAAATAGTTTACATTCAATACAGAATAAAATGTCTTGAAATGCATATGTACTGTTTTTAGCAACGACGGTCTATGCATTCTTTGTGCTTTTTCACTAACGTCTCTGTGCTGCTTTCCATACATTCTGTAACAGGTTTTATATTCACACTTTATACTTAATGTATGAAACTAATGATGATCTGTGACATAGTAAGCATACAAATGACATCAAGTTAGTTAAAATAGCAATACTGTATAATAGTCTTTATGAGGCAATGACTATATATTTGCAATATGCACAGACTCAAGCAGTTCTGTGTACTTACCAACTTCGATTTAATACAAAGAACTTGTCAAATAACCACTGCAATGGCAAATGATGTGCATAGATTTAAGTTTATCCTTATAAATGTGATTTTTTTTTAATCTAAATCTTTGCAGATCATTTGCCATTGTGATAGTTATTTGCACTAGTTCTGCATACTTGATCAAAATGGTTTTACACAGGAAATATTTATTTAAAATGTATTGTGATATCATAATATCAAATTTGTTGTTTATGCTGACAGTTTGTCAGAATATGGAGATCACGGGTTTATATATCAATATATATATATATATATATATATATATATATATATATATAGAGCAAGAGAGAGATAATCTGTTACTATGCACTAGGTACAATGCATTATAGGATACAATCATTCTTAAAATGGCAATACTACACACTAGTCTTGAAGAGGCAATGACTTTATATTTGTTTACAACATACACAGACTCAAGCAGCTATTTATTTATCATCACAATTCCCCAATAAGGAATGAAAAACTACTCTTTTGAATTATGAAGTACATATCTGTTCACAACCAATGCATACAGTTAGTGTTTACAAATGTTATCAATCATGCAATATAAACATTTTGATATGCTCTAATATGATTACTCCCAAAACAATACACTTGATAGATACTTTCAACAGGAAAGAATGTACCATTGCTTAATTGGCCATTCGAGTCTGCTACAGTCTCAATAAATTGGTGTTTTGACTTCATGCACACTGTGCATCACTTGACCAGTATAGAAAATGGGGCAGGAACCCGCAGAATGCAAATATTTAGACAAACAATTGCAATGCACAACGTTATTTTTAGAGACACTCTGCAAAGTATCCTTGACAGGATCAGGAAGAGCCATATTTGGCTTATTAACACATGTGTATTTCAAACTTCCACTGCTGTCTCAGATATCGGGTTATTGTAACACTTTTGAAGAAAAGGAACTTTCTTAATCAATGTGGGCCTGGTTTTTCTTATCAGTTTTATTTTCTGTAACACAGTATTCAAGTTAATATTCATAAGGAACTACTCAAACATGCCATTGATTTTATCTAACTATGGCAGTATCTTCTGTATATATCACATAGGACCTCAGTTTATTGGTTTTGTGTACTACAACACCTGTTCTGTGTCACTGACCCCCCCACACACAACTTGAGGCACACTGATCAATCTGGTTGATGGATGGGTAGTGGTTATGCAGAGTAGCATTTTTGTAGAACTTTTTTGCTCACAACTTAAAATCACTAGTTGTTTTTTTAACTGAATTGCATAAAACAGTGTTACGTTTGAGCACTGACTCTAACATTGATATGTTAGCTTTTAATTTGTCTTCCAAGCATTCCCTAAGAAGAGCCTGCTTATACAGTAGTAGCTCAATATGAGAGGAGAACTCTGTGAGGATCAGACTGTCTGCATACCCATTTAGATATTTAACCTGCTCTTTTAGCTTCACCATTTGATCAACAATAGTGAGTAGTAGGAGTAAAACCACAAACAACAAGAAACTATTTGACATTGGTCAGAATTTACTGTGTGCCATTGTCTGTAACCAGTTCAGTAGATATCTTATGACTTATTAGCCTGGTTTTGAATGTGGCTATTATATGCTGGCACATTTTAGTTAGTTCATATATTATTTGTATGTAATGACAGTAAAAATCCACAACTTTGAGGTAGTTTTTTTACCTTCAAGCTCACACAAGATTAGCAGCAAAGAAGATTAAAGCAAACAACTGTTAAGAAACTCCTTGTAGCAAGAGTGCAGCGCTTGATTCTTTTCACCTCTATTACATGCAATGTGACTGTGCAAGTCATTTGATGAAATGGTGCTCCTGGATCACCCCTGAAAAGAGACACTTATGCCCAGATGGCTTACTTCATAAACAAACGTATGAAAATGTCAGTAGCCATGCTTTGCCAAGGACCTTGTGGTAAGGATGTCAGTATTACTGGCTTTCCTCTTTCAGATGGTTTAAGGACAATACATCAGTGACAATTTGACCCAAGCTTTGGAATGCCTTGGTTGATGTTTGGTCACCATAGTGACAGTTTACCTCTTTTTTGACATTCTGTGAGACCATGATGCTGTCCATGTATCTGATGTAGGACTTCTACATGTTTTGATGGATTCATGATTGTTCAAAGGAATATTTTTCAATGAGCAAATGCACAAATGTAAATCACTGAAAACCACATTCAACAAATACATTTTCACACTTTTTTTACTTAGCCCTCCTGTACTCCATATGTGGTGGGAAACCACCAACACACTCCTAACTTAGATACACCAACTCCGCAGTCTCACAACAGTGGAGAAAGTGCAGCACCTCGTGTTTGCTGCAAGTGGCTTTCAGTGATAAATTCATCATGCTGCTTTCCATCAAAGAATAATCCTTTGATGAACACTCATGTTCCTGTTGTAATAAGGGATACTATTATTCAGTCTAGCTACAGCATTAAGCAATCATGCCCTGAGAGTTGCAATCTAGCTAAGTAGTAATTACACACAAGATGTTTAGTTTGTGACCAGCAATTTAACTATCCATCTCAGACAAATTGAGTAACAGTTTGTATCTTGTGGACAGTTTTTAGTAGCTTGCTGTAGCTTTTATAATCTCTTGGCAAACATAGACCTGATTCCCATTATGCTCTACACAAAGGTGGCAATGTACTCATCAGTATCTAACAATTGTTGGTCATGTACAGGATTTCTGGGCAACACATCTACTACAACAAACAGTTTTCCAGGCATATGTATTACTCTGACCTTAAACCTTCTCAGTCTCATCAGCGGTGTTTGGGATCTGGGTGACACTTCATCAATATCATAGGAATTAACCAGTGAAACTAATGTATTATGGTCAGCCTGAAGTTGGAAACTAACTAGCCTTATAGGTATCCAGAGAATCTTTCACATCCCCACACAACTACAAGGTACATTTTTTAATCTAACCACTAACTGATATATGTTATCTCTCCCTTATTTCTGGTATTGTCCTAAGTCAAGTCAAGCATGCTGTCATTATTCCCCTACTTAAGCCTTCCTCTCCCAAGGAACTGCAAAGACTACAGGCCAATTTCTACTTTATGCCCCCTTATCAAACTCTTTGAGAAAAAAGTTATACAAGCAACTTTTCCATCATGTAAATTCTTATGGTCTGATCTGCAATCAACAACATAGCTTTCAAAATGACTTTACCACTATAACTGTTCTCTACACAGTCAGTAACAAAAATTATAATAACATGAATGAAGGCCTTATCACTATAGGATTATTTATTGACATGGCAAGTGTGTCTGAAATTATGGGCCATACTCATCTTTTAAGAAAACTACAAAGAATTAACTTTGGAGCAAACATACTATAGCTCCCAAACTCCCTGAAAGAACCTTCCAGGTTTTCTCTAACAATTCCCTCTCAAGTTCTAGAAACTCAGATTTTAGAGCTCCACAAGGCACAGTTCTATTTTCTCTCTTATTTCCTGTCTTTATAAGTGACCCCACCTATGAAATCCCACAGCTAAATATAGTACTCTATGCTGATGACATCTTACTCTTAGAATCTAATAAAATCCATTCAGCCCTCCAAAATAACTTATGGACCAAGTTCTACTCTCTCTCTCTCTCTCTCTCTCTCTCTCTCTCTCTGTCTCTGCAGCTCATAAAGGACAACATGATAATTATTAATGCTAGCATTATGCTCTTTGGTACCACTCAAAAAAAAAAAATCAAAGCATTACCACCTACAATTCTAAAAAAATGCCTCAAACAATACCTTTCCAGGTGTTACTGAACAGAAATACTTGGAAGTTCTTCTGGATCCTTCCCTTTTATTTCCCCCATACAGACAAATCTATTCACAAACCTTTCGCTCAACTAAAATTTTGTTATAGATTTTCCCATCTACTATCCCTTACTGCATCCAAAATATTGCTAGAAATCTACTTACACTAAAACCTGAATATGCTGTTTCCTGTTTGTGCCAACAGCCAGTCATTAACACTCAAAAAAATTGGGTTGGCAGTAAACAAGATCTCAAGATTTACATTCCTCAAAGGAAACCACATCCACCACTATGATCTTTAACATGAATGCAAATGGCTACCTGTTAAGAGCAGAGTAATTTTATTGCGTGAGATATTAACTTTGAAATTAAGGCTACTAGCCTTAATTCAGGTCACTGTCTACTATTAAATCACACTGTCAATTACAGAGCTAAGCTACAGCCTAAAAAATACTTGATGACAGTATTTTGTTTACCACTTTTGTAAAGTCAGCCCAGCCACTTGGAACCATCTCCCTAATGAACTCAGGGTATTCAAATCCAATTTGAAGTGGCACTTGTAGGATGAATGTGCTTACAAATGCTTTTTTGACACTGGCAATCACTATTGAACTCAATGTATGCTCACAACAATGCCTGCTCAGACTGTTAATCAACTTCTCTATGGTTTCTACCACTAAAATTCAAAAATAAATAAAAACAAGAAAGGATTTTCTCCTCCACCCTGACCTTCCCTTAGCAAACATCCCCTTATTCATTGGTCTAGCTCATTCATGCTTAATGTTTTTTCTCTTTATTTTTCAGCATTTTCATCTACTTGTACTTTCTGTTATTCTGACAATATCAAAGAGCCAAAATGTTGAAGAAATAGTGAAGACCTAGCAGATATTGACAAAATTGTCCTTTAATCAGTATGTTTTTTCTTTCATACAGTTCAACTCAGTCTTCATCAAACTGATTAATTGATATTTCACAATGGTATTTATATAATAGCATTTACAAAAACAACTGAGATGAAAACCATATGACAGAAGAAAATCATACAATATTAAAACTAGTTAACTAAGAAAAACGTTCTAGAAATTATTCTAAAAAATAAATTTTCTCTGAAAATTAATGAGTAAAAATCTTGCATCAAATGTTAGAAAGATTGTTTTTTTTCTTTATAATGTATATTATTTAATTTATGATTTTCTTCTCTATTTAATGCTGCTTTGCATAATTTCCTTCGTAACTCTTTTTCTCCAAACAACATCTCTCTTATTTTAATTCCCTCTTCTTCTGCTTTTCCAATCATTTTGCTGTTCTGCCATATTTCAGAAATGTATTTCTGCTAAAGAAAAACACAAAGGGATATGAGGTGTTGTACGGGGTTTATATTATGTCCTCGAAGAGGAGTTCCATCAAACGCCTCTTCAGCGACTCTTAAAATGCGAAATCTCAAAACAACGAACATCTAAATCAGCAATTTCTTTCCCTGGGAAAGAAATCTCTTTCCCTAAAAAGAAAAACACATCACTACTAACATTACAAAGTGGGGGGCTTCACCCTCACACCCCCCTAACTAAATATATCAACTCCAAGATTGCACTACAGTACGGAAAACAGCAAACTATCAATGATGGCCAAGCAATTTCTTTCCCAGGGAAATAATTCGCTGATCTGGACATTTGCTGTTTTGAGATTTCATGTTTTAAGGGTCGATGAAGAGGTGTTTGATGGAACGCCTCTTTCAGGCTATAATATAGACCCATTGTACGTCATGTAATATCTGTGTACATTACATCTGAAATGAATGATATAAAGCAATGGCTGCGGGTGGAATTCATAAATTTGCACACTATACAAAGCTGCTAGCAGACAAGTGCATAACAAGTCATAATAATTTAACTGTTCAGCAGCACAGCCTTGCAGTACTGAAAAGAGGGAACTTTGAAGTCACATGTAAATGTTGTGGTATGTGGGTATGCCCTGTGTTGATTAGGCCCTTGAACATCCCAGTTCATTTCTTTGCAAGGATTCCTGTGCAGCACAGCAGTTCACATATGTTCATCATCTGAGTTGTTGGCTGCTGAGATCTGCCAGCAAAAATCAACTGGACACACAAGCTGATTTAAGCATACTTTCTCTGCACTTTGCTTATTTAAGATTAGATATTTGTAGATATTTGTTTTTGGACACCCCTCCTGTGCCCATCTCATTTGCACACTCAGCTGAGTACATTTCAGGCACTCCTACCAGTCCCATCTCCTCTGCTGTGTACAGAGAAAGCACTTTTTAAGGACATCCCCTATAGTATCTTAATCTGCTCTTTTCCCCCCTCTCCACTAAAAAAAAAAAAATAAAAATTTATACTTTCTTGATCTGTTCTTACATAGCAGTCTTCTACCTTATTACCTTAATTTGTTGTTCTGTGTGCTTTTAAGTGGTCAAGTGCTCTTATTCTCTACTTGGTGCTTCCATTTTGATTTTTCATAACTTACTGCTCTCTGCACTTGTTTTTTGTCATTTTTAACTTATCTGCATTTATTTAAACTGTATTTGCCTTAATACTGCTACACACTCAAGTGTGATAGCTTGTACTGCATTTAAAGTGTTTTTGCTACTGGTTTAACTGCTTTTCTGTAAAAAAAAAAAAAAAAAAAAAACAGAAGTTCTAAGCTTGTTTCCTGCTTTTCCTGTAACTAGTCCAGTCCAGATGCAGATTTGCTATATCCAGGACTGTTTTGTAAGTTTCTGAGCCCCCCAAGACCTTTCTGTGTTGAAGGGAAGCCTTCTAGCTTATCAGTGGGAGTGGTAAGCACTAGGTAGCCTATTTACCACAAGAGGAGTAGTTTCTGGCCCAGAAATTGTAGCTTATTGGCCGTTTTGGCAGTTTTTCTGTCTCTTTCAACATTCTGGTTTAAAAGGCCGTGTTTACATGAGTTTGCGCTTGTTTAAGCTCCCTGGATCCAGTTTTGGCATCCTGCAGACTACAAGAACAAGAAGAAGGAGAAAAGAGATACTCTTAAGTGCCTTCATTTTGATTTTTTCATAATTTACTGCTCTCTGCACTTGTCTTTTCTTGTTTTTTTTAATTTATCTGCATTCATTTAAACTGTAATTGCCTTAATATTGCTACACATTCAAGTCTGCTAGCTTGTACTACATTTAAAGTGTTTTTGCTACTGTTCTAACTGCTTTTCTGCAAAAAAAAAAAAAAAAAAGAAAAGAAAAAAAAAGAAAAAAGTGCTAAGCTTGTTTCCCGTCTTTCCTGTAACTAGTCTAGTCCAGATATAGATTTTCTGTATCCAGGACTGTTTTGTAAGTTTCTGAGTCCCACCCCAGACCTTTTTTTGCTGGAGGTAAGGCTTCTAGCTTATCAGTGGGAGTGCTAAGCACTAGGTAGCCTACCTACAACAAGAGGAGTGGTTTCTGGCCCAGAAATTGTAGCTTATTGGCCGTTTTGGCAGTTTTTCTGTCTCTTTCAACATTCTGGTTTAAAAGGCCATGTTTATATGAGTTTGCACTTGTTTAAGCTCCCTGAATCCAGTTTTGGCATCCTGTAGACTACAAGAACAACAAGAAGAAGAAAAGAGATACTCTTAAGTGCCTTCATTTTGATTTTTTCATAATTTACTGCTCTCTACACTTGTCTTTTGTTGTTTTTTTTAATTTATCTGCATTTATTTAAACTGTAATTGCCTTAATATTGCTACACACTCAAGTCTGCTAGCTTGTACTACATTTAAAGTGTTTTTGCTACTGCTCTAACTGCTTTTCTGCAAAAAAAAAGAAAAAAATGCTAAGCTTGTTTCCCGTCTTTCCTGTAACTAGTCTAGTCCAGATATAGATTTGCTGTATCCAGGACTGTTTTGTAAGTTTCTGAGCCCCACCCCAGACCTTTTTTTGCTGTAGGGAAGGCTTCTAGCTTATCAGTGGGAGTGCTAAGCACTAGCTAGCCTATCTACAACAAGAGGAGTGGTTTCTCATCCAGAAATTGTAGTTTATTGGCCATTTGGGCATTTTTTCCATCCTGTTCAACGTTCTGGATTAAAAGCCCATGTTTGCACACCATGCAGTGGTGCTCAGCTGAGGTAAACTATTACCAGTGCCAGAAAGTTTGCTCTTCAATTTTCCCCTTAGAACGTGCTTGTTTTTTTACTTCTTGCACTTCAATTAGCGTAACTGGCTAGCACTTCAACAAGTTTTTGTAGCATTTATTGTAGCACACTTAGGTGCTATGAGCACTAGCTGTTCCTATGCAGTAACAGCACAAGTACTTATTAGTTATGACTACCCCTCCTGGTATGATTGTAAGGCAATTTCCTGTGCTTTTTCCTGCTAACCTAGTGCACTTGGGGATTCTGAGACAGTGTGTCAGCTGTCTAATGTACACAGACAACCATCTCCTCTTACCTCCCAACACTCATACCTGTGAGAGATACACTTATATCACCAAAATGGAAGCAGTGCACGCTCCTACCAAGAGTGGACTAGCTGGTCAAGAGGAGAAGGTCAACACCTGTAACTCCCTACATAGAACACACAGTGCTCCAAAACACCAGCCATCACAACCCACACATAGAAACACAAACCATCCACCCACCTTCGCGGAGGTTCTCAATAAAAATTTACCCAAACAACAGAGACCCCTGAGACAGAAACACACTCAACCACAACAATACAACAACAACCCCAGAACACATAGCTCACCACCACAGTGTGCCCTTCAACCCAAGCCCTTAAGGCAAAACACTTTGCCCAGTGTACTAATCCTAGGAGACTCAATTGTGAGGCACACTGATGTCCCACTCACTAGGCTGAACAAGGAGAAGGTGACAGTCAGTTGTCTATCAGGTGCCAGGATCTGCTACATAACACATGTACTCAGGTCACTCCATAACAAGTAGAAATAAGACTCAGCCATTTTCCATGTGGGTGTGAATAACCTGAGATGTACCTCCCTGGACTACATGAAAAGAGATGTCATGCAACTCTCGGATTATTTGGCCCAGGCAGGTATAACCCTAGCTCTGAGCAGTATTCTACCATCACCCAGAATGATACCACAGTATGAGCAGAAAATGATTGACTTCAACAGTTGGCTAAGTTGCTGGTGTCATTCTAAAGGGATCCAGTATCTGCTGGGACAACATGATTGACAGACCTCGATGCTTTGTCAGAGATGGCCTGCATCTGTCACCCTTGGGATTCCAAGTACTGGCTAAGGCTCTTGCCAGCCCTATAGTGCCTTTTTTAGGCAGTGTTCCAAAGACCAAAATTCCACCATAACAGCTACAAACAAATGCCATCTGAAGGTCATGCTACTGAGTGCTAGAAGTCTAAATCTCAAGATGCACTCACTGAAAGCTCTCCTCAAAATGGAGAATGTTGACATCTGTACTGTAATGGAGACCTGGTTTAAAGAGACAGAAAGCACCCCTGCACTCCCAGGCTACAACTCATTCCATACCTTTCATCCCCAGAATACAGCTGGAAGCTCCAAAGGTCTAATTCCATACCATTCGTCCCCAGAATATGGCTGGAAGCTCCAAAGGTGCTGGTGTCTCCATATTCTTAAAGGATACTCACACCTCTAGACTGATAGCCCAGCGTAATGTATCCGAGATACTTCAGGTACAACTAACACTGGGTACTATGGTGATACAAGTCATATCCTGCTACAGAACCCCAAACATGTCCCTAGGCTCACACGCCAACTTTCTAAGCACCTTGGAATCTATCAAGGTCCAAACCAATACTCTCATACTGGGTAACTTCAACTACCCTTCCATCAACTGGGAAAACTATTCAAGTACCAATGTACAGGCCCAGCGCTTTTTGGAATTTATAAATTCCAATGTCCTGGACCAGCTCATTTTGACCCCCACTAGAGGAAGCAACATCCTCGACCTGGTTATCACCAATATGGGAAAACCGTTGCTCCACACCTATATCAGTTCCTCCTTGGTTAAATCTGACCACAAAGTGATTACCATGGAAATCTCCATCTCACCTACACCCCCCTGCTAAAGTGACCACCCTGAAAAACTTCCATAAAGCTGACTTTGGGTTCCTAAAAGCAGAAGTGGCTAACTTCTTGTCACCCCATGCCAATGGAAAATAGCTGCATGACTGCCAAATCATACACCAATGCACTGTATGAGCATGTACACAAATGCATGGACCTTGCCATAACAAATAGAACTCAGATGCTCTCCTCCAAAAAAAGGAAGCCAATCTGGTGGCCTCCAGCCATCAATAAACTCTATAACAGAAGGAAGAAACTGTTGCAGAAAAAAATGAAGACACAAGACTGGAAAGCCTCCCTTATCAGTCTCAACAAAAAGCTAAGATCCCTTATCAAATCATCTAAAGCCAGCTATGAAGGCAGAATTGCAGCTGACACCAAAAACAACCACAAAGCCTTCTATAGCTATATCAAAGACCTCAAAGGCAATATCCAGATTTGCTCTGAGTTATTGCACAATGGCACCTCCTATACTGAGCCAACAGATATAGCCAACATACTGGTCAACAGATTCAGTGTTAACTTTATCCGTATCTCCACACCAAGGGCCCTATCACAATACCAGATGAAAACCTGGTACCCACCATTTCTGCAGCACAGGTAAAAGCTGCATTGTCCAAAGCCAAGAATACAGCATCCATGGGACCTGATAATATCCCTGGCTGCATCCTACATGAGCTACAAAATTAACTGGCACCACATCTGTGTGCCTTGTTCAATCACAGCCTTACCTCAGGCTATGTTCCTAACAAATGGCACACTGCTACAGTCATCCCACTCCATAAAGGAGGAGCAACTATAGACCCTGGGAACTATCGCCCCATTAGCCTGACAAGCCTGGTATGCAAAGCTATGGAGCACATCATCATGGACCAGCTTAACAAAGATATAGGCACTCTCCAAACTCTTGACCCCACACAGTTTGGCTTTGTCAAGGGAAGATCCTGCCTGCTGAACCTGGTTGACTTCTTTGAGGCAGTCACCAAGGCTGTGGATGAGATTAAGGCAGTGCATACAGCCTACCTTGACCTGGCCAAGGCCTTTGATACCATTCCCCACTCAGGTATCATTGATAAACTCACCAAACTAGGCATCAATCCTTACATCACTAGGTGGGTTTCAAATTAGCTCACAGACAGGACCCACAGAGTGAAAGTTGCGGATTCCAAGTCAGACTGTCAATCAGTCACGAGTGGAGTCTCACAGGGCTCGGTCCTGGGCCCTCTCCTGTTTGGCATCTACTTCTCAAAAGTCCAGGCCAACACAGAAGGACTCTGGCTGACCAAGTTCACTGATGACTGCAAGCTAGGAGTCATTATCAACTAAAAAAGTGATGCAGACTTCCTACAAAAGGGCCTCTCTCAGACCAATGATTGGTGTCAGAACTGTGGCCTGAACCTTAACGTCAAAAAATGCATTATCATCCCCTTTGGAAAAAACTCAGTTCCCATGAATTACCACATTGATGGGAACCCACTGAACACTGAAGGGGCCATAAAAGATCTAGGCACTCAGGTCGAAAGCCACTTCACCTTCGACCACCATATTGCCACTGTGGTCAGAAAGTCCTTCTAAGTGGCACATCTTATAACGAAAAGTTTTCCATCCAGGAAGAAAGAGGTCATCATCCATCTCTACTCATCACTCATTAGACCAGTCATTGAATATAATGCCCCATTTGGTATGTACCTGACCAGACACCTACAACAGCTGGAGAGGCCACAAAGGTACCTCACAAACAGAATCCTAGGCCTTAAACACATGTCCTACATGGACAGACTCAAGAAACCTCAGTTGTTCTCAGTCTCTTATCATCTACTTAGAGGTGATTTCTGCATGACTTACAAAGCCATGCCTGACCCAGCCCTACTTGAAACGCTACACCTAAAGAAATCCTAGTCCCCCCGCACCACACACTCCAGAGATCACAACCTCATTACCACAATTAACAGAACCTGCTGGAGGGACAGGTTCATCTCCCAAAGAGTGCCCATACACTGGAATAAGCTTCCCATTCATGTCAAGCAGAGCACCTTACTGCCCCTCTTCAAGAGAAATCTTGACAAGTGGATGGGTAACAGAAAGTTCACTCCAGGGATCATTCCAGTTGCACTATTGGATATGGGCATTGTGAACTAACATCGGGTAGCATGGTGCCTGGGCAATTTTTTTTGGGCTAGGCTTGTAAAGGCTCCAGGGCCATTAGCCTAGTACACTCCTATGAACCTATGAATAAGATGCATGCAAAGCAGTGCACAAAGTGCATAATGGTATGTAAAAATTAGCTGCATCTATGCATTTTATTGAGAGAGTCCTAGTAAGACAAAGCAGTGTAACTTCACTGTACTAAGATGGTTGATCAAGTAATTAGCATAGTACAGTGTGTGTGTGTGTGTGTGTGTGTGTGTGTG
>NC_056726.1:903506085-903513585 GCF_019279795.1 Protopterus annectens
GCTGATGGGATAACCTCGATTCAGAAACATGTCAACCAGAAAGAGGCACTCTTTTTCAAAGGCAATGTCAGTGCTGCACATACGTGCAGCCCTGACCAGTTGTCCCTTGACAATAGAGCGCTTTTGCTTCCAGGGGTGACAACTTGTGAAATGCAAAAATGAATTGCAATATGTTGTCTTCCTGAAGATGGTAGAACAAAATCTTTGGTTATCTAGGTCCTTAGTTAATTGGACATCTAAGTAGTCAATCTCGGACCTCGAGAAGTGATATGTGAATTTCAAAAATTCAGTAGAAGCATTCATGTGGTCAACAAGTTTTGATGCAGCCTCCTCATTTCCTTTAAACAATATAAAAATATAAAAATATAAAAATATCGTCAAGGAAACGGGTATATGTTCTTGAACATTCCAAGAAGGGGGGGTGGTTGAAAAGATACTTCCTCTCCCAGTAGGCATAAACAAATTGGCAACACTGCCACCACAGGGCGAACCCATTGCTATACCCTTCTTTTGGAGATAATAATCCCCTTCAAAAAGAAAAAAATTAGAAGAAAGGATGATGTCAAGTAGGAATGTGACCAAGTAGATATCATTATTCGAGGCCCCACATTCCTTAAGCATGAGTTCAGTCCATTCAACAGCCTCCTCATGTGGAATTGATGTGTATAAATCGACCACATCAATGGTCAAAAAGTTAAGGTCTTTGTCGAATTGGACGTTGTTAATCAACGACAAAAACGACCAAGAATCCTTACAAATTTGAGGGATGGATTTCAAGTATTTACTAATGATACTGTCGATGAAACGGGCACAAGGATGGGTGATCGAAGATCTTCCATCAATCAAGGCATGCATAGGTGGATCAGTGATGCTCTTGTGCATCTTAGGGATCCCGAACATAACAGGAACCCTGGGGTAGGAAATGTCAATGAAGTTATAAATGTCGATGTTGATCCTACCCTCAAGGTATAAATCCCTAAAATAACCTTTTATTTTATTATAAGTGCCATTCATTTCATTTAGTGAAGAGCTTTCATAGGCAATTGAGTCTAATACTCGTAACATTCTGGACACATATTCAACTTGATCAAAAATGACCAACCCCCCTCCCTTATCCGGTTTAATGACCCTGACCGCCATACTACAAATCTTATTTAATGCCATAACTTGGTCAGGGGAAATATTCATGTTATCCCCAATTCTACTACTAGTTTCGACCAAGTATCTGAAATCAAGTTCACAGGCTTTCTCAAATGTGTAGAGGCTGGGGTGCAAGGGGGGATTCAAGGTACTTGCTAATTTTAACTTAGATAAATCTCCAGATGTTTCATTACTAAAAAGTACATTGAGGTTTAGTTTACGGACAAACAGTTTTAAGTCCATTAATGTTTTAGCAAGTTTGAATTTGTGATCTGGAACAAAGTTCAGGCCTTTTGCCAGTAATTCAATAAGCTCTTCCTCAATGGTGACATCAGCAAAGTTGTAAATATGGAAGTCACCTTTTTGGTTCGACAGTACCACAGGAGATGGTTTCTCCCCCAATGGATCACCTATTGGCGAAGTCGAGTGGTAAATCAATTCCTTTTCCTGTTCCTCTGGTGCCAGTTGCCCTTCTTCTCTAAAAAAAGACTTCTGGTAATTGGTATTATTGTTCTTGTTTAGGGATTTGATCCTGTTACTTCTTCTAGGACCTTGCTCATACCTTTCATCATGCCCGTCATTACTAGGGCCTACGTCCGAAAAGGATTGACCAAAAGCTTCATTGTCCAGATTGACCGATGTAGGGTGATTTTCATTAGAGTTAGCAGAAGTGACAGTCTTTTTAGTCAGATTTGGATAGGCCTGGTTGGACCGGTAGGCAAGCTTATCCCTTGAAAGCTTTTTAACCTTGTTGTCTTTCAGTTTTACAAGTAAAGAATCTATGCTAGAAAAAATTTGATTATAATCGAATTTGTACCTGAAAAAGTTGATGTCATTTTTAATTGCATCATCAAGTTTAGAGGCTTCGTCGAGCAGGACTGTGATATGGTTAGAATAATTCCTAATCATTAATTCAAGGAGTTCTGCCCCCTGTTTGTTGAATAAAGTCTCAAGTTCAGACAAAAAATTAATATCAAAGAATAAACCAGTGGGGGTAAAAGAACTACGCAGTCCTTTAGGAATAATCCTTTCATTGAGACATTGTTGAAAGTACGAAACCTCCAACTGAAGTTTCTTAATTTTTAACAATTTAGCATCAAGTGCCTTTAAATTCAAGGTAATATTATCAAGAGAGTTACCTTGCCCAGATGCATCTGTCGCCGGTACGCCTGAAGATGTAGAATCATTAAAAGAAAAGGCAGATAAATTCTTTGCCCATTCGGGCATGGAGGCGGTACCAATAAGTGAGTCAGTGCCTCCAGACCGTTGTTGTAAACCAAGTTGAAGGGCATCATTAATGTCAGTGCCTGTAGGAACGGCTCCGTTCCTGTTGATGTTACCAGGAATGTTGTTAGTGGAAGAGTTGTGCAAAAAAACATTTCCAGACAAAGGGCCGTTACCTTGCAAGCCACCAGGAACAAGGCTATGAGCACCTGAAGAGCTGCTTACACCAGCAGGAGTCGGGAAAGCAGTAACAGAAGGTCGCTGAACCTGTCCCGCTGGAATGTCACTGTTACTGGCCCCACAAGTTGACCTGTTGCCATCCAAAACAGATGGAGGGTGGACGCTTCCTTGGCTGGTTGTAATGCGTTCAATAACATCCAGCCATGAGTTCATCGTATCTAAACGCTGAGAAAGCGCTAACATCAGCGCTTGTATATCCACGTTATCGGGTTGGATTTCAGGGCTATTTGTCCCAAAAATATTCGGAGACCTCGGGCTAAGGGTGCCACCGGACGACATACTAATCCAGTAAAAACAAGAACAATAACTAGTGGAAAAACAAAGCGATGTCACGCAAAGCCAAAAGTTCCAAGAGGTAGTAAATGCACTTTATTCAATACACAAGAACAGTGTTTTTCGCCCCTGCAAAAACAGGAGCTTCATCAGCATGTAATTCAAAAGGTTCACTAATTTTTAAAAGAATTAGTAGGAAACCATTAGTGATGTCACATCCTCCAACAGGTAAAACTATTTAAAGGTGTATGTTACAAAAGAATGGGTTAGGCCGGATAATGATTACCACAAAATCGCAGATCAGATCCAACCATGTAACAATACCTATCTAGGGATAGCCAACTAATATGTAAAGGTAAATATAGGAGCATTTAGGTCCATTAGCCTGTAATATTTTGGTTTATTAGGGGCTAATTTGCTCCTCTTTTTTTAGTTTTTATTAAATTTGTTTTTATCATTTTTGCCAGATTTTTGGCGGATTATTTTAAATTCTATATGTGTATATTTATACTTTTACATATTAGTTGGCTATCCCTAGATAGGTATTGTTACATGGTTGGATCTGATCTGCGATTTTGTGGTAATCATTATCCGGCCTAACCCATTCTTTTGTAACATCCACCTTTAAATGGTTTTACCTGTTGGGGGATGTGACATCACTAATGGTTTCCTACTAATTCTTTTAAAAATGAGTGAACCTTTTGAATTACATGCTGATGAAGCTCCTGTTTTTGCAGGGGTGAAAAACGTTGTTCTTGTGTATTGAATAAAGTGCGTTTACTACCTCTTGGAACTTTTGGCTTTGCGTGACTTCGCTTTGTTTTTCCACTAGTTATTGTTCTTGTTTTTACTGGATTAGTATGTCGTCCGGTGGCACCCTTAGCCCGAGGTCTCCGAATATTTTTGGGACAAATAGCCCTGAAATCCAACCCGATAATGTGGATATACAAGCGCTGATGTTAGCGCTTTCTCAGCGTTTAGACACGATGAACTCACGGCTGGATTCTATTGAACGTATCACAACCAGCCAAGGAAGCGTCCACCCTCCTCCTGTTTTGGATGGCAACAGGTCAACCTGTGGGGCCAGTAAGAGTGACATTCCAGCGGGACAGGTTCAGCGACCTTCTGTTACTGCTTTCCCGACTCCCGCTGGTGTAAGCAGCTCTTCAGGCGCTCATAGCCTTGTTCCTGGTGGCTTGCAAGGTAACGGCCCTTTGTCTGGAAATGTTTTTTTGCACAACTCTTCCGCTAACAACATTCCTGGTAACATCAACAGGAACGGAGCCGTTCCTACAGGCACTGACATTAATGGTGCCCTTCAACTTGGTTTACAACAACGGTCTGGAGGCACTGACTCACTTATTGGTACCGCCTCCATGCCCGAACTGGCAAAGAATTTATCTGCCTTTTCTTTTAATGATTCTACATCTTCAGGCGTACCGGCGACAGATGCATCTGGGCAAGGTAACTCTCTTGATAATATTACCTTGAATTTAAAGGCACTTGATGCTAAATTGTTAAAAATTAAGAAACTTCAGTTGGAGGTTTCGTACTTTCAACAATATCTCAATGAAAGGATTATTCCTAAAGGACTGCATAGTTCTTTTACCCCCACTGGTTTATTCTTTGATATTAATTTTTTGTCTGAACTTGAGACTTTATTCAACAAACAGGGGGCAGAACTCCTTGAATTAATGATTAGGAATTATTCTAACCATATCACAGTCCTGCTCGACGAAGCCTCTAAACTTGATGATACAATTAAAAATGACATCAACTTTTTCAGGTACAAATTCGATTATAATCGAATTTTTTCTAGTATAGATTCTTTACTTGTAAAACTGAAAGACAACAAGGTTAAAAAGCTTTCAAGGGATAAGCTTGCCTACCGGTCCAACCAGGCCTATCCAAATCTGACTAAAAAGACTGTCACTTCTGCTAACTCTAATGAAAATCACCCTACATCGGTCAATCTGGACAATGAAGCTTTTGGTCAATCCTTTTCGGACGTAGGCCCTAGTAATGACGGGCATGGTGAAGGGTATGAGCAAGGTCCTAGAAGAAGTAACAGGATCAAATCCCTAAACAAGAACAATAATACCAATTACCAGAAGCCTTTTTTAGAGAAGAAGGGCAACTGGCACCAGAGGAACAGGAAACGGAATTGATTAACCACTCGACTTCGCCAATAGGTGATCCATTGGGGGAGAAACCATCTCCTGTGGTACTGTCGAACCAAAAAGGTGACTTCCATATTTACAACTTTGCTGATGTCACCATTGAGGAAGAGCTTATTGAATTACTGGCAAAAGGCCTGAACTTTGTTCCAGATCACAAATTCAAGCTTGCTAAAACATTAATGGACTTAAAACTGTTTGTCCGTAAACTAAACCTCAATGTACTTTTTAGTAATGAAACATCTGGAGATTTATCTAAGTTAAAATTAGCAAGTACCTTTAATCCCCCCTTGCACCCCAGCCTCTACACATTTGAGAAAGCCTGTGAACTTGATTTCAGATACTTGGTCGAAACTAGTAGTAGAATTGGGGATAACATGAATATTTCCCCTGACCAAGTTATGGCATTAAATAAGATTTGTAGTATGGCGGTCAGGGTCATTAAACCGGATAAGGGAGGGGGGTTGGTCATTTTTGATCAAGTTGAATATGTGTCCAGAATGTTACGAGTATTAGACTCAATTGCCTATGAAAGCTCTTCACTAAATGAAATGAATGGCACTTATAATAAAATAAAAGGTTATTTTAGGGATTTATACCTTGAGGGTAGGATCAACATCGACATTTATAACTTCATTGACATTTCCTACCCCAGGGTTCCTGTTATGTTCGGGATCCCTAAGATGCACAAGAGCATCACTGATCCACCTATGCGTGCCTTGATTGATGGAAGATCTTCGATCACCCATCCTTGTGCCCGTTTCATCGACAGTATCATTAGTAAATACTTGAAATCCATCCCTCAAATTTGTAAGGATTCTTGGTTGTTTTTGTCGTTGATTAACAACGTCCAATTCGACAAAGACCTTAACTTTTTGACCATTGATGTGGTCGATTTATACACATCAATTCCACATGAGGAGGCTGTTGAATGGACTGAACTCATGCTTAAGGAATGTGGGGCCTCGAATAATGATATCTACTTGGTCACATTCCTACTTGACATCATCCTTTCTTCTAATTTTTTTCTTTTTGAAGGGGATTATTATCTCCAAAAGAAGGGTATAGCAATGGGTTCGCCCTGTGGTGGCAGTGTTGCCAATTTGTTTGTTGCCTACTCGGAGAGGAAGTATCTTTTCAACCACCCCCCCTTCTTGGAATGTTCAAGAACATATACCCGTTTCCTTGACGATATTTTTATATTGTTTAAAGGAAATGAGGAGGCTACATCAAAACTTGTTGACCACATGAACGCTTCTACTGACTTTTTGAAATTCACATATCACTTCTCGAGGTCCGAGATTGACTACTTAGATGTCCAATTAACTAAGGACCTAGATAACCAAAGATTTTGTTCTACCATCTTCAGGAAGACAACATATTGCAATTCATTTTTGCATTTCACAAGTTGTCACCCCTGGAAGCAAAAGCGCTCTATTGTCAAGGGACAACTGGTCAGGGCTGCACGTATGTGCAGCACTGACGTTGCCTTTGAAAAAGAGTGCCTTTTTTTGGTTGACATGTTTCTGAATCGAGGTTATCCCATCAGCCTTCTCACTGACCTTAGAGATGAGGTATCTCTTAAACGTCTGACTGGGTTTTATTTACCATTGTTACTACCTAATGAGCAAGATATGCTATCTGACCCTTTAGATTTCACTCCTGGTTCATGTGGGAATGGTACACTGGAGACAAGCACCAACCATGAGCCTATTCATTACAACACTAGCCCTAATTTTTCTATGGCCTTTATTTCTCCTTTTAATTTAAATTCTGGACACTTGTGCTCTATCATACGTAAAAATTGGTCCTTTATTTCCCATTCTGGATTAAACCATAGATTGGGCGTTACCCCTTTGTTCATTCACAAAAGGGGTAACAACCTCAAGGAATTACTGCAAAGAAATAAAGGGTTTGATCCCATGGTGAAGCATAAAGGTACATTCACTTGTGGTTGTTGTAAGTGGTGCAGATACCTTAAGGTTGGCAACTCGTTTTCTATTGGTAAGAGGAAATTTTCAATCAACCATAAGATCAACTGCACCACTAGATCTATTGTATACATTGCCTTCTGTGAATGTTGTCCTGCCTTCTACATTGGAAAAATGGATAGGCGTTTTTGTGACCGTATTTACCAGCACTTGTATGCCATTAAGAATAAGAGAAGCGACAATGCCCCCTCCAAACACATTTCAAGCAATGAGGGGCACAGCTTCCTTTTCATGGGAGTCGATAATATTAAACCAACTATTAGAGGTGGCCCCCAATCTTTAATGTTAGAAAATCGTGAGTTGGAGTGGCAGTTACAACTGGATGCTTTCTCTTATCCAGGTTTAAACGATAACTGCAACATTTCATCTATCCTAAAATATAAAAGCTATTTGAGGTAATGTGGTTTCAGGGTTGGCCCATGATGTGATTGGTTGTAGTGGTCAGTTGGTTTCTC
>NC_056726.1:903516085-903561085 GCF_019279795.1 Protopterus annectens
AAGAGCTGGAGTATAGTGAGATACTAATGAAGAGAGTGAGGTACAGTTCATGGATTTATTTAGTGGGGAGACACCTGTTTGGATAGGAAGGAAGGGAGAACAGGCAGATTGCCATTTAACAGACTAGAGTCTGTTTGAGAGATAGCTAGAGAACCATGGAATAGTAGGGGAGGTTGAGTTCAGTTAGTTTGTCAATAAGCTTTGAATACGAGACAGTATCAAAAGCTTTGGAAAGGTCGACAAAGAGACAGGATGATAGATGGTGTTGTCCATGGCTTCTGCAACAGTATATGTTAATGAGAGTAGGGCAGTGTAGGTACTTTAATTAGGTCTAAAGCCATGTTGTGGAGAGGGTTAGGAGATCACCATCAATTAGGTACTTAAGAGGCTGGTTATGTGTACATTTTTCAAGGATTCTGGAGAGTGGACAGAGAATTGAAGTGGGTCTGTAGATGGAAGGATCTGTGGAGTTACCTCCTTTTTGTAGTGGTATGGTGTAGGAAGATTTCCAGGAATCTCGGACAGTGGATTCTTGGATGGAATGGTAAACTAAGATAGAGACATGATAGGCTATGGAGTGAGCTGCAAGTTTAAGGAAGAGGGGTGGGAGGTTGTCAGTAAAAGTAGAGCAAGGTTTTAGTTTAAGTAGAAGGCATTTTATGTAGGTTGTGGAAACAGGTTTAAGAGAGGAAAGGGGTTTTTGAGTTGTTTTTTTTTTGTGTGATATGAGAGGGATTGTCAGATGGATAAGTTTGGGTAAGTTTTTGAATAGATTTAATGAAATGAGTATTGAGTAGGGTGGTGGGTTCCCAGGGAGTATTGTTTGGATAGGGGTTGGGGGTGGTAGGATTACCTGGGTACGGTATTTTGCTGATGGAGTGTCAGACCTTTTTACGGTTAGAGTACTGGGTGAATTGGTCATTATAGTAGTATTTTTCTTGTCCTTATTAATTTGTTTTTAGAAATGTTATTAAGTTCTTTATACTTTTGGAGAAGTGTTGTGGATTTAGTTAGAAGCCATTGTTTCCAATACTTGTGCCTTTTTTAATGAGAGAGAGGGTATCGTTAGAGAGCCAAGGAGAGTAAGTTGTTTTAACCTTGATTTTTCTTGAAGGGGCTAAGGAGTCCAGGATATCCAGAAAGGTGTGATTGAAATGTGGAACTTTTTCATTGAGGGGAAAGTTTTTAACTAGAGACCAGTTAATAGATGCTAACCTATCATTAAAGGCATTAGCATTAGTGGAAGACAGGTTTCAACATTCTTTGTAGAGGTGGGACTGAGTATTTGGAGGGAGTCTCTGAGAACTCTGGTCAGGAGGTGGTCACTTAGGGAGTCAGGTAGGGTGTTGGGGTTGTGGTACAGGGTAGGATCAGAGGTAAGAATGCAGTCTAAGGTGGAGCTGTTAGCATTGTTGTTGTAATGAGTAGGGGTAGTAATAATTTGATGGAAGCCATGGAAGTTTATGTGTGTGGAGGAGGAGACGGTGGATATCTTTTGCCAATCAATATTTATGTCACTGAGAAGGATGGTCTCATAGGTAATGTTTTGGGAGATCCAAAATAGAAGTGCTTCCAGGTTGGGGATGTTGTTGCCATGTGGTATGTATATAGTTGCAATGGCAATTTTATTTGAGGGACTGAGGTGACATTTAAGTATGAGAAGCTCAGCTGGGTGAAAGTCAGGCTGAGGTATAGGCAAGGAGGGAGACAGTCAGGTGTTTGGTGTACATAATTCCAACACCAGCACCATTTTTGTTAGCTCTGTCAAGAAGATATAGGTTATAGTGAGGAGGGAGTATTTCAGTATTAGAGATGTGTGGTCTTAACCAGGTTTCTGTTAGTGTTAGGATATGAGGGGAGTAGCGGGTGATCCAGGAATGCAGCTCAGTAACTTTGTTAGGCAGGCTCTGAATGTTAATGGCATAAATAAAGAGGTGTTTGGTTGTATAGGTATTAGTTGTGGATGGCGGGGATGGTCCGGGGTTGGAGTGATTGTCTCCATCTAAAAGTAGGGGTTTAGGGGGTAGGGCTAGTTTAGTAGCATAAACATATGAACTATAAGTTTTGTATTTTGGCTTATGGGGAATTATAGAGAGGGGGAGTACTTTGAGTTTGCATAGTTGAGTAGGGGAAGAAGCAAAAAAGGAGGGTGAGATTAGGAAAGGCAGGGAAGGTTCCCTATGGTTAAAAGGAACAGTTTCTGAAGGAGATTCTTGAAATTGATTAAGGTTTGTATGATAGGAGGTGAGGAATGAGACATACAGTAACACAATGGTTATGAAGTAGAGGAAGGGTGAACTCTGTGTGTGGGACATGAGTACTGGACTGTTGAAAGATAAGCAGTGGTTGAAGTTATAAAGAGTGAGGATTTATAAGATTGGTAAGGGTGTGTATCAAATATGTATACTGAGGATAATGGGAGGCCACTTACATGAATTAATATTATTGGAGATAGTGATAGGGAAGGAGGCTATAGGGAGTGGGGAGATTAAATTAGTAAGACTATGAGGGAGGAGAGTATGATGGGAGTGGAAAAGTAGAGATGAACTGGTTAAGTGGAGGAGACAGGTGATTAGTTAGGGTGAGGGAAGAGGTGTGGTGTGCACAGTATAAGTTTAAGGAAAGTGGGATTGGGTGAGAATGGGGGTAGGGTAGAGGAGTAGAGTGAGCCCTGACCATAGCAATGATGAACTGAGCAGGTAGAACTGAACCTTTAGAGGGACTAAAGAAGAGAAACAGTCAGTGCATTGAGAATCTGAAAGGTGAGTGAGTACAAGCAAATGTAACAGGGTGTTTAGATGTGTGCTCACAGTATTAGTAGTCAAACTGCATAAACACCAGTTTAACTGAAGCTAGGTAATCTCAGAGAGAGCTGAACAGAAGGACATCAGAGAAATTAGCTACAAGGA
Organism: Protopterus annectens; assembly: GCF_019279795.1. Taxonomy (NCBI): domain Eukaryota; kingdom Metazoa; phylum Chordata; order Ceratodontiformes; family Protopteridae; genus Protopterus; species Protopterus annectens. The sequence goes on from NC_056726.1 coordinate 903,518,995, forward strand.
AAGGGCAGTGGAGAACAAAAGTTCACTACAGTACAGGCTCAAAAGAATATCTATAGTTAGATTGTTAGAATTCAGAGAGAAAGACATACAAGACCGTGCTCATGGGGAATAGAGTAGCTAGTAAGGTCAAGCAGGGACAATTAGTGGGACAAGGAGAAAAAGGGTTAATAAAGAGGTATTGGAATACAACGCTCCCTGTTACAGGCACCCCAGGTAGTGAGCTCACCAAACACTTAAAGAGGGATAAAAATCCTAAACGTACACTTTTTTTTTCTTTCAGTGAAATTGTTGCAGCTTGTATGTTTTGAGAGCATGAGACGCACCCATTCTTATGGGGACAGCAGTTCTGTTATCACTAGATTTAAAGGCAGCGGCAGGCTTATTCTGTTCAGAGTAGCTGCAAAGAGAGGAAAATAAAAGGGAAAAGTAAGGGAAGTTGACGAGCCATAGACAAGGAAGAACGTGTAAGTGCGACAGATAGTAAAAAGAAAAACAATAACCAAGGGACAAAATATAGATAATTGCACATCTGAAAAAAAAGAAATATTTGCAATAATGTTTTGTAAAAATATCTGCAATAGCTGTATAAATATTAAAAATACAGTTCAGGTAGACAGCAACAGTCAAACAACATAATAGCAGTTGGATCCATAAAATAACACATTTGAAATATATAATTTACATTGTAGCAATAAGTACCATAGCTCCAGTAAGTAATAGAATAACCTATAAAAAGTGTCTAACTGCTGCTACCAACAAAATACACTAAGACAAGTTACTCTATGCGTGGAGCAGTCAAATAACCTCTTAGGTAGTACACGCAATTTTCTAACGAGTGGTAGGTACAACCCCAAGAAATAAACTCGGCACAGTAAAAACTTGCCCACTTGGTGAGCACGCCACTCCAGAGAGGTGAACAAGACAAGGGAAAGATAGAAAAGGAAGATGGCATGTGAAGCACCAGCTGTAAACATAAACTTCTACCGGATATTGAGGGGGTTGGAGTTACAGGGCAAGTACGAGATTAGACAAGGTACTGCTATTAAGAGCAGTACCTTTTTTACACCTTTTTACACCTTTACATTATTGATGTATTGCAGTACACATTTTTGTTTAAATATGCAAAGCAAACATCATTAAAAAAAAACTGAATTATATGTAAACATACTGCATAGTTCACAATGCTGTAAGGTGCTATGCAGTATAATAGACTAGGAATCTGCAGGTGAATGCTACATGGCTGTTCACATAAAAATGAAGTGATAACTGTATTTGTATCACTCTTGCTGTCCTAGGCTAGTTTCAGACATATTAGACCTGCACATTTTGGAATGGAACCACCAGTGCAGTGGAACTTAAGAAGCAGTGTAACATTTTTTTTGCCTCTGCCACTATAGTACTTGCATTTGCTTTCTTTGAACAGATGGACTCAAAGTGTTTTCTTGAAAGTCAGCATTATTTTGATTTTCCAGTTTTTATTCTAACCCTTCCTTATAAGATCCATTGAAACAAAATCTGTAACTATTTTTCAGTTGAATTAAATTCCTCCATTTTTCACCACATCTTCATAGTGTTTACTTTTCCATTTGTAGAAACTCAGTCCAGTCTTTCTAAACTCTCCTTGGATAACCATTATTCTTTCCTGCAGAGAACCCTTACTGTCTGTTTTTATCATAACACTGTCATCTAGGTGTATATAACTGGTATTATAACTTCCCCTTCTTCTGTTTTTCTTTTACTTGTTTCTATTGCTTATTCCATTAAGCACTGTATCTTTTCAATATGCTTTTCATTGGACTTTTATATCTTTTATATCCTTATAACTGTGTACAATAGCTAGGTTGAAGTTCCATCCTGCTATAAGTATAATCCAGTAATTGCTTCTTCTGGGATATCTAAACATTCTCAGCAGGTTGAGGTGAGTAGTTCCTAACCCTCCTCTTCCCCTTGTTTCCTTTCCCTTCTTCCCATGATGCTTTGTGCCATTCAAAAGCCTGTTTTTGCTAAATGCAGTTTTAATAGCTGCCATTTGATCTTTCAGCTTTTTTCCCCTCACCCTCTCTGCCTTTCCCAACACATTCAAAGGGATAGTTCAAACATTCTTAACTCAAACGAACAATATTATACTATACATTTAAGCACTATACCTTTAATAGCTGTCATTTGCTCTATAAGCTCAGCTCAGACTCTGCTTTCCACATTACACTCAAGAGGAAGTTCAACATCCTTAACTCAAAGGAACAAACTGTAGCTATAAACATAACACTATACTGCTAAGCACAATACCCTTTAAATCTGCTTTGCTTTTGACTTTCATATCTTTTGTATCCTTTATAATTGGGTGCAATAGCTGGGTTGAAATTCTGACCATCTATGAGTATAATCCACTGATGGCTTTTTTTTTTTTTTTTTTTTTTTTATGAGTTATACAAACATTCTCAGCAGGTGGAGGTGAGTGGTTTCTCACCCTCTTCTTTTTTTTCCTTTCCCTTCTTCCCATGATGCTTTGTGCACCTTAGCTAGATGCTCCATTTTTCAATGTTGAGTAGCTGGGCTCCCCTACCTGTCTTGTCCTCACTACAGTTTGTAGACCAGAGAAGGTAAATTTGTGATATAATGAAGGAGGTAAACTAATTCTGGTCAACAGACATATAGTCACTGTGCAAGAGTAATATTTTGTTATAGTCTCTATATTATTTATTTTATTTTATTTATTTTACATGTGTTGACTGGGAAAGTCCGACTAGATATGTCCATTTTCAGTAGAGGCCCAGGGAGAAAAGTTCCAAATACAATAAAGAAATTTTGTAAACATAATTAAAAAAGGATTTTTGACTGTTAAGACTCAGATTAAACTTTAAACACACTTAATATACATATTCCTTACAAGTACAGTCATAGAGAATAACATAACACAGGTAGAGAGTTGTTGCATGGGCTAACAAAATTCTTTAGAGATAGTTAAAAATAGGGAAATCAACAAAGCAAGAGGAATTCAGTACTATAGACTTAAAAATGAGAAGCCAAAAGGAGATAGTGTCAGTCAGGATTTGAGCATGGACAAAGCCATTGTGATTTTAGGAAGATTTTAAGTTGTTTTTTGAAAAGTGGAGTGGATGTAAGGGATGTTAGTTCTCTTGGAAGCTTGTTCCAAGAGTTACTAATTGAGTTAGTAAACAGGCAGTCCCCAGATTTGTTGTTGGATTTTAGGGTAGAGACAAGTACTCTGTTGGCAGATCGTAAGGTTAAAAGATTTTGATAGGGGCTAATTAGCTTTCTGAGTATGGGAGTATTTGGGGGATGATGCAGGATCTTGTGAATGATTATAAGTTGCTTAAAAAGAAACTGGCTTTGCAGCTCTAACCACCCAAGAAGTTTGAGATTTTTGCAGTGGTGGGTACGAAATGGGGCATCAGTTGCAAATCTGGCTATGTTGTTGTAAGATATTGCCAACTTATTTATATTGCTTTTGGAGAGGTTTGTATAAATTGGGGAGGCATAGAGGAGGGTAGAGATTAGGTGAGTTTGGGCAATAGTAGTCCTGGCTGAAAGAGTAAGAAAGGGTTTAATTCTGTACAGGGAACCAAGTTTTCTATTAACTGATTTGATAGTTAGGTTGATATGAGTGTCGAAATTAAGATTGTGATCAATTGTTACCCCTAAAAGTTTGGTGGTTAAGGCGCTATTAATGTACCATTTTTAGAGATGACTGTGAAGTTTATGGTGGGAGATTTTTGAGTGGGGGTGAACAATAGTAATTTAGTTTTTTTAGGGTTAAGGAGGAGACAGCATTGATGGAACCAGTTTTCTACTAAGGTAAATCATTTTTGGGTTGTGGCTTGAAGTTGGGAGGGCGAGGAGGCAGCACAGATTAAAGCTGAGTCAGCAGCATATTGTATACAGGTGGTTTGAGGAAGGGAGGCTGACAGATCATTAATAAAGATAGTAAAGAGCGGTCCTAAAACTGATCCTTGTGGGACTCCGAGAGTAATGGATAGCAGAGAAGACAGTTCAGTGTCCCAGAGGACTGCTTGCTGTCTATTTTCTAAGTAAGATTGAAACCATTTGACTGTTTGCGTATCTAATGAGAGAGATTTAAGTCTGTCTATCAATAGTTCATGATTCACCATGTCAAATGCTTTGGAGAAGTCAATAAAAATGGCAAAGGATAGGAGATTGTTATTTCGATTTTTATTTATACAGTCTGTAAAGGATAAGAGAGCTGTGGTGGTGCTATGATATGGTCTAAAACCATGCTGGCAGTCTACTAGAAGGTGATTTTGGGGGAGATGAGTAAGAAGTTGAGAATGAATACATCTCTCCATAATATTTGCTAAAGGTGAGAGTAGGGCTATTGGGTGGAAGTTTGAAAGATCACTTGAGTTACCTCCCTTGTGGAGAGAGATAATATGTGAAACTTTCCAGATGTTAGGGATGTAATATTCTGAAATGCTTCTGTTAATTAAGATGGAAATGGGGAAGGCAAGTACTCCAGCTGCTAATTTCAGATGTTCAGCAGGAAGGAGATCAGCTGATGGGGTGCAAGGCTTGAGTTTCAGAAGTAGGGTGTGTATGAGAGATGTGGGAATGGGTTGTAGTTGAAATAAGGGTAGTGAAATAGTTGACACAGGTGAGTTAGAGGTGGACACTGCTGGTAAAGAAATGGCTAGAGACTGGACAGTTTCAGAGAAAAATTTGTTGAAAGTGTCAGCAATTTGGGTGGAGGAATGTTGAGTCAAATTAGAGGGGGTAGGTGTTTTAGAGTCGCCAGGATGAAGTAATTTATTTATTCCTGACTATTGATTTTATTATTGATATTCTGAATTATTGATATTCTGAATAGCAAAGAAGGGTTTAAACCTAGTGAAGCATGTATTTTTGGAATTATGTAGATGCTGATTTCAATGACTGGATATGTATGTGCTTCTCAATGTAACAGGTGTAGTAGTTGATTACATTGATATATTTAAACATGTCCTGACTTTACAGCTTGTTTTAACGGTGAAGAGTTGTTTAGGTTTATTCAAGCATTTACTGGTTTGACTGATAGATAAGATCTTGGCTTTCTCTTGCCTTACCTGTGCTACTGAAACAAGTGAGAAGCTGTGTATTGTATGTTACAAAATATTGCTTAATGGTTTATATGTACTTTACCGTATTATTGAAAGATCAACTAGCTGGTTAGGTTTATTCTGTTGAAGTTTTTTACTTCCCTGACTGCTAATTCAGCAGGAAGTGATTAGAATGAACCTTGCACAGAACTAGTGTGGGTTTAATATTCTTGCATACTGCTTTATGTACTTCCTTATGCTTTACTTGATACAGTGGTGTACTGCCTTCATGTTTAATCTATGAAATAGTGTTGCATTTTCTTTCTATTCTAGTGTGTGTTTAGCATTCTCATATACTGCCTTACGTAATTGCTTATGCTTTACTTGGTACAATGGAGTACTGCCTTCACTGCTCATGCTAATATGAAACGTGTTGAACTACTGCTACATGCATGCCACGCTAGTGTGTATAAAGTATATAGTCAATAGTACTGGACCTATTATAGTCTCAACATCCAGCTTGTTATATATAATACTGGAACACATCCAAATCCAGATAAACTCTTACTAGTGTGCAGCCTCTGGTATCCAAATCTTGTAAGCCAAAGCTGCACCTGGGGATCTGTAAGGCTAACTTGTTCCAAACAAAGCTCATTCCTTACATGAATCACACTTCAGTACAACTGTTTATTAATTTAATTGTCGTATCTTAATCTTTTGCTGGTTCCATCTTTTGAATTTGTAGGCCTTGTCCTATCAGCACCTTTGTTTCTGAACTCATCCTTGGTTTTATAGTTCCAGACCTATATGATTACATCCTTGAACTGAGCACACACCTGCTAACTAACTGCAAGAACATAGGTATTTCCTGATAGAAGTTAGGCAAGGATAGCCTGCACTATCTGGCTGAGTATGTTATTGCTAAAATAGATGTCTAGACACTGTTACCATATACACAATTGTATAAGTGTGTCTTCTTAAATGCAAATGGTGTGTACATGTACGGAGGAGATAGTCAGCATTATCCTACTTAATATGCTATAAAAGTATGTCCAATAATTCTGTATAAATGTATAACTTACCGTCTACCCTAAAGTAGCACAAGAATATTTGCTAAATATAGTTTTAATAGCTGGCATTTGATCCTTCAACTTTTTTCCCCTCACTCTCTCTGCTTTCCCCAGTACATTAAAGGGCCAATTCAAACATCCTTAACTTACAGGAACAAACTCTGGCTAATAATATTATACTATACTGTTAAGCATTAAACCCTTTATTAGTTGCCATTTGATCATTTAGCTCCCCCCGCCCTCTGCTTTCCCCATTACACTCAAATGGGGAAGTTCAGCATCCTTAACTCAAAGGAACAAACTCTAGCTATGAATATAACACTATACTGCTAAGCATTATACTCTTTCAATTGCTTTTCTTTGGACTTTTATATCTTTTGCATCCTTACCAATTTTACCACTTATTATCAGGATATTTCAAAACTCCTCTCCCATAGTATTATCACCCAATCTTGTAATCATCCCAGCCTCTCTCTCATCCATCCCAGGAAAACCATACCTGATTTGACCACTCAATGGCAAGATAGTTAACCCCTCTCCACAATATATTACCTATCCTCTTAATCATCTCAGTCTCTGTCTGGGTATCCCAAACAACTACTATTCTTTTACACCACCCTCAATCCTTTTTTCCATCTAAAACATATTTTCCTAAACTCTACCCCTCGACAACCTCTCCCCAATCAATAAATCTTGTATACAAAATGCTGCTCCTTATAATATTATTTTATATTTGAGTACTGACCTCCCACTTAACATAATGTCATTTTTCCTTAATCTACACTACTGCAACCTCAACCTCAAGCCTCCTACTTAACCTAAGCAATTATAATACCTATTCTAATATATCTCTAATATATCTCCTAGCATCTTTAATCTACCCACTACTCTGTCTTAAACACGGAATACTTCACTGTGATCACCCCCCCCAAAAAAAAGCTAAACATCCACTTATATCCAGCCTTAAGAATCATTCCAAATTTTTCTTTGGAAATCAAAGATTAATTATGTGGGGACATACACTCAAACCCTAGCTCTACTAATCTAAACATAAACATCAATACCACCAGTAGGTGCAAGTACCATAACAGCCTAGATAACTCCCGCCCCCTTCTGTTACAAGCAATCCTTTCTCTAATTCATTCTTTACTTCTTATATAAAAACATTTTTCCACTCAATCCAATTTCCATTTACAGACATACCAATCTTCCACTCCATCAAGCACAAGTACAGACAAAAAACTAAGTCTGATAAAATTAAATCTTCATAGCATTTGTAATAAAATTAAAGACCGACATGCCTGGATCACATTCTATTCCCCAGATATCATAACCATCACTGAAATATTATGGCTTAAATCCAGTATGGAAGATGGATAAATACTACCTTGAGGTTAAAACATTATGAGGACTGACCAACCTCACAAAAAAGGAGGAGTCGCCCTACTTAACCCTACCTTCTGTAGCCTCTCCTCCTATTACAACTTCATCCCCAAATTTCACTCAGCCAAAATACTCATAACACTTTACAAGTAAAACTCTAAAAAACAGTTTGTATTACTGTAATGTACCCCCCCCCCGATAAAAACATACCCATACTTGAAGAATTTCTCTCTTTGGTATCCGCTACTATTACTTATGAAAAAAATCATTCTGGGTGATGTCAGTATTAACTGGCAAAATGTAACTTCAGACAGTCTCTTATCCTACATAAATCTATTTGGTTTGACTCAACTAATCACAACACCTACTAGATACAACAAAAGTAATAAGGACACAGTTCTTGACTGGATTTAGTCTCAGAACCTATCCTACCTCCCTAAGTAGCCATCTCCCTGCATACACACACAGACTTCACGCCAATTCCCATCAACTTAAACAAACCAAGAATGCCATAAAATTTAAAAAAAAGATTTATTTAACAGTGTTTTAAAGTCCTTTAATGGCTCTATACTAAAAAGGTTCCCATTAGATGATGCAGTTATAACTTTTAATACATTTTTAAAAGACCCTAAATAACCTTGCCCCTCTATGTTTAAAAAGATTAAAAGTAAAACCCTCTCCTTGGCTATCCACCTTCACCAAAAACATGTGTACCAAACACAAGGCTTGAAAGAATGGCAAGATCAAAAAAAATCAGAGATATTGGGGAACTTCATAATCAAGCTAAAAAAAACAAATATACAAAGATAAGAAACAATACTATGACCAAGTATGACTTAAGCATAAAAAATATCCAAATAAATTCTGGTCCTCTATTTACAAACTACTCAGTCCTGGCTCACAGCAAGATCCATATCCCTCTCAAACTTTCACCCCCTTTGAAATAGCGACTACATTTAATAAATACTTTATAGAGAGGATTGCTGTTGTCACCAACAGCACATCGCCTTCCCCTACACAATTCCATAGCACATTAGCAATTGCCATCTCCCCTGCAGTAACTTATGAAAAATGTGAATCCAAACAATCCTTAGCCACAAATGCTAACAACATTACCTTAAAACCTTTAACAATATTTACTATTAAAAAACTGATGACAAACAAGCTGGATAAGCGCAAATACAACGAATAACAAACAAGTGAAAATAAGTCCAAAAGTCCAAGGTAGAACAAAATTTAAATATAAGAAAGTTTATTTACAACTTAAAATGCTTTTCGTCATCAAAAGTATGGTAACTTCCTCAGAAGTAAATACCCAGTTAGAGCAACAGTTTTAAAATACACAGCACCAAACGGCACATGCTAAAATGAACCAATCAGTGAAGTATTTCATTTAAAGAAAAAGTCCATATTAAAACCAATATGTCACATTAATGACAATATAAAACTCTATGCAGACCACTCAAGTGTCTAAAATAAAAACTTGTTGGTAGAATGGGTAGAATAAGGACACCCTACTATTTATTTGTAAAAGTGTATTTATATATGATACTCCTATTGTGTTTAAAGACCAGCTTATATAAGAGAAATCAAGTTTAAACTTATACAATGCTTGCAGATTTAACTAGAAGTATCCATCACCTAGTTAAACTTTTTAGTTTTAACAAGCAAGAAATATTGCAAGCCTTATTTAACCCGGGGTATGAAAAAGCATTTAAGCTCAATTGCCATTCTAACTCATGCTCTTCTAGTAGTAATTCTGAAGGACCTCCTCTAATGTCAGGCAAGACCTGGTCAATAGCTTTGAAACAAAACGTGTGACCTCCACATAAATTAGAATGCTTAACAAGTGCGTTTTCACATTTATTTTTATCTATGGCATAAATATGCTCATAGATTCTCTTCCAGAACTTACGATCCATTTTACCTACGTAAAACGCCGGGCAGTTAATGCACATAGCAATGTATATCACTGCCCTAGACTCACAGTTAAATTTCCGATTAAGATTAAACTTCCTGTTGTTACCAATAGAGAAAGAATTGCCTGTCTTGGTGTATCTACACATCCTGCATGCTACACAAATGCACATACCTACAGATCTCACACCACAACTTAGAGCTCTACGCTCAAGGAGATTTTTCAGATTAGACCCCCTTCTGTATACTATTTTAGGCAAGCTACCTAACCTGTCAAGTAAGGAATTATCTCTACTGATGAAGGTCCAGTTCTTATATAAAATGAACCTAAGTCTTGCACTGTCATTACTATACGTCATAATGAAACTCACATTAAAGTTCACCTGTTGGTCGGTGTTAGGTTTTAGATTTGTACTTTGGTTAGTACCTATGTTTAGCAGGTGAGTGTTACCATTAGTAAAATGTAATGCATTATTATTGTTAACGTGATGGCCAGTGTTTATGGCCTCATTAGACTCATATAACTGATGAGTCAACTCTTCTCCCTTAAAACGTAGGGGTCTAAAGTTGCCATTGTAACGTTTACACTGAATTTCCTCTATTAAAGAGTCAATCAAGGTTATTGGATAGCCACGTTTTTGAAACATACCACTCAAGAAGTGGCATTCCTCTAGAAAGTCCTTGTCTAAAGAAGTCATCCTAGCAGCCCTAATAAGTTGGCTCTTCACTATAGATCTTTTTTGTGTAAATGGGTGAGCACTAGTGAAGTGCAAGAATGAATTACAGTATGTAGTTTTCCTAAAAAGTTTTTAAATTAATCTTTTGTTTACCAAGTCCTTAGTTAACATGATATCTAAAAGGTCAGTGGTGTCATTTCTGTAATTAAATGTAAATTTAAAGAAACCTGTTGTGGTGTTCAAATAGTCAACAAATGCATGATCTTGTACCTCATTACCTCTAAAAATAATGAAGATATCATCCCAAAACCCTGTGTAGTAGACTAGGTTTGCTCTGTGTTCAGGTGTTTTAAAATAAACATTCTCTCCCAGTAGGCCATGAAAAAATTGGCCAAACTGGCCTCACAGGGCGAACCCATTGCTACACCCTGTTTTTGGAGGTAAACATCACCATCAAACATAAAAAAATTATTTGTAAGAATAATATCAATTAATTCTTTAATTAAACTAATTTCTGTAGGCAGGGCATTCTTGTCTTTAAGCATAAGACTGATCCACTCTACAGCCTCCAAGTGTGGGATGGAAGTGTACAAATCAACCATGTCGATGGTTAAAAAAATTGTTTTCCTGGTTGAATTCAAGGCCATTTAGGTTTTGTAAGAAAGACCAAGAGTCTGTACACACTTGGGTCTCAGATTTCAAATATTTTTATAGTATGGTATCAGCAACCTTTGCACAAGGATAGGTTAAAGAGGCCCTACTGTCAATGAGGGGCCTCATAGGTGGATTAAACCTATCCTTATACACCTTAGGGATGCCAAACATTACTGGTGTTTTAGGGAAAGAAGTAGACATATAGTTATAGGTTTCAAGATTGATTTTAGCCTCAATAAATAAATCATTGAAGTACCCCCTAATGCGACAGTGCACAATATTCATCTCATTTAGCGATGTCTTTAAGTAAGCATTACTATTCAAAACTTCCTTCATTTTGTTGTTATAGTCAGTAATGTCAAAGACAGCGAGCCCACCACCTTTGTCTGGTTTAACTACTCTCACCTGTAAAGAGCTTAAAAGTTTTAATGCTTGAGCTTGTTCATAACTGACATTGCTGTTCCTAAATGTACCAGCACTAGTAGGTGTGTACAACTGTGCCAAGTGCCTAAAGTCAAGCTCACACACATTTTCAAACACACTTAATACTGGGTGAAGTGGAGGGTTGAAGGTGCTCGCTATTTTAAATGGCCTATGTGTATACAAAGAATTCCCCAATAGGAGAGATAAATTTAACTTCCTTACAAAACACTTTAAGTCGATGATTGTTTTAGCAATGTTCATATTCCTACTAGGAACGAAGGTGTTACCCTTAGCTAACAAATCAATCAAGGCTAGGTCGATAGCAATAGAAGAGTAATTGTAGATGTTAAAGTCACCAGTGGTGTTATTCAAAATGGTAAGTCTGGTTGTATTCATTAACTCTTCATGTGCTATCGCTTGCGCCTGTTTTTCCTTGTTTTGTTCCTTTGATTTTGGAAGGTTTGTCTCCTCGAGGAAGTGTTTGAGTTCTTGTCCTGAAAATTTTGATCCATCTGGTTATTGTAAGGAGGCTGACAGTTTTTTCTGATCGTTGGTAACAATACTGTGTGAACGGATTCTTTCACTACATCGGACAGGATTGACTTCATTAATGTCCATACTAATTTCATCAATGGCAAGATCGATGTTGTTCATATTAGTAGTAGGGTTATTCAGTAAGTTAGACTGCCAAACTTGTGTCATCTGTGGTCTTGGATACACTGTGCCATTAGTATAAGCTAAATGGTCATGGTTAATTTTCTTAATTTTATTACCCCTGAGTCTATCCAGCAGTTGATCAATGCTGGAAAAGACTCTACTGTAATCATATTTGTATCTGACAAAATCAATGTCATTGTTGATGTCCTTGTCCAAGTCAGCTACTTCTTTAGAAATGAACTCAATTTGTGATGAGTAATGTTTAACCATGAGCTGCATGAGCTCAAAGCCTTGCTGGTCGAACAAGGAAACCAGCTCTTTGTGAAATAGTGAATCAGGGACTAAGCCTGTAGGAAATTGATGATACCGTAAAACCTTAGGCACAATCCGTTCATGTAAGCATTGCTTAAAATACACCACTTCAAGCTGTAGTTTTTTTTAATTTGAGCAGTTTAATGTCAAACAATTTCAACTTCTCAGAGAGAAGTTGTGTACTCACTTGCGTTGGCGAGGTGTTCACAGCCAGTTGCTCCTGTGTTCGGGTAAGGCCTATGGTGAGTTTAGTTGTATCATTAACCCAGTCCAAAAAACAAGGAGCCCCAATAAGCCTTGTAACACTAGTATGAGCAAGACCATTTTCAACAACTGCTGTCGAAGAATTAACACTTGACTGGACCGTCTCCTACTGGGCTGGTGGAATAGTAGAAGCGCTCTCTTGTAGGGAGCTTTCTTGCGAAGAACAGCCCAATGAGTTGTGCTGGTTAGGAGTGCGTTGAGTTGGTTCATTGAGTATAGATAAACCGTTGCTGGAAGTTAAAGCCTCACTGTGTCATCTATCAGTAGAGTCAAGGTGGGCTGCAATCTAGTCCACACGTTGGGAAAGCATATTCAACAGTACTGATACATCCATAGGGTCAGCCTGTTGTTGTGAAGAACTAAATAGTTTAGGACTACCTGGACTAGTAGGACCCCCAGACGCCATAAACAAATGACAAACAAGCTGTATAAGCGCAAATACAACGAATAACAATCAAGTGAAAATAAGTCCAAAAGTCCAAGGTAGATGGTCCTAAAGTCCTTGGAATTAAGATATCAAGTTAACTAAGGACTTGGTAAACAAAAGATTAATTTCAAAAATTTTTAGAAAAACTACATTCTGTAATTCATTCCTGCACTTCACTAGTGCTCACCCATTTACACAAAAAAGATCTATAGTGAAGAGCCAACTTATTAGGGCTGCTAGGATGACTTCTTTAGGCAAGGAATTTCTAGAGGAATGCCACTTCTTGAGTGGTATGTTTCAAAAATGTGGCTATCCAATAACCTTGATTGACTCTTTAACAGAGGAAATTCAGTGTAAACGTTACAATGGCAACTTTAGACCCCTACTTTTTAAGGGAGAAGAGTTGACTCATCAGTTATATGAGTCTAATGAGGCCATAAACACTGGCCATCACGTTAACAATAATAATGCTTTACATTTTACTAATGGTAACACTCACCTCCTAAACATAGGTACTAACCAAAGTACAAATCTAAAACCTAACACCGACCAACAGGTGAACTTTAATGTGAGTTTCATTATGACATATAGTAATGACAGTGCAAGACTTAGGTTTATTTTATATAAGAACTGGACCTTCATCAGTAGAGATAATTCCTTACTTGACAGGTTAGGTAGCTTGCCTAAAACAGTATACAGAAGGGGGTCTAATTTGAAAAATCTCCTTGAGCGTAGAGTTCTAAGTCGTAGTGGGAGACCTGTAGGTATGTACACTTGTGGAGCATGCAGGATGTGTAGATACATCAAGACAGGCAATTTCTTCTCTATTGGTAACAATAAGAAGTTTAATCTTAATCACAAATTTAACTGTGAGTCTAGGACAGTGATATACATTGCTATGTGCATTAGCTGCCCGGTGTTTTACATAGGTAAAACAAATCATAAGTTCCGGGAGAGAATCTATGAGCATATTTATGCCATAGATAAAAATAAATGTGAAAATGCACTAGCTAAGCATTCTAATTCATGTGGAGGTCACAAGTTTTGTTTCAAAGCTATTGACCAGGTCTTGCCTCACATTAGAGGAGGTCCTTCAGCATTACTACTAGAAGAGCGTGAGTTAGAATGGCAATTGAGCTCAAATGCTTTTCCATACCCTGGTTTAAATGAGGCTTGCAATATTTCTTGCTTGTTAAAACTAAAAAGTTTAAATAGGTGATGGATACTTCTAGTTAAATCTGCAAGCATTGTATACGTTTAAACTTGATTTCTCTTTTATAAGCTGGTCTTTAAACACAATAGGAGTATCAGATATAAATACACTTTTACAAATAAATAGTAGGGTGTCCTTATTTTACCCATTCTACCAACAAGTTTTTATTTTAGACACTTGAGTGGTCTGCATAGAGTTTTATATTGTCATTAACGTGACATATTGGTTTTAATATGGACTTTTTCTTTAAATGAAATACTTCATTGATTGGTTCATTTTAGCATGTGCTGTTTGGTGCTGTGTATTTTAAAACTTTTGCACTAACTGGGTATTTACTTCTGAGGAAGTTACCATACTTTTAGTGACAAAAAGCATTTTAAGTTGTAAATAAACTTTCTTACGTTTAAATTTTGTTCTACCTTGGACTTTTGGACTTATTTTTCACTTGTTTGCTATACTATTAAAAAACTGCCACTTAAACCTTGCTCCACAGCTGCTAACAACATCCCACCTGAATAACTCAAGATGGCAGCAGAAACCATATCTTACCCAGTAGCTATCTTAATCAATAGATCCTTACAGGAATCTTATGTTCCAGCTACTTGGAAAATGTCATATGTCATTCCACTGTACAAGGGAAGAAACTGTACAGAAGTCTCTTAACTTTCATTTCAGTGCAATTCTCTCCCCGCTCTCAAAAATTCTAGAAAGATTTACCCATGCTCAGCTTCTTCACCATGTCCTCTATGAATAGCTTTTACTCAGTACTCAACATGCATTCTACTCTGGGTATTGTTCACCTACTGTACTGTTATCCTTTTTAGATAATTATAAACAAGAAAAGGGGCTCTGGCAAACTTTCTCTCTCATTTTTCTGGATCTGTCAAAGTCTATGATACCATCTCACATAGTAAACTCCTTTAACAATTGCACCATCTTGGCCTATCCCCTCCTTAACTTTAGCTACCTATCTGACAGACAACAAACTGTCAGTTGGCAACACACTTTTCCTCCTTACCTCCCTGTTACCACTAGTGTACTCCAAGGCTCAATTCTTCATCCACTTCTCTTTTTTTCACTAATGACCTGTATACCTCTCCTAGGCAAGCATAACTTTTACAGTATGCCAATGTTTTGCCAGTAATTTGCTCATCTGATGCTCTAGTGTATCTTCTTGAAATCACACAAGAAGCCTTTACCTCTGAAAACAGGCTTCACAATGCCTAATTATTATTCAACCCCCCAAAAAACTACTCCTATTCCTCTCAAAAGCACACCTGAAGGACAAATCCAGCCTCAGAATCTTCTCACCTAACAAAACAGAAATAGAAATTGTATCCCATGCACTATGTTAAAATCACCCTAGCAACCACTTACCACCTTCCTTCACTCTTTTATGGTGCCCCTATCCTTACCAACTTGAAAGTATCTGTTAAAACTACACTTGAAGTATACTACAATGATGTTGCTAAATTTGATGCCAATAAACAATACTACGTACAACATTGCAACATGCATAAGTTTGACTGGCTTGAACTACCTCACTACTTGGACTATGTATAACTAGCTACTGCCCACAACATCATTTATAAACCCCATGCCTATCCTGCACTAAGCTCATCTTCTTTCCTATCACCCAGACAGACTCCTTCATTCTAATGATAACTTCTTACCATCTATAAACCTCAAAAAGCAACTGGAAATTGCCTTTACTGCTTCTCTCTTGACAAAAAATGGAATTCTACTCCACAGGCTAATAGTACTGTAAGCTATCATCTTTCCTTCAAGCATCTTCTGAAAGGCCACCTGTTAGACTCAAGACTCTGCTCATTATATATCCCTGGTTGAACATAAATGTTGTCTACTTTTCCCCACCCCTGCCTGTACAGCTTATCTACCCTTCCCCACTTCCTCATCTTCACCTGGCTAACCTACCCTTTCTACCACTTTACATAACCTTTCTCTGTCACCTACTCCCCATTTATACTTATCTATTCTAATCTCTCTCTCCCACTTTATGTTCTTCTTGTTCTTCTTTCGGCTTTTCCCGGTTAGGGGTTGCCACAGCGGAACTCCGGTCCGCTAATAATTGACAGTAGATTTTTACGGTGCTGAGGTGCCAGCTCGATGCCCAACCTTCAACGAAGGCACGCCCATTCATACATGTCTTTCAAATGCCACTCGACCACGGGGAGGACATGCAGACTCCACACAGAAGGCGCTCCAGCCGAGAATCAAACGGGAAAACCTCTTGCTGTGAAGCAACAATGCTACTGCAGCACCACCGCGGCTTTCTCTCCCACTTTATAGTTAAAATTAAACTAAACACCTAACTTTTACTTATTACTACTGTGAATTTTCAAAAGGACACTCACCAGAACTGTATATAGTGTTTTACTTTGCTTTTTCTCATTGTTGTCTTTGTAACATATTTATAGTATATAATTATTTTTGAAATGTATAATTTTCAGCTGTTTCTCATGTAACATGTTTGATTTTTGTTTTATTTTCTCCATTAAGTGGAGCTTTTCTTCCTGGGTCTCCAATGAAAATGGCCTCTTATGACCCAGGTGGGCTTTCACTGTAAACAAATATCAATACCTTGTTTGTATCTGCTATGTTCTTTTTCTTCCTTTGTGTTTTAACTTTCTAATGCTCAATATTTCTCTTGGATCACCTTTCTTCTTAAGTATTTTCCCACATATTCATTTACTATTAACCTATTTTTCAGTACTTTCAACTGCTTATCTTCACCATTCTAGCTGCAATCAGTCAATTCTTCTTCTCTTATCATCATAGTTAATAGAGGGTTTATTTCTTCCTCTGTGTCTCTCACTGTAAATCTCTCCTGTCAAAAGAACATGTACCTGGTTAATATCTCTACTCTAGGTCTCCTTTTTAATTTCTCTATGCTTGTTTGTATCATTACTTTACATTGTTTGCTACTGTATCTGTCTATCACATATACTCTCCCTTTTCTTCCATATATAAGTACCCCATTATGCTGGACATGCATACACTTACTCTTAACATTCTATTCATTCTGTCACTCACTCTGGGCCACTCACTCTGAGATTTGGAATACCGTTTCAGTATTTTGTGTTCTTCACACCATCTCTTCCTCCTGTTGAAACCCAATATTGCTGAATAGCATTCCATTATGTCTGCTTGTTCCTTTTCACATTTCCATTATTATCCTTTCCAGATTCACTCAGTATGGCCATAAGGCCATAAGGTTAGAAAAAATATTACTTTCTGACTACAACCCCTAACATCATTTAAATATCTATGAAATGCAATATAATCTATTTCCGTTTGTTTCACAATTCCATTCTTATCTTTTCCAGATTCACTCAGTATGGATGCAAGGTTAGAAAAATGTGACTTCCTGTCTATTACCGTTAACATCATTTAAACCTTTAGAAATGTAGTATAATCTATTTCCATTGGTTTTCTCTGCTTGGAAGTAAAGTATCTTTAATATATATATATATATATATATATATATATATATATATATATATATATATATATATATGTCCCCTAATTAATTCTTTTCAACCCATTGGCTTAAATCATGTTACTTTTCTCATTCTGTCTCTCAAATCCATGTTAATGTGTCACATCCATATATCTGTGTTCACTAACACACAATCCCCGGGATTCAAGAAGCTTGGTTCAAGGATGGTTTTAGCCTTGCACTGAGCATCCTCACTACAGATGGCACAGCAGCGCCATATAAATATGTATGAGGGCACGCCGCCGCACCCGCAAAGTGCACAGGAAATGTGTGCGAGTGCATGGGGGCATGTACAAGTGCTCTACGGAGGTGTAAACATGCCCTGACACTTGCAAAACCTACTATGTCTACAAGTAGAGCCCGCCCCTAATAGTAAGTCAGTAAGTCAGTGTCCGTGGATACCAAAATGTATGCTAAGCATACAAGAGTGTCCACGAACAGTGAAATAAAATCGAAGTAGTAAACACACAAGCACATAGTGGAATGAAGAGCCCTGTCCCTAGAACTGTCACAGTTAGATTCCCTGTCCCCATGTCCCTATTATACATTCAAATTGCAGCAATATAGAAGGTGTAAGCGCAGTGTGTCTGCACGTCGCTGCCCTCCGCTGAGTGTAGCTTGCACATTATATTCATTCAAATAGAGAAAAACATGCAGAAACAAGTGTCAATAGTGTAGTGTTTAGAGCATCTGCCTAACAAACAGGCAATCAAGGTTCGAGCCCAACAATAGCACATATCATTTTCCATATGGAATGAATGTCATTTTGCCATAAAACCGACATAAGAGTATCACATGAGATATTTAACTTAAATGTCATTCAAGCAAAATGGCACTGTCATAATGAATAAGGTGCTAGTAAGCAGGTGTAAGCACAAATAAGCAGCAGTGAATGCATATAAGTACCAGTAAGCAAGTCTGAGTGCACTTGCGCTGGTCTAAGCAGTGCCCAGCATAGGAAATGTATATAAGTATATACAGATATAAAACATATATATATATATATATATATATATATATATATATATATTTTTTTTTTATATATACATATATATGTGTATATATATATATATATATATATATATATATATGAAGAAAGAATGACGTTACAATAAATCATACAAAAGGAATGAGAATTGAATCAACAGCAACCCCAGTATTATATAGCGCTGTCAGTGTATGTCATATCCAGCTGGGCAGGAGTGAGCAAAGCACTGCTACTCACACCACAGACAGGATATTACCAGTGGGAGTAACATTGTTGATTTGCTAAGTCTACTTTCCACACAGAGCGTAGTCCCTGGTGGGACTACCCAAGACTTGATAGACCATTTGGCCATCCAACCATTACACAAGCAAGGGCAGGTATGTTCAAGGACTAAATGGTGGGAGAGCTTGAGAATACTTGGGTTGAGACAACATATGTGTAGGGCCCTTAACACTTGGGAGAGGGCAATGTGTGGAGGTGTGTCATGGATGCGATAACAACTGGACAATGGATGGTATGCATGTATTTTGAACATGGGTGGGGTAGAGGAACTATGGGTATGAAATTATGGAGCCAGGCATGCCAGAGTTGAATGGGCTGGTTCTAATTGGACCATGCCGTGGAGGTCAGCGAGTTCGTTATAAGTATATAGGCATACACACATGCAGACATCAATATGTAGAAGCACATTCTCTGTAACACATTCATTCCATTTGCAGACATAAATAACATGAACGTGCCCTTACAAACCTCGACAGTAGATAGAATAATAGGTTGTGCAGAAGAGGGATGGGACGAAACTGCTAAAACACAGAAGTGTGTACAATGTCCGAAGTCAGTGCTATGCTGAAAATAATCAAATGTGAGGACATTCCCACACATGGAATCATTCCTGTGATCTGCCTGCTACGGCAACGCCAATTACTAAACCGGTCTATTTGTAAAAGAAATATGCTGAACACGTACATAATTAGGCTCTCATGTGTAATGTGTGCATTACCACATAGTCATACATATTAATTTATTGTAGTGTCATGTTAATGGAAGTAAGGATGTAATGAAGTATAGAGTCTAATCTTGACATAAATACATGCGTGTCCCATGTGGGACAACCCAAAAATTGTGAATAGTATTCTTTTGGTCACTCATGTCACCATTGTTTGTGGACTAAACAGTTGGGAGTTCTGAGGATACGTGAAGTGAGTCAACCAATGGGATGGGTCTATAAGAGTAGGGAGTGGCCAATGTGTAGTGGTGTGGATACACCCCGAATCCGACTGGAGAATGGATGACTGCAGCATTAGGGAGGTTTTGGGGTGTGTGTTTGGGGAACCAGCAGCCATGGGTATATGGGTATATATTCAAATGAAGCAGCACAGCAATAGTGTATTGGTTAGAGCAACCCCTTAAAAACCGACATTCCCATACCAAATCCTACTGTATCACATACCATTTACCATCGGTAATCCGTACATGAACATATTGCGACATCTGTCCGCTGTATAACCTGCAAAATATCAATTAAAAGTTAACTGGAGTGAAGTGTCAGTGTCATAATGAATAAGGCACTAGTAAGCAGGTCAAGCATATATAAACACCAGTAAGCATGTGTAAGTGCATTTGCGTGGGGTATGTATTGCTTTACAGACACACACACACACACACACACACATATGTATATATATATATATATATATATATATATATTTATATATATCTATATATATATATATACATATATATATATACATATGTGTATATATATATATATATATATATATATATATATATATATATATATATATATATACATAGTTGCAGACATATACATATATATATATATATATATATATATATATATCTATATGCATACATATATATATATATATATATATATATAGAGAGAGAGAGAGAGAGCTGTGTGTATGTGTGTGTGTGCATAGATATACACAGATATACAGCTATGATAGGAAACAGCACACATGAATGACATATGTTCACAGGCTATGCCAATGGAAGGGAAGAGCCCAAGCAAGAAACATGAAACACGTAGCATGACCTTCCACCCCCCCCCCCAGCTGGACACAGGAAACATACACACAAACAATGTGATGAGTCCACTGCTCTCCAGACCACAGGCAGGATACAACTGGGGGGTACACAGTGCACCCGTGAATTCTAATCTTGGAACATAGACAGGAGCGTCCCTTGCGGGACACGCAAAAAATTGCCAAGACCAAAAGAAGGTGATAGACCGACCATTCTGGCTGGGGTGTATACATACTCAGAATACAAGGGTGGGAAACCCTGATGACCCATGGGCTGAGACAATTGTATGAAATGGGTCCCGTGAACTGGAGAGTTGGCAGCGTGTAGTGGTGTGTCCAGAACAGACCAGGACCCAGAGTAAGGATGGGTGCTGTTGAGGAGGTGCGGGTGGGGGAACTATGGGTAGCTACTTATGGGTCTAGGTGTGCAGGTGTTGGCTGATGTAAGCCTATATGGACAGCCCTAGGGATGTAAGCGAATGTGTTCATTCAGCATAGGCATCGCCCAACGAGCAGGCACACCCACTACGAGTCCCACTACAGCAAAATGTAATCTATATGGAAGGAACAGAATAACCAGATGTAGACGTTTATATGTAGAGGTATGTGTGTGTATATCTATCCATAGCAACATAGAGATAAGCCTCTCCCTCTCCGTAGTACAAATGTATACATACAGAGACAGAATATAGATACATACCCACATATAAATATATACAAATGCAGACATCCATAGACCCATATGCTGTGAGATATATATATGTATATATATATATATATATATATATATATATATATATATATATACATACAGCAAAATATAACTATACATGTATGCATACATATACAGATATATCTGTATATAGTAATGTAAATAAATATATATATATATATATATATATATATATATATATATATATATATATATATATATATATATATGTGTGACTGTAAATATACATGTATATAGCTAGGATATGATACAGCAGTTATGGGTAACATATGTTCACAGGCTGTGCATATGGGGGAGAGAGGGCCAATAAACAAACATGTAACACGTAGCATCAACCCCCTCACTACCCCAGCTAGGCCAGTGAGACATACAGACACACAATACAGGTAAACACACCACTGCTTCCCAGACCACTGACAGGATACTACCAGTGGGAGAGACCTGCCAGGTCTAATCTTGAAACATAGACCTCGATGTCCCTTGTGGGACACCAAAAATTAATGATCAGAGGCAGTCCCGGTAATGACTTATCAAACCAGGCTGTAGATTTACACGGACCAGTAGGTTGTGCAAGCCTGATAACCCATGGGTCGACACAACATACGACATGTGTCCCAACATGGGGAGTGGGCAGTGTGTAGTGGTGTGTTTATACCCCACCTGCACCCCCAGTAAGGATGAATGCTGTATAGGAGTGGCAGGTGGGGGAACTATGGGTATGCAATTATGGGCCTAGGCGTGCAGGTGTTGGCTGATGCAGTCATATTAGGACCACTCCGGGGATGTAAGTAATATTCCGAAATGGGCATAGCTGATGCCCATACCTCTCAACCCCTAAGAGCACATCCACTGGACGGGACATAAACCATTGGGGGAACAAATAGGGACCATACCTCTGAACTGTCCCCAATTTCCAGGGACGTCCCTGATTCTGACTCGGTTTCTAACTCTGTCCCACATAATCCCTCCTAAAACTAGTGACTTTTGGAGGAAAGGTGGTGAATTACACGTAATGAATAACGACAACAATTAAGAGTTATAAACATCATTTACCTCAGAAGATGTGTATGAATTCATATGCTCTGAGTCTGTCAATGTGTCAGGTTAATAGCACCAATGATTTAAATGTGTCCCTGATGTTATTATGCCATGTCCCTGATTCAGTTTGCATTTTTCCCCAATTGTATGAGAGGCCTGATAGGAACCGAAAGCACATATTCCACTGACAACCTTAGAAAGATGATAGAATATTAGGTATGCAGTAGCATGACTTGGCTGAAGGATGTGGGTTCCAAAACCCAATTACTTGTTTGTATTGAATAGTGTCAGTTCCCATGTATTAGCCAGATGGGCGCAGATTGTAAGAGGAACACACCAATAATATGAATCAAACTTTGGACAGGCCGCAAATTCCATACAGTCAAATGGCATGCTGTCGCCTAATGGGCAGCCAATTATGATACTGTAGGCATGTAATCTGATGTAATAGGCATCACAAGGTAATATTGTAGTCTTCACTCTCATGCAGGGGCATGAGTATCAGATGCAAACACCAAATGCAGTGCATTTGCAAGTGCGGGAGCAAGTGGGTGTAAGCCTGTTTGGCCACCAGTATGCGAGTATTACACTGGTAAAGCAATGTAGAGGCTAACTGAGTGTAAGAAACTGTAACCAGAGGTTAGCATTGCTTGGCACCTCTCAAACCTATGCATACCCACTCACAACTGCTTTAATGTGCCTTAATCACACCGTATCCAATGGCCTTGTTCTGCCCAGCGACAAACTAAACAGCCTCTGCAAGGCTCAAAACCAGGACCCTGCACACACAGCTATTGTGATTTACCACTAAGCCATGGCAGTTATACAGACATCGGACCTTATCACAAACATATCATCCAGCGCAGTCATTCAACAGTATAGGAAATGTATTCCAACATGTAGATGTATGTGTGAGTGTTTATGTCCAGCATATAGCTACATACATATATATAGATATATCGGGAACATCCCATGTGACAATAAAGCATTACATAGGAATGAAAAGGGAAATACCAGCAATCTCCCTCTGACAGACATGTGTCAGTCATACACGCAAACATTTGTACATTGGCGATATACATCACTCTGTGCATGTTATTTACATTAACACAATAGTTCTTGTCCAATCATTATGTGAGAACAATACTCTTGCAAGGTGCTGTGTGAGACATCATCATCATGATAAAGGTAAATGGGATAACCATAGAGGGACCAGTAATTTTGTGTGTACAATGGGGTTGTCCACATCACATGTACCTGGAACATTTAGGAGTCATGTGCATACTAGGATTGTGCGCCTGAGAGACAGGGGTGAGGACAACTGGAGTATGTTGTGATGCATATTAAAAGGGTTACATGTGTCCAGTGGACACATGTGGGAAATGGACAGCTATGTATGGGTCAAATGTTGTTCTAGGAACCGATTGGCCTTTTGTTTCCATAGGGTGAGAGTGGGATGTGGGGGAAGGAGTGGAGGTATGCTTGTAGAGGAGAGGTAGGGTAGGATGACAGGCAAGACAGCATACAGGATTGGTATATGACACATGTAAGGGGATACACCTTGGACGAGGAGGGGTGTTTGGCATTCACAACCCCATGAGCCCCCAAATGGAAACAGTGGGATGGAGGTCCCCAGCCATGGGCAGCCACCACTGCACTAAAACAGCTGCAAAGGTGGCAGTGCTGGGGGCTGTCTAGGAGGGACAGCCTCACCCTGTAAATGTGACACTCTGCCTTGAGCTGGTATATCTGGCCTCAAAAACCCTTACTGAACCCCCTACGCACCACGTCCGGGACTGTATGACAGCGGACATGTTCCTGTCTGGACTTGTTCCCAGAAGGGACAAGCCCCATCCTCAGTGGCAGTACCACCAGAAGGTGGTGCAGAGCCAACAGAGGTGGAGGTTCAAGGCTGGGCCCCAGATGTGCTGGTGCCCGGTGCCATGGCCAGCTGAGGAGGGACAGGAGGTTCTGCCAGGACCTCCAAACCCATACAGCCTATGCTGTTGCAGTTTAAACACAGATATGGCTTAGTAATAGTGAACAGCATTCAGGATTACTTACAACAGCATGCATAGCTATGACCATCAACCCAACACAACAGATGGTATACATTTGCAGAGGGAGCACAACACATGCATATATACTGCATGACATCTGTACAAAGTGTAGAAGACTTGTGACTGCAGCTATGAACAGTGGCCCATTATTGGCATGTCACTGAGAACCCCAGACAGTGTCTGTCATACCACTGTTTCATGTGACATATGTACAGTCAGGGATGCAATGGCAGTAACTCATCACTATCATCATGTACTGGCTGCAATCCTCACACTATGCTCCTGCTGTTCACAGATGTGTGTTCAGTGAGTAACATAGGAAACAAATGGTTCCACACACTGACCAGTCCACAGATGGCCCTGCAGATGGGGGTCCCTCACAAACAGAGCACTGTCTTGTCAGTTTTAAAACATGCAGAATAGCCATTACCACACACAACTTGTTAAACAGGCAGTAGTCTCAATGAAGCATAGCTGCACTTACATGCTGTTGTCATGTCTGGCACATCACCCTCCTGTCTTTAGGCTATTACCCACTGTGTATGTTGTTTGAGGAACATCCAGGTATCATCTGTGATGCCGTTTACCGAACACCAGATACAGGTACCACTCACAGCGACTGTCATGGGCAAACACCAACATGATGTTCCTAGATATTGTACTAGGTTTTTCATGCGAATGGCTATGGGAACATTATCACAGCTGTTCCACATGCCATCAGCTAGAGGAGGACTGCAATAGGTGCAGAGGCCATCACCTGATCATGACCATCACTTGCAATACACAAGCTGCTGCTGTGCAGGTGTACACCTCCACATGCACCAGAGAGTGTGTGGGAGGGACAGACAGAGGCAAAGTACATCAGAGAAGGGCTTGGGGACTAACACCTAAGCATTGTCTGTCACACACCTACCAGTACAGGGGTTCAAATCCCTGACTGACTAATCATTACTGTTACAAGTGCATGCAGTTACTCCATGTGCCACAAAGCTGACATGTTGGTATGCTGTAAGAACATATATATGTGTTGGTGAGCGACATCTGCAACAGAGATACAGTAGACATACTTTAGGTGTAGCACACATGGCTGTCCACATGACCGGATGTCGTTGTCAACACAACCACACTCTCTAATGGACTCACATTGACTCTCCTTGCCAGGACCACAAATACACTCCCAAACCACTTAGTTTGCCACACTGCAGTAATGCACAGGTACTACATGCACCACAGGGGATATCCGGAGGTTCTATGGGCTAGGTCATGTGAACGTGTTTGACATCTGTCGATATGCCAATGGGAGTTATACTGGAAGTGACTTTGATTGGGAGCATCATACCCCACACGCAGACACATGGTGCCAGTACTGACATGCATGTGTGCATTGCTTCATGGGTGTGTAGTAGTTGGCTGTGCAAGATGGCTGTACAAGGCTGGGTGAGGGGTAATCCTTGGCATCAAGCCACCCGACGGTGTGCAGTGTGGTACAGGGGTGTAGTGTCTGCAATGTCCCACACAGATGGGTATTGTATGAACTGTCCTGACATCCTGGTTACCATTGTGTATGGCCATAGCTTTGCAATGCATGCCATGTCTGTGTTTGACAGCCCTTGACATGTACATTGCTTGGGATGTGCATGTCCCACAATAATGTAGAGTGACATATACAGGTGTACCTGGTTTGGCTGGCACATGTTGTATACACAGACTGTTATCCTCAGATATGCCACTACTGACCTGGTGTGGCAGAGCCTGCGTATAGTCAGCAGGTTGACCCTGCACCTGCATTGATAGCATGATACAGGTATTCCCTGGTGTCAGTGGCATTGGTCCATACAGGGCACATGTGTAAGGCATTGTATGGCCTCCGTGGATCACATTTGATAGCACCACATGTGTTGCAGGCATCCAGTGGGGAACTTAGTGAAGGCACATTGTCCGCAATGATGTGCCTATTGTACTGCTGTACAGGGTGCCATGCCCTCTGCAGGCCACTGCAATCACACCATGCCTACTATCTATCATCAATGTGCAGGGTACTAGCAACATAGCGAGATATTCCAGGCAAGTGTGTTTGTGTATGAGACATGGGTTGAGGACGTATTCTGGGTAATAGTAGGGTTGCACACTTTGTTCACCAGACCTTTGGCCAGATGTAGGGGTATGGCTTGCCAACACAGTCCCCTGGCTGACTGACATCTGTACTCCTCATGAGGTGGAAATTGTGACATATAAGATGGACAACATATAGGAAAACTACAAAATCCGCTACCCAACATGTCCAGTGGTTAGACACTCACAGCCACCTTCACACAGGCTCTGACAGTCAAACACACACCTACCATGTCCTGGAATAGGGCCCCTACTTAACTAGTGATCACATTACAGCATTGTGCAGTTACAGCACGCGCTATGGAGATTACTGGGTACAGCAGTCCCAGAGGTGTATGTCTAGGTGGGTGACATCAGCAGCATTGCCAAAGGTGGTCATATGAATTGTAAAGAGTGTGCATACTATACAAAGCATTGTTCCTGTCTCAGGCAGACAGAGACACACACAAACACACACACACACACAGTTGGTCTCTCTTGGAATAGAACCCCTACCTAATTAGTTTATCACACTACAGCAATACACAGTTACAGCATGTGCTACCGAGATTACTGGGTTACAGCTATCCTAGAGGTGTATTCCTAGGTGAGTGACATCAGCAGGATTGCCAAAGGTGGTCATGTGAATTGTAAAGAGTGTGCATACTCTAAAATGCATTATTCCTGTCTCAGGCAGATAGAAACACACACACACACACACACACACACACACACACACACACACACACACACAGTTCGTCTTTCTTGGAATAGAACCCCTACCTAACTAGTTTATCACACAGCAATACACAGTTATAGCATGTGCTATGGTGAATACTGGGTTACAGCAGTCCTAGAGATGTATTCCTATGTGGGTGACACCAGCAGAATTGCCAAACGTGGGCATGTGAATTTTAAAGAGTGTGCATACTCTAAAAAGCATTGTTCTTGTCTCAGGCAGACAGAGACACACAAACACACAGTTGGTCTCTCTTGGAATGGTATCCCTACTTAACTAATTTATCACACTACAGCAATACGCAGTTATAGCACATACTACAGAGAATACTGGGTTACAGCAGTCCTAGAGGTGTATTTCTAGGTTGGTGACATCAGCAGGATTGCCAAAGGTGGTCATGTGGGTTGTAAAGTGTGTGCATACTCTAAAAGCATTGTTTCTTTCACAGGCAGGCAGGCAGACACACACACACAGTTGACCTGTCTGGGATTAGAACACCTACCGAACTAATTTAACACATTGAGCATTATGCAGTTACAGCACGCATCATGGAGATTATTGGGTTACAGCAGTCCTAGAGGTGTATTCATAGGTAGGTGACATTAGCAGGATTGCCAAAGAAGGACATTCCAAGTGTACTGCGGGTTGTACATGTCTGTTACCTGCGTGTACCTGCTGATTACTGTCATGAAAACACATTTACACCTGCTTAAAAGTGTTATATGCAGTCCTAATTGACAGTATCAACAAGGCTTACAGGTCTTGAATGCTGGACCATGCACACTGAGGTCACTGGATGTACCACTAAGCCATCTGGGCTGTACATATGCTGCATGGAGTCTATAATGCACATCTTACTACATGTATTCCATAGTACTGAAAACAAATGGGACAGTCCCTTTGTGTACATATGTTCAGTACCCCTGAATGTACTGCACTCTGTGCAACAACAAAGACAAGTCTACATCTGTACAACTGTCATAACTACATATATATATATATATATATATATATATATACACCTACGGGATGTGTACACACACATATATACAGGGACCTACACCCCAGCGACCACTTCTGTGTCACCGCTCGACAGTGGTACAGGAATATAACATACCCAATTGTAGTCATGCTTGAATGTGTATTTTTTACCATTCCTAACTATATAATACTTTGTAGACACCGGTCACCACAGTTGGCTACCATGGTGTGCTAAAAGACATTACACATGTGTATGCCTGGCTACAGGGTAGTCACACACACAAACATGCACACACTTGCCAGTATTTTGCATACACGTCTTGCCTATGTAAAGGTAACTAGTACAGTAGTATGCAGTTTGGGTATGTGCCAAAGAACACATACAATTGCACTTACTGATTCCACGTCTGAGCTTGGTGTCATCACAGGACCGAGTACTTGCAGTGGAGGGGGGAGGTTTAGTGGTTGGCAAGGATAAAGGCCAGTGCAAAAGGAGGTATCTCTTTGGAATGCAGCAAAACCCACTGCCATGACAGAATGCAGACATAAATATACACACACAACCATACTCAGCCTTTGCTGACACATACACTCAAGCATTTGCTGAGACGCACACACAAACAGCCATTTGCTGACACACACACAAACACAGTTACCAGTGGTGGGATCAGAACACCTGCTTATCTAAAGATCACTATTATAGTACTACGCAGTTACGAGATGCACCATAGAGATTATACATCCCAAGGCAGTCAGACTGCCCTTCTACAATTGAGGGCAACAACAGGGAGACTGACAGTCATGAAGTACATAGCTGTAGACCTGTGTGTTTAAAGTAGGTGTCCATTACAACCTGTATGCACAAACAAGACACGTCATCCGCAGGTAGGCCTGAGAGGTATAGTTGTAGCACAACAGGAACCTGAACTGGAGTATAGGCATCTGTGGAATGGACAAATACTATCACTATACAGGGTTACAGTGGGCATGCCCATACACTTAGTAGCACAGGGCCATTTGGGATGCACTATGACTACAACTAAACAAGGTTATACTGGGCATGCTCATACACTTAGTAACAAAAGGCTTGTTGGAAGCACTGACTCAAATTACACAAGGTGGCAGTGGGTACACTCATACACTTAGTAGCACAGGGCTGTTTAGGATGCACTTCGGTTCTAACCACTAAAGGCTGCAGTATGCATGCTCAAACACTTACATGTACAGAACACATTGTAATGGACTCCCATTGTTTACAGTTAGGTACATCTTACCTGTCAGTATATATGCACATCATACTGATTTACTACCTGATACCTGTATGCAGCCTGTAAATTATATGTCTGTGCTGAGCGATACACATGCATACATGTACATGAAGTGCTGACATATATATGTTACGTATACACATTCATGCATATGTGGACATGACAGACAGTAGGTTACCTGGGTCGCACAGGCAGATGCTACCTACAGCATTTATCACACACCTTGCTGCCCTGAAAGGCATACATTGATAGCAGGTTTTGGACAGTGGCATTATACATGGAACAGTGACATGTGCAAGCATAATGTGTGAGCCACCTTGTGTAATGGCACTGAGGTGCAGGTGTCAAGATGATCTCTCCCGGCTGTGTTAGTAGTTGACATTATTAGCAGGACTGCTACCCTACGTATATCTCAACACAAGTTTTGCCGCTGTCCATATCCTTACATGGGGCATTTGCTACCAAGCACATTAATGCCACACTCATTGATGTCATGGTATGGGTGGCAACTGCTAGACCAAAACAATGAGCCAATGTTCTGCTGTTATTATGAGGTTGTCCAGTGTCTGTCATTCAGGGCTGTCATGACCGAATGATGAGCCTTCAACACATAGCACATGCATCCATGTTACACGTGTGTGTGGATAATATCTAGGTTGCATTTACCCATATAGCCGCATTCCAAGGCAAATGTCCTACACACAGAAGTAACACTCTGACACCTACATGACAATTGCATTGGATGCTTATGATAACCCATGCTAGATGTATGGCTTTAGTAATCCATTTGCTCAATGTAGAACCAGCAATGGGGAATACTAACATTTGTGCAGTGAGGAACACCTGGCTGAAGGTTCTGTGGTGCACATATGCACTACCACCATATAACTCAGATCCACACATGTGGGCCATAACAATGGTATGGACAATTCCAGGTGGTGGTGTACTCATATTCATAAAGGCTACTCACATGTAAAGACCACTACTCTGACATAACGCATCACAGATGAGACAGGTACAGGTGACACTGGCAAATGCTGCATTCTAGGTTGTATCCTCATATACATCCACCACCTTGTTCCCAGACTACCAACACACATCCATATGTGGTATGACATAGTATGGTAGACCACCAGATGACCCTCAATTGGTGGACTGTACCTAGGCCTACATCAACTGTGCAAAGTACCCACAGCTGCATAATGTGTTATGCAATGCAATAATACCACTGTTTGTAACCATCTCAGTTGTACACATACCAGGGTCCTTCGGATGTTGTCAGCATTCACATGGTCAACTGTTGCTGTACACCAGTAAACAACACCCTCATGGTTGGATATGACCTAACCGTACCTGCCCTGGATACGTACATCCCACACTGATACAACATAAATTACATTACCATAGCTTTCATTTACCCTTCTACATACAGGTGGCTACAGTCATTACACACATGCACATGGCAGATAGCATGCTAACAGTACATAGGTTCATAGGTTCATAGGTTCATACTAGGCTATCTGCCCTAGGGCATTTATAAGCCTAGCCAGAGTGTGTTTGGCTTTCGCCACCCATTTTAAATTAATTTTGCTATGCCCTTTTTCGAGGTTAGTATACTATGCCTCTGTCTAACAGTGACACAGAAGTGATATCCAGGGTAAACCTACGATCTCCCATCCACTCATCAAGATTCCTCTTGAAGAGAGTCAATGAGGGACTCTGCCTAACCTGGACTGGGATTTTATTCCAGAGTGAAGGGAGCCTCTGGGTTATGAATC
Source organism: Protopterus annectens (assembly GCF_019279795.1). Taxonomy (NCBI): domain Eukaryota; kingdom Metazoa; phylum Chordata; order Ceratodontiformes; family Protopteridae; genus Protopterus; species Protopterus annectens. The sequence continues at coordinate 903,550,287 of NC_056726.1, forward strand.
TGTCCCTCCAGCATGTCCTATTTATTTCAGTGCTGAGGTTCAAGTCTCTCGAGCGTAGCTCAATGGGATTTGGATTTTCTGAGGTGCAGCATGTCCATTAATTCCGGGTTGGACATGACTTTATACGTCAGGCACAGATCGCCTCTGAGCAGGTGGTATGCCACTGAGTAGAGCTGGAGTTTCTTTAACCGGGCAGCGTATGGCATCTGTTTGAGCCCTTTGATCCTCTTGGTGAGGTACTTTTGGGGTCTTTCCAGTTGCTGCAGGTGTCTGGTAAGGTACATCCCAAAAGGGCATTGTACTCAATTATGGGCCTGATGAGGGATGAGTAAAGAGGCACGATGACCTCCCCTGATCTAGATGTGAATCCCTTCATGATTAGGTGGGCTATATAAAATGTTTTTCTAACCACTTTGGCCATGTGGTTGTCAAATGAGAGATTGCTATCAAATTGGGTCCCCAGGTCCCTAATTACTTCTTCTGTACTTAATGGATTACCACCTATGTGGTAATTTGTGGGCACTTTGTTTTTGCCAAAGGGGATGACTATACACTTTTTGGCGTTTAGCTTGAGGCCATGGCTCTAGCACCAGTTGTCTGTTTCTATGAGGCCCATTTGGAGGATGCTTGTGTTGGCTGGAGAGACGATTATGGCGCCCAGTTTGCAGTCATCTGCGAACTTGGTCAGCCACAGTCCTTCCGTGTTGGCCTGTACCTCCGAGAAATATATATCGAACAAGAGAGGTCCCAGGACTGAGCCTTCTAGGATGCCACTTGTAACTGGTTTGGAGTCTGACATGGCTCTAGCAATTCTAACCTTGTGGGTTCTGTCCTTGAGCCAGTTTGAAACCCATCTAGTGACATAGGGGTTTATATTTAAGCTGGTGAGCTTATCTATAATGCCCGAGTGGGGTATTGTATCGAAGGCTTTTGCGAGGTCCAGGTAGGCTGTGTGGACCACCTTCCCCTTGTCAATCGCCTTGGTGACTGTTTCAAAAAAATCAACCAGGTTTAAGAGGCAGGATCTGCCCTTAACAAAGCCAAACTGGGTAGGATCCAGTGTCTGTAGGTCCCCAATATCTTTATTTATGAGGTCCATGATGATCCTTTCCATAGCTTTGCAGACCAAGCTAGTCAGGCTTATGGGGCAATAGTTTCCAGGATCCATTGAGGCACCACCTTTGTGGAGAGGGACTACTGTTGCTGTACGCCACTGTTTGGGTACATATCCTGTAGTAAGGCTGAGATTGAACAGTAGTTTTATGTTTGGGTTTAGCTCTTCTTGGAGTTCATGTAGGACATAGCCCGCGACACCGTCTGGTCCCACTGATGCTGTGTTTTTTGCTTTGGAGAGGGCAGCTCTTACCTGAGCATCTGAGATGTCAGGGGGGCAGCACTCTGCTGGGATAGATATTTGCCCTTTTGGTGGGGAGGGGGGGAGAAGTTTGCACTGAACCTGTCAGCTAGGATGTTGGCAATGTCTGTGGGTTCGGTGTATTTTTTGTCATTTTGGACTAATTCTGAGCATATCTGGGAATTACCACCCAGGTTCCTAACATAACTAAAGAAAGCCTTGTGATTATCCTTAGTGTCCTGTGCAATTTTTCTCTCGAAGCTGGCCTTAGACGATTTTATGAGTGCCCATAGTTTTTTGCTAATACTGATCAGAGATGCCTTCCCTTTTTGGGATTTTGCTCTATCATGTAGTAGCTTCCTCCTTCTATTGTATAGTTTGTTTATGGCTGGGGTCCACCAGACAAGATGTCTGCCTTTGGAGGATTGGGTCTTGGTTTTATTTGGGATTGCATGATCCATGCATTCCTGAAGGTGTTCATAGAATGCATTTATAAAGGATTCTGCGGTCTGGGCCATATTTTCCACAGGCCCGGGAGCTTTGAAGGATTCCACCTCGATTTTGAGGAGTGTGAAATTTGCTTTAGAGAAATTTTTCACTGTGGTTTTCAGGGTAGGGGGTGGAGTCGGGATGTGAATATCCAGTGAGATTAGTTTATGGTCTGATCTTACCAATGAGGGATACACTTCTGGTCTGGAGCATAGAGTCCCCATGTTGGTGATGATCAGGTCCAGTATGTTTTCCCCTCTTGTGGGAGTGGTAACAAGTTGTTCCATAGCATTTGAGTTTATAAATTCTAGGAACCTTTGGGCTAGGGAGTTGGAGCTAGAGTAATGCTCCCAGTCTATGTTTGGGTAGTTGAAGTCGCCCAATATAATGGTGTTTGGAGAGACCTTCATATTTTCCAGTGTTCTCAGGAAGGCCGAGTGGGGTTCCTGGGTTTGGGAGGGTGGTCTGTAGCAGGATATAAACTGGAAGGCAGTTTTACCCACTGTTAGTTGCACATGGATAGTCTCTGATGCTTCGTGCTGTGCCACCAACCTGGAGGTGTGGGTATCTTTGACGAATATTGATACTCCCCCTCCTTTTGTGGTTCGGTCCATGTTTTGGGGCCGAAACACATGGTATGAGGTATAACCTGGTAGTGCTGGGGTGCTCTCGGGAGCCCTGAACCAGGTTTCTGTTACTGCACAGATATCGATGTTCTCCATGCTAAGGAGAGTTTTGAGTGCGCGCATCTTGAGGTTTAGACTTCTGGCGTTGAGTAGCATTACTCTTAGTTTCTTATCCCTTGTGATACCTATGGAGGTATATAAGGTTCAATATCTATGTTGACAGAGGTAATATCCCCTCTCTACTGGTCACCCATGACACCTATCATATCATACAACACCCCATGTGACAAGTATTTCTTTAGACATGTCCACCTATTGCAATGTCTACAAACATGCACAAATAACAGGACCATGGGACCTACACAAGGACTGTATTGACAGACTCAGGCAAATCCAGCTCTGCTCTGTATGTTCCTGAGTAGTCACAGGTGATATGTTCATGACATGTACAGCCATGTGTGGCCAGAGCTCCTTCATATACCCCATGTCAACAATTGCAAGCCATGCATGCTGTGTGCTATCTGGACATTAGCCTTAGTACCACAATAGCCAGTACATGCTGGGGTGAGATGTTTACAAGCCACAGACCTCACACATGCTTGAATGAGTGTACTGCCTAGCTCTAACAGAGCACATTGCTGGCACTCTTCCAGTACACATGAGGTGTGTGTGGCAATTATGATGTGCTCACTGTTGACCATTACAGTGCCCTGGCTTCACCATGGCACTGTCAAGTAACAGTTTGTAGGAGCATGACATGGAATACTGCTGTGTGTGTCACACTGATATGTGCTGTTATAATATATGTACACTTGGCTACTCAGTGAAAGTGGTGGTGTCCTATGAGTACATCAATACAACATCCATTGTTATGTAATGCTCGGCTATGTTTCACACATGGCGTGGGTAAGGTGTGGAATGTATCCTCTTGACCTGCTAGTGCACGTACTGATGTAGACCGCATATGTGTACATGTATAGCTGTTTGTGTAGATTCCATGTGTGTGCAGTTTCTGATGTCTGAAGGTGACTGTTGTCTTAGTACATCATGCTGTTGTAATACAGCCTCAACATTGCCAACTGTATTTGGTGATATGCTCTAAGTACAGTAAGCCGTAGATGAGTTATGGACAGATGTTTGGACATGACAACTAAGTGGTGGGGCTTCTTTGCAGATGAATGAGTACTGTGGACAGTTCACTGGTATGTTACAACCAGCCCTACAATAGCCTGTGTACCTGCTAAGGTCAGGTTTTGTTAATTGAAGTGGATGTAGAATGTTGTAAGGGTCACACTGAAGGCAAACCTCATGACACCTGTACCAGTAATACCTCCCCTGTGCATATATTGTGCATATATCAGCACAGTTGTCAAAGGAAAGAGTCAGTAAGCACTGTACCGGATGCGATAGTGCTGTACTTCTGTAGTACCTCTCATGAGATAGGCTGGTGTTTGATTCACAGTACTGGCACGTGTGGATGTGTGTCCATATATGTCACATATGGTTGGGAATATATCACACATGTTATCACTCTCCTGAAAACTGTTGTTGACACCAGTACAATGTGAAGTGTAGAAAGAAAGACATAGGCAGGTGGTTAAACCTCACACATGTAAAGTGTCTGTATGTGTGTGACATAGGTATATATCTTTGTGAATGCCAGTGTGTGTGTGTGTGTGTGTGTGTGTGTGTGTGTGTGTGTGTGTGTGTGTGTGTGTGTGTGTGTGTGTGTGTGCATGTGCAGCGTGTCTTGGCAGTGCGTGTGTGAGTGTGTGTGTGTGTGTGTGGCTGTCCATGTGTATGACTGTCTGGTTCCTTGATGAGGCTGTATTTTACCATAGTGAAATGTTAATGCCCCCTCCTCCCATCTGCTCAAAGCAATCTAGCATCCTTGTTGATATAATCAATCGTAGACAGGCATACTAACTGCCTGTTAACATGTACTCCCTGGGGTGTGACCTGTTGTTACATAGCCTACTGATGGACCTCCCCCTCCCCACATACACTCACTGCACTGTAGTATTCCTGTCAAGGTCCTCGATCTTAGACCATTCCAACTACCTATACATGTGTAATCTCTGTGCCGCGTCTTGTAATTGTGTAGTACTATTATGATGATATGCACATAGGCAGGGGTTCTCATCCGAACAGTGGCAACTGTGTGTGTGTGTGTGTGTGTGTGTGTGTGTGTGTGTGTGTGTGTCAGAGTGTGTGTTACTGTGTCTGTGAATCTCTGAGTGTGTGGGTGTGTCTGTGTTTACATGCTGTCATGGCAGTGTGTATTACTGCTTCCCAATGAGAAGTCACTATTTCCACTGGCCCTTACCCTTGTCTTTCTGCATACCATTCTATTACCCACTCTGTGCTCCAGGTAACTATACCTGTGATGTCACCCACTATGGATGTGATATCTCTGAACACAGTAGCTTACTACACTGCTATCATGCTCTTGGATCATTAGAACAGTAAACATAATTGAAACATGAGAGAATATAACTGTGATGTGGAAGCTACAACGTGCATGCAGGTATTCACATACTGACCTGTGAGTAATCAACATGTATATATGGGACTCCCACAAACACCAACATCCCCGGCACATGCCACTACACCTGAAAGAGAAAGGCAGAACATCAGGATCAACATGCTGTTAGTGTTGTTACACATGATACAGCTGATGCAATGTTGTCTGTCCACCCTACAAATATGCAGGGACATACTGCACATTGAGCTGATGTGCATAGCCATTGCAGGGCATCATGTGGCTTCACAATTGCTATACAGTGTGAGATACTGACACAGTTCATAGCCATGACTATGTTCACATACAATACATATCTAATGTGGGATGGGACCCACGTCACCAAGGTGTATACACAATAAATTGAAACAACAGCAAAATCCACAGCTTGCAAACAAATTTATTCCCTCACTCTCTGACGTCTCGGCCTTAGCCTTCAAGGAGTATACACAATAAACCCTAATGTCGAATGTGTGACACAGGTCACAGAAGGGTATATGGCTGACACCCCTGCACATCTGCAACCATATTACTGATACCTGGTAACTATGCCCACACATGGCTAACTTACAAGTACTCTATGGCCCACATGCCATCTGTGTACCTCACACACATGAGGAGCAGACATGACAGTGATGTCTGACACCAGCAAGGTGAATGTACTGCATCTGTGGCTTGATGTGGATGTATGTGTATGTTGTGCAACACATGTATGTATTTGGATACTGTATAGGTGAATGCTTCCATGTCGTGACACACTCCAGATGTTCCAGACATGTTATGTGGTGGTTACATGTTATGCCTACATAAGCTGTGCATAGGCCCATATGATGTTTAGTGTTTCACATCTGCAATATCACTATTACACAAAGGCCATGGCTGTATTGTGTCCAGCCAATGTACAACAGGGTGTACACACATGTACATCACTTCTATTGTGTGTGTTGCTTCATGTCTCTGGCCATCCTCCATGGCCACATGTACACATGTTCAGTCCAATGGTTGTGATGGCCATCTTATTTCACGTGTCATTGTTATCCCATATGACATACACTCATAGATGTCATATGCCCCACTGAGGACAGGGTTATACAGATAAAGGGTGGTATGTATGGGAAGTGAGACATGTTTTACAGGATAGTTAAGCAGTGTTGCAGTCAGCCCACTACATGTCATGGACATGTCTGATAGCACATGACATTGTGTGACATTCACAGCAAGGGTATACTCTACAAGGGTGTATCCTGTGGGCCGGGCATACTCCAGCTCCAACACATTTCAAGTGTGTGCACACATATGCTCTCTGTACAGTACTGTTAGTATTCCCAACATGTGTAATGCTGATATGTAGTACCTGTCCCTACAGTGGAACACACCTCCACCATTGTATTCACTGTTGTCCACACATCCGGCAATGATAGTTTGGAAGGTTTAGTGTAGGTGTTTCATATAATCTTCAATTGTTTCACATAGATAAACAGTGTGATGCATTGCAGGTCTGACCAATGTCTATTAACAGGACCACCATTCATTATGTGTACATGTGTTATGGCAGATAGCATGCTATTAATATGTTCCATGCATTATCAAGACTGGTAAATAATAACAATCTCACCTGGCACAGGCTGTTGTCGCTGCAAAATGCCAGAGGTACCTAAACAGCAGTGTCACAGCAGTAAGATCATTATCCACACCTTTGTGATAGCTACAGGGTGCAATGTCCATGTTAGCACATAAGCCAGTACAATACACTATACTATGGAGAATGCACATCTGTGCATACATAGAGTAGCAGACTATAGTATGTGGCATGTGTGCATACATGCCTTGCATATGATGCTACATTACATATTGTACAGTAACACATGTAACTATGTGATATATAGTTGTGTTTTATGTGCAGTAGTGACTTACCAGGCAACTTCAGGCTCGGTGGTTGAGAGACATTCACCTCCACGATACCAGCTAAAGCTTGTGGATGGAGGTCTGCAGGTGTCCCCAGGTTGGCCAGTAGCTCCTCGGTACGTGTGAGTGGGGGCTGGGTGAGTGGTCACCCACCTGTTGCACCTTGTTCTCTGGTAATTGCATTAGCACACTGTTTCGCCCATCTTATCAGGTCAGTGCAGTGTCAGCACAGCTGCTGATAGATGCGATTGTGACCACCAACATCATTTACCCTCCTGCAGAGTTCCTCCCACAGAGCATTTCACTGCTGTGCATCCTGTGGCACATGGCCGAAGAGCATTGTGTAGTTGTCGAGGAGGTATGGGATGAGGACCTCATCCTCCAAGCGGCTGTATGGTGGCAGTCTGCTACATGGCATATCTAGAAGACATAACGATGGAAGCAGGTCACAGTAACTCACAGAGAATTACAACAGTACAACTGAACATACATGTGTATCACATTTATTAAGATTACAAATACATCTTTGTAAATCTACATGACACTAACACCACTGACATGTATAGGTCACAAAAATTTGACACCTGCTGGTGATGTGACGTTATTGCCATATATGTGTGTGTCATGTGATGACATTGCTCAAACACCATGTGGATGTTGTCTTGATGTGGGCATGTCTGTTTGCTTGTAGTGGTGTCTTTACCTATCAGCACATGCCTGGATGTGTTCACATTAATGCAGTTGACCTTAATGCTGTGTATATGCCACATATATAGTCATACATAGCCATGAGGGACATGACTTGTGACCCTGCAGACTTGCAAGCATGTATATGTTTTGCCATATACATCTACATGGCACTGTACAGCTGTGTAGCATCCTGCCAAGTATTGCCTGTGTTGCACATGTGTAACACATGGGACAATAGCTAGCCTGTTGGTATTTGCAGGGTTGGATATCAACTATAGCATGTATGGTCATAGTGATCTAGTAGGCTATATGCCCTGGGCCATTTATGAGCCTAGGCAGACAGGTTGCCTAGCTGTAGGCAACAGACAGGTAAGTTTCAGTGGCCAGTTCAAGCAGTGCCACAGAACTGATACACATGGTTACTGATATATTTGGCATGTGGTCATCATACCATGTCACAGAGAGGGGCAATGTGCAGCTTCGCTGGACAGGGATGCATAGTATGGCAAGAGTATGTTAAGTGTATGGGACAGGAATCTGTCAGGCATGTTGTGATCCTTGTACTAGAAAGGTGTATGTCCATGACGTATGTGTTTATTTGGGATCAGGATGTGTTAAGTGTAGCATGTCCAACAGCTCTGGGTTGGACATGGCTTTTTTCAGGGTAGGCTGTATGCTACATAGTGCAGCTAGGGATTGTGAAGGGCAGTGTAGGTCATCTACACAAGGGCAATAACCCTTAAAGGAAATATGTGATCTATTATGGGTCACATGGGTGTTGAATCTGGCTGAGCAGTTATTTCTATATTCCTGGATGGCACCTTGTCATGATTAGGGGTGCCACATACAACTACCTGTCTTTTGTGGTGACGTAACTATCAAAGGAAAGCACTGTCCAGCTGCATCCCATACACACAGTTGCCATTATGTTGACCGCTGCCTAGGTGGTAGTTAATGGGTACAGGGTTGGTAACATAGGGGATGACAATGCAATACTTAGCTGTCAGATTTTGGCCATACATCATACACTGCACATCTGACATAGTAAGGCCCTTCTGTATGTTGAGCGCAGCACACAATGAGTCAACTATTGCTCATAGTTCATAGTCATTTGCAAACATCAATAGGCTGATGCCTTCTTTGTTAGTCTATGTGGTATAGATAAGAAAGAGGGGGAGTACCAGGAATGACCCCTGTATTACTGTGGCTGGCAATGATTTGATGTGCATGTATTCGTCAGACACCTTCTGTAGTGTGGGTTCTGCCAGCAGTCCAGTTGCCAACTACTCCTCTGACATAGGAATATACACCTAGTTTACTGAGTGTAGCTGGAACACACTATGGCTGATGGTGTCCTACGACCTGGCAAGGTCATGACATGCAGTGTGAATCATCCCTACTGTCATCTACATCTGTACCGAGTACATCAATTACGTTGACCATGGTTCATGGCCATACAAACCAGACTCAGCAGGGTAGTTGTGCACTATATCCCATTATCAATGGTGTCTATCCCTTTGTGGGGTGTGATAACTGTTGCTGTGCACCATTCGGTGTGTACACAGCGTGACATGGAGCTATGATTAAACATGATGTGTATGTGGATAGCTGAATGTTCTTACATTTGTGTAAGATACACCCTGGGATGTTGAAAGTTCCCATGAAAGCTGTATGTATGGCTTTAGAGAGTGCCGCTTGTACATGCATAGTTGTTAGTACAGGGGCCCTGTAGTGTATATGGATATATTACTAAGTGTACCTGTTGGGGGTGGGGGGGAGTGGGTTTAGGTTCTCCAAGACCCTATCTGGATGAACCGGTGCTTTTTCTGTAGGTGCAGTACTTCCCATGCCATAGTGCTGTGCAGCATGGCAGGTCTTGTTGTTGCCATTACGATTAATGACACAGTTATAAAATGCTCTGTGCTTGGCCTCATAATATGTGGCTGATTAGTTTCACAGTAGCTTTGCATGATTTTATATGGTGTATCTGCATTGTACTGTGGCTTTCCAGGGATCACCTACACTCATGTGTGTTCACTCTTGCAACAGTTACTACAGTCTGTGGTACAGTTTAAAGCATGGTACCACGAGTTTGCCTACTTGTATGTGTTGGGTTGAATCCTGGTTCTGTTTCAATGGCACATTCACTGCACATATGTGACTGCTTAAGGTTCATTTCTGTAGGATTCAGCATTTGCACATGCATTCTCCATCTGCATAAGTGCCATGGCACTCACCACTCTGCTCTTAGGAAACATAGCATTGGCATTGGAGACTAACTATGTGTAGCATACTGTTAGCCCTGTTTGTGTGACTACTGTGATCCAGGTCAGTGGGGTTGATGGAATCCAACATGCAGTGAGTGCAGGTGTTGGTACATGAGGAGTCTTCCCAGTTCATAAGTTGAGAGTAGCCATTATTATGGGTCTGTCTCAGACCTAATCTTCCCCATTACAGCACATTATGACAGTTGGGAAGTCCATGGCCTGGTGGTTGATCTGTGTCAAGGTGCATTTTGAATTCCACTTTGGCACAAAGGTAGTTGCTCAGCATAATGCATCTGATGTTATGCAAGTGCAATTAGCATGGGGGTGTACATATCCTTCAGGAATTTGGACACACCTGCGGCCTGTGTGCTCCAATAAAGGTAATGGGCAAGAGGTGAGGTATGTGTTATAAGATGGTCATGCAGGTGTGCTCTCCAGAGCGTTGAAACATGTCTCAGCCACTCCACAGATATGTTCTCCATGTTAGGGATTGGCATATGTGTGTCTGTATAGTGTTTCTGATATGTATCATTGTGTAGCGAGACTCACAGTTTATTGCATGGCTGTCCCTGTAACAGCAGTGGATCCTCACTTGGACTGTTCATGATGAAGGCACTATAGGGGAAGCATGAGCCCTAGGCAGTATCCAGATTCCCAGGGGTGGCAGCTGCAGGCCCTGTCTGGCAAAACATCATGGTCTGTCAACCATGTTATCCCAGGATTACAGATACTGGATACCCTGTGACATGCACCACTACACTAGACAATTGTGGAATACAATCCATTTGTCCCTGTACTGTAGTATCATTCTGGCTAATGGCAGAATGCTACCCAGGCCTTGGGACATACCTGCATGGGCTACAAGACCTGATAGCTCCTACATGTGTTTCCATGCAGTCCAGGCTACTGCATCACAGGTCCTGCATAACAACATGGAATATGCCAGA